>NC_056059.1:70572301-70875332 GCF_016772045.2 Ovis aries | reverse complement strand
GCAACTCCAGGCTCCTCTGTCCATGGGATTCTCCAGAGAAGAATACTGGAGTGAGTTGCCATTTCCTCCTGCAGGGGATCTTCCCAACGCAAGGATTGAACCCAAGTCTCTTCACCCTCCGGCATTGGCAGGCAGGTTCTTTACTACTAGCGCCACCTAGCAAGCCCACAATATATGTAATACCATGCAAAAGTGAGATCTACACTCTTCCTAAAATTACTTCTCTGAGTAAGCACCTACTTGACCAGATGACACTTATAAAAAATCTCATCACATATGGCATTATAGGAAATACTGCAATTACTGAAGAAAAACCCAGGTGCCCTAAAACTTATCCTATCTCGTATTCTGTTAGTCCCCACAGAGATTGTTTTCTACGGGAGTCTTTCAGCTGTCACCCTCTGCGTCTATTGTTCACACCCTGACCAATCGCCCCACTCTTCAAGGTTTAACTTGGCTTCCAAATCTTCCTTGCAATCAGCTATTCTACCTGAAAAGTGAAACCTAGTCCTTCAGCCCAATGCTATACATTATGTGTCTTACTTAGCTTCTGGACCCCAACTGTTAAAGTCTTATTATAAATTTTACTACATTAGCATCTACCTCGCACTTCTGTTTCCATAGATTCCCGGCTCCTTCAAGGCAGGAAATCACATCTCAGAAATCTTCATGCATGACGACATGACAGGTGTAATGATGTAATCAACGAGAGACTGCTGAATTGCAGTTCCATACCACATTCCCCGGCTGGATGGTCGGCTGGTTTAACAACTGCCACTGAACCATGAACACCAAATGACCAAAGGGAAGGGGCAGATGCGAAGGGAAGTGAGAATGCTGGGCCAGCCCCAGAGCAAACAGTCCATCCCTGAGTAATCAAGGGGAAAGGGCTCCTTCATCCTTACAGACCTCAGCCTGTGTGCAGCATGGCTGACTGTGTCTCAGAATCACCAGTCGGTGGAGCAATCACAGAGCACAGCCATTCTTAGGTCAGGGCTGATTATAGATTACTTTAGACCTCAAACTTCCTTGTTTTTATTCTGGCCCTCAGCTTAAGCTATAGCACTGTACAATTCATTCTGTGGTTATTTTCACCACCCCCACCTCCAATACATCAATCAATAACCCAATTTTAGGTGCAAGTTCTTTATTAGCTACCTTCAACATAAGCAAAAATTGTGAAGATCCTGTTAGTCTACTCAGAATGGATGAGAAACCCTCCACAGCCACGGCAGTGAAGGGGCTGGTTATTTTATTTAGCAAAGATTTCAGGTAGGCCCCTAAAAAGTCATCATACCAACTGAGGGGTGCAGGACGTAACCATTTAAAGACAAAAATTACTTACTTGGCTTTTGTCATACCTGCAGCCAAGACCCTATAACTAGTTCTGGTAACACAATAAAGTCTTTCCAACCTTTCCAATCAAAGGATTTTACACACACACACACACACACACACACAACAAAAAACCTGACTTCCCTTCTGGGGCAATTTAAACTAGTCTTATTTAGTCCCATTCTTCACTCATATTCTGCAAATATTTGAAGACTGTCATTCACTAAACCTCCCTTCACGTTATCTTCTTCAGGCTTAATAAATCCAATTTCTTTAAGTTGCTTTCAAAGGGCCTATTTCCCAAAGCTTTAATCAACTCTATATCCTCTTCTATACCTAAAACATCCATTTTATTCTCTGAGAAAACCAATAAACATACTTTTTAAATGGTCTAATGCAGAGAATAAATGCAGAATTATCTTCCTGTCATCGATTTCTTTTCAGGAAAATTTACTTTTCATTACATGACTGACTGGTACACAACACACAATTCTTTCTAATCCCCAAAACCTACTGTAACATTACAGAGCCATGTTTTGTTGACCTTTGGAGCTTAAGTTTTGTTTTTCACTTGGATCTGACCCTAAGAAGAATTTCATTTATATCTGTCGTAGTTTCTGTGAAATTGGCCTTCAAGAAAATGCAGTCTGTTAAGTAACCAAAGAACAACATAGCATCACATGCCCTCTTTCAAAAGGGCTCATCCTCTTAGCTTTATTTCTGTGAATTCCATAGCACCCCCAGTGCTGTTACCACACCCACAGCAACTTCTGTTCCCCCTCCTCACTATCTCATCAGTGACTGGCAAATCTGAGATTCCTGTAAATTGGCCAAGTGAATTAACCAAGTCTGCCACCTTTATCTTCCTCTTATTTCTAAAGTGTTTCTCTTTCTCTCCAGAGCATGCACTCTAACACCCAAGTGCTCAGTTCTTCATCCAAAGACCATCTAATCATCTAAAGCGTGTGACTGATGGACCCCTGCCCAGCTCCCCACTAACATATAACGCTCAAAGGCTTAACTCCACTCTAACAGAGGCTCAGAAACTCTCCCTTAGGTATTTGTACACCCATGTTCATAACAGCATTCTTCACAATTGCCAAAAGGGGGAAGCCAAGTGTTCACTGATGGATGAATGGATAAACTGTGGTAGACACGTCCATGTACATGCACTGCCTTCCTTAAAAAGGAAGGAAATTCCGACATGCACGACCACATGGTGGTGGTGTAGTCACCAAGTCGTGTCTGACTCTGCAACCCCATGGACTGTAGCCCACCAGGCCCCTCTGTCCATGGAATTCTCCAGGTAAGAATACTGGAGTGGGTTGCCATTTCCTTCTGCAGGGGATCTTCGCAACCCAGGAATCGAACAAGGCAAATTCTTTACTGGACTGAGCTATGAGGGAAGCCCTGAACCTTGAAGACAGTATGCTAAATGAAATAAGCCAGTCACAAAGACAAGTACTGAATGATTTCTCCTATTTGAGGTCCATGGAGCGTCACAGTCATACAGACAGAAAGTAGAATGATGGTTGCCAGGGGCTGGCAGACTGTTTCATGGGTTGAGAGCGCTAGGTTTTTGTAAGATGACAGTGTTCTATCTTAAATAACAATGTGAAGATAATACCACTGAGCTGTACATCAAAAAATGTTTACGATGGTAAACTTTAAGTGTATTTTACTAAAACTTACACACACACACACACTCCTTAGTTTCAGCTGCCCACAGCAAGGGGGTGCCCAAGTTTTTGGAGCTGGCTGAGGAGTGTGCATTAGGACAAAATGGTGGAGCAAACGGCCCTGGACTAGTTAGCAAAGCTGGGAGGGCCACTACTGGGTCAAGTCTACCGTAGCCTTGACTACAAAAGTATTTGCAGAATCCGGACCAAACCCAACACTAAAATGACCCTCCCCCACCAATGATCCTTGAGGCTAACCAAAGTCCACCTTTCCAGCCTCTTCCCGCCAATTCCTTCCCCCTAGTCCTAACAGGAATTGAATCTTCAAATAAGATCTTAATCTCTTGCTCCCTCTTTCAGCAGTTTTTTTTCCAATACAAGCCTCAGACACTCTGCCCTCCTTTAAAGTGTAGAACTTAATGTCAAATATTATCTCCCATATGGACACTTTTATTGATCCCTGATCTATCACATGCCCACCAAGATGTAAACTCCTCTCCTTTGAAATATTGCCTGGGTACTCTGCACTCATGACACCAAATTCTACTTTGAATTGATGGTTCTGCTCTCACTTTATTCCTCCGCAGCCCAGGAGTCCACACGTACAGTACCTGCAAGGACCAAAGCATAGGGATTGATCATCCTTTGCCAAACTGAATCTGAAATGTTGACTGAGCAAAGCTCTATACAAGTGCTGGAGAACAGGCGAGAGTTCAAACTAGTATTGACTCAGCACTGCTGTGTGTCCAGTACTGGGGGCAACGGACAAGCCCAGCTTGGTCCTTCAACGGCCAGAGAAGAAACTCTCACAGTCGCGGAGGAGCCTCTCCCTCTCAAGGCTTTCTCTCAATGCCACTTTACAAGCCATAGGATTCAGGGACCCTCTGTGAGCTATACTTACTTATTCACATTGAGAAAACGGCTATCTACAGAACTTTCCCCTCCTAAACTTTTATCCAGAAAGCTGCACCCCCTTTTATAGAAAGCAGCTATGAATAAGGTTAAACAGAATCAGGGAGGGAACTACGCACAATGCTAACTGAATCTTTAAAAAAAAATTTTTTTTTAAAAACCCAAGACATTAAATGGATAAGCTTCAGGACTTCCCTGGTGGCCCAGTGGTGAAGACTCCATGCTTTCACTGCAGCGGGTGCAGGTTCCATCTCCGGTCAGGGAATTAAGATCCCACATACCTCTCCATGAGGTCTAAAATATACATATAAAAGTAAAAAAATAACAGTAAATGGATAAACTTCATCTTGATCTGGGCTTCCCTGGTGACTCAGATGGTAAAGAATTTGCCTGCAATGCAGGAGACTCGGGTTCAATCCTGGGTCCGGAAGATTCCTTGGAGAAAGGAATGGCAACCCACTCCAGTATTCCTGCCCCATTCCAGTATTTCTGGAGAATCCCATGGACAGAGGAGCCTGGTGGGCTACAGACCATGGGGTTGCAAAGAGTTGGACCCGACTTGATTAATAACTTGTCTTGATTAATACTAAGACAAACCCCTCTATATAACTTGGGTTTAAACCATTTCTGAATTTCTTTCCTAAGAGACAAAGCTGAAAAAGAAACATTAAAATCAGCCTGGTGGTGGTGTTCCCATGCTTTCCCTGTAAGGGACGCTATGCAAAATGTGTTTTCTACATAATCTAATTTTCTCCTTTTAGTAGCCCTATGCCATCATTCCCATTTTACAGGTGAGGAAATGAAGCTTGAGCGAGAAGGGTCTCATCCCAGGCCACAGAGGTGGAACTGAATAAAAACCCAGCTTGTCAATTTCAGAGCCCAAGCTCTTAACTGGGATGCCATATACCCTGAATAGCAATTTCGCATAAACTTTAAAGTTCGCAAACGCCTTAAAAACATAGCTGTCAGAAAGGTATACAGCCAAAGATATCTAGCAAAATAATTTCATAACTAAAAGGTAAGCATAAGATGAATGGAAAAAATTAGGAGGGATAAATATTTTCACTGGAGAAATCTGGGGTTTTTTTCCTCCTGAGTAAAAAAAAGTCCAAGATCTGTTCAATCTCTAAGACTAGTGATTCCCAACTGTTATGTCAAAAGCTATATAAAATTCAAGACAAAAATTAAAGTTTATTTCATTTTAAAATTTGTCAAAATCTGTTGGTATCTGCATGCAAGGATTATAAAGAGAAATAGTCAAATTCTACACATTTATGAAGTTTCTTCATTTGTTAGGTGGCTATCCCATCCCATACACTGCGCCAAGTATTTTTACAATAATTTGTTTCTAATCTTTAAAGTAATCATATTAGAGAAGGCATTAATCCCATTTTAGGGATATCAATAATTTGTAATTTATAGATAATTACGTATTAAACTTGACATGTATTGAGTTTGTACCATGAGTGTGCCAGGCAGCACCATGCTAAAAACTTTATATGTAGCCACACACTTACTGACACAGAGAGGTTAAGTAATTTTCCCAACGTCACACAGCTAAAACTAGGATGAAAGAGGGAAGCTCAGCAACAGTAAGCAATTTGTTCCAAGGTCACAAAGCTGTCAGTCATGGAGTCAGCAGACTAAGACAAGGCTGTCTTCATTGCTTAGGCCTGTGCTCCTTCCACAAGGTACCTGCAATATCCCACCTGTGCTCACTGGAGCCCAAGGCTAAACGCCTAAAAGCCTGACTGGCAGTGGAGAGGGATTGTCTAGGTCCCATGTAAAGAGGCAATTTCCAACTCTTCAAGAGAATTGAGAAATCTAGATTTTGATACAAATTCTCCATATTTTAAATACTTCCCCAGTATTTTCTAAAAAAGTATTATGTGAGCCAAATAAAACACATCCAAGTAAGGGCTATCAGTTTACAATTAAGTGTCTGAAGTCAAAAGATGGGCTGTCTCAGGTCCAAAATGTCAGAAACCAGAGCTGCTAAGCCAGGCTTATTCAAAAGTCCTCTCTACTTTCAACAATGATTTACACTGAATTCACCCTATATTCAAACTTTAACTCCCTTGTAGGCCCTCTTCACTCTGGATTTGCAGCCATAAAAATATCTATTCAAGTTACAGTGACCACGTGTGAAATTTTGCATGCCTAAGATTTCTTCAAATGTCTTTCGGTGCCTGTTTTTAAAAAGACACCAAACATGAACACAGCAACATTTAGCACTTCCCTAGCCTGTCGGCTGTTAAACTAAATTCATTCTGGAAAATACCGCTGCAGCCTTGACCATTGCCTTGAGGGGTTCCCGCACTGCAGTTCAGCTTCAAGAACTCTGCTCAGGACACCATGGCTCATTTCCTGGTATCCTTTAATCAGCTGTGGAGACTTGAGGAAATGAGTCAAAATCCTAAGGGCAACTTTTAGTGGCCGTCAACAACAGCAGCAAAATCCATCACAACAACATCTGTACATAAACGTGCTCCAAGGGAAGCCCACAGAATAATCTGGCACACCATTTGTTTGGGGGAGAGAAAGGTTTTGAGTGGTAAACTAACTGCATTATAACTCATGGTGCTCATCCAGGGTAAACGGCCAATGGTGTTATCCACCACTAGGGGTTTTCTCTCTCACAAGTTCACCACAATTATACAATGCAAAGACCACTTTTTTTTTATATATACAGTGGGGATGGAAAAAACATTTCAACTAACATGCATCATCATTTTAGAGACAGCGCATCTTCATTTTGGAGGGATTCTAACTGGAACAGGACAGTTCACACCTAAAACCCTCATGCTGTGCTAAGTCCCTTCAGCCATGTCCAGCTCTTCTCGACCCCATGGACTGTAGCCCGCCAGGCTACTCTGTTCATGGGACTCTCCAGGCAAGAACACTGAAGTGGGTGCCCTCATACCCAGCGTCAAAAGGGGAGCTATCATACATACATATCATACATAGCCCTGGGGAGCTATCACTGAATAACACCCCCTTCGATGAAACTTCCCTCAAATTGAGAACTCTAACTCAGACACCCTGCGACAGGCAATTCAAGGTCTTTTTTCACCAACACTGGGAAGGTAATAATCTTGACCAGCCTATATTCCCAGAACCTCCAACAATGCCTAGCATATGACATATAATAGTTTCAAATAAATCTCACTTTACAACTGATTGAGAAATCATGTGAATGGATATACACCTGGGCAGATGGGGCCAATCTCAGGCTTCACCACTGATTATTGTGGGAACCCTGGGTTATTCTCAGCCAGTTTCTCCAGATTTGGTAGGGATGGTAACAGGACTACCTCCAAGGCTTATCAAGGGGACTGGAAATTTCAGGCAATGGAACCCAACACAGGACCTGGCACTAATGTGAAATTTAAGGCACACCAGAAAAACGTGTTGCAATAACACAGCATGAGTGATTTATAAAGTCTTGAGGGAAAAAAAAAATGTGTGGATGGGTGGGAGAGACCAGAGAGGGCATTAAATGAATTATCTGGGTTTCCTGTATGAAACCGTCATGTTATTTCCAGCAGGATAATAATCCAGAATGTTCTGTGTCCAGCTGCTGAGAATGACTCTAGCCTCACACCTGCAGGAGCGAGGGCAGGGTATGATTCACTATTCCTTGCAGGTTCATCCTGCTGGGTACAGGAGCTGTAAACACTGCGGGGGGACGGGGGGTGCTGGAAATGGAGGATCCTGCAGAGTGGGCACCTCCTAGCCCTCAAAGGGAAACTGTAGGCGAGCATGTGAGAGAACACACACCTCGCTGCTTTAACCAGAGGCAGGCGAGTAGGGTACCACCAAGGAGTCTCTGTGACCAGGAGAGGCAGCGGAATTTCAAGGAGGCAGGAAGGATTCAGGGAAAGAGCTCAGAAGTAGAGAGTCTATGCTCACGACACTGAAAGAGGAGAATTTGGGACCCAAAGGATCCTTCATGGTGCAGATCCCTCACTACCCTGTGGAGGACCCTGTGCTCCCCTGAGTTTAAGGGACTGGCACAATGGCAGGCAGCCAATAAAAGCTGAGAAAGAACCAGAAAGGCAGCACCAGCCTTTGTCACTAGACCACACTGCCCCCCGTGAGCCAGACCTGAAAATCCCCTCTGCCAAAAAATTCTCTAGGATGGCGCAGGCTAATTCTGAGGAAGAAGGAAGCTATTCATTTAATTTTCTAAAAAATGGGAAAGAGTCTGTGTGGTGGTTCTTGTTCCCCCCTCAGGTCCAGTGCACATGTCTTAAATGAAATTAAAATATCAAGGCACCAGGACGTAAGGGACTAAACATCTCATTTGAAGCTTAGGCAGTCAAACAAGCCACCGGAACCCGGCCACTCGTCATGATCCTTCCTACCTCTCTTCCCCAACAGGAAAGCCCTCACAATGCCTTAAGATTTTATGGGAAAACTGACCAGCAGAAAGAAAACTGACGAGACAGTTCCACAATAGTTCATAGCGATGCTTCCTCTGGAGCCCTTGAATTCCAGTTCAGACTCACTTTCTATCCTAACATCATCAAGTTAGCCTTAAGGGTTAAAAAAAAAAAAAATGACGTGGGAAATAGTAGAGCTTCAGGGGGTTAGCTGGGCGACTTGCACTCGCTTGCGCACCAGAGACACCCAGAAAAAGAGAGAGGGGGCAGGAATGTGATTGAGGGCTTCCAGGAATCTACAAATCCTCCTCTCCACCTGAAGACCCAAGTTCCCGCGCAGATATAACCGATTTTCACAACAGCTTTAAGATTTAAGTAAGATTTGCTCAAAGTTCCACTCCATCTCCCACCCCCCACCTCGGGCAGCCGTTGAGTAAATCACGCGAGAGGCTGTGTTGCGATTCTCAATATTCCCAAAGAAAACAGGGACCTGGGATTAGAGGTCGCAGACACCGAAGGGGCTGGCAGAGCCCCGTCAACCTGGCCTGGCGCGGGCGGCGGCTGGGGTCGGGGACCGCAATGTCTAGGCGCGCCATCCCTGTCTCCCCCGGGAGCAGGCAGCAAACGCAGCCACCAGCCGCTCCGAGGCGCGCTGCAGGAAAGAAACGGCACGCGGCAGAAAGGGGCGAGCCTCGGGCACGGGATATACAAAAGCAAAGTCTGCAACCTAGCGGCTGCTTTCCACACCCCTGCCCAAGTTGTCTCCGGAGCCGCACCTCCAGGTTCGCGGCCACAGAGCCGCAAGCTCCCCCCTGCTAAAAGCGTAACCCGGGAACCCGAGGACGCCGCAGCCTTCGACTCCGGTCCAGCGTGGCGCCTGGAACAGACGAGGCAGCGGGTGCGTCCCCGGCTCTGGGGCACAAAGAGCGCCGCGGTTTGGAAGGCAGCCGCTGCAGAGCAAAGAAAAGGCTCTCCTACAACTTCGCCCTCGGCGCGGCTGAGAACCTGCGGGCCGGTTCTCACGCACAACTTTTAACAAAAGGATGCAACCGCCGCGCCTCAGCCGGCGGAGATAACGCGCTGCGTGAGAACTCCGTCGCCGCCCGCCTCTGACCCCGCTCAGCTCGCCCTCCTCACAAAAGCAGCCCTAAACTCACACACAACCCGCTGCCCTCAGCGTAAGCCCCTCGCCGCCCGCCTTCCTGAAAGACTCGCAGCTCAGCGCCCCCACCACCGGCTGAGGAGGGCTCCCGGCGCAGGTGAGCAGGGCAGGGCGCAGTAGAGTCCTGGGGCCGCCCCGAATCTTCCCGAAACTGAAACGCCACCGGCAGCCACCTCTCCCCAGCCACCCCAACGTATTCGGACCCTAACGGGGCACAGGCTGCGCCGGGGGGATGGGGAGGCGCGGTCCGAGTACCCGCAGCGCCCTCCCACCTGGCTGGACGAGGAGCAGGAGCAGCAGAACGAAGAGGAAATCCCAGGCGCCGCGAGCGCCTCTCATCGCGGTGGCTGCGCTGGGACCGGAGCTCTGTTCCACGTTCCGGCTCTAGCCCGAGTGCCGGGAGCGCGGCAAAGCCGAGCCCCCAGAGCCGCGAGCGCCAAGCCGCGGCCGCTCCTCCCAGCGCCCTCCCCCTGCGCGACGGCCACGCCCCTTCTGCGCGCCCCTCCTCGCCTTGGTCTGGGTCTAGCTCCCTGGTGGCGGTGTCTGACCCCTGTTCTTTCGAGGTGCTGATCCCCGGGGACTGAGCCCGCGGGGAGTGGTTGAGCACGTCGGCCCTCGCCCCGCGCTCACGACCCCAGAGCCCATACCTCTCTCCACCTCTCCTCCCCGGTGATGTTCCCGGACGAGAGTGGTGTTGCCCGCCGCGCGCTTTGTGAAGCTGGGCACCGCGCGCACATCAGGGGATCGGCCCGCCACCT
Organism: Ovis aries; assembly: GCF_016772045.2. Taxonomy (NCBI): domain Eukaryota; kingdom Metazoa; phylum Chordata; class Mammalia; order Artiodactyla; family Bovidae; genus Ovis; species Ovis aries. The sequence continues at coordinate 70,865,101 of NC_056059.1, read as the reverse complement.
GGCAGATGCTCCCCAGACAATAAAGGTCCGCCACCGCCCCTCGAGCAAGCTCCAGAGGAAAGAGGCTGGACGCCGCTGGTGGTGGAGGGGCGCGGGGAACAGGAATTTGGGGGGAGCGAAATTGGGCCCCGACATTCTTCTGTATTCCTGTTGTTCGAGGGGGACCAAGCGTGGCGCCAGGAGCTGCGGTTGAAGGCTGAGCCCAGGCGTAGGTAATTTTTAATGCTCAGTTTCTGCACCTGCTCCTCAACCTGTAAGAGCACAGTTGGTTTCTATTGGTCGGCTTGGCCTCTGCTGAGACCTTTCTGGAGACTGGGGCTTTGGGGTAGGGAGGGGCCTTGTGAAGTTTACTCTGCGAGCTCGAGTTTTTAAACCCATTTGCGCCAAAGTTCTTGTACTAAAGGCCCTCTGAGCGTCTATTTGTACTGTTTCTGTGCCTGTCAGAAGGTAGTTACAAGGGTGGGGATTCTTGTATTCCTCTTAGCTGCCCTAGCCTGTACCAAGAGCAGAACAATAGTAAAATGATCCTCTTAAGCCAAGTTTTTCACGGCCTAGAAAGTGCTTTACCCAAGAAAACAACAGTATCTGTGTAGAGTTTTATAGTTCCTCCTTATGCTGAATGTTATTTCATGCTCACAATAACAGCTTTGTCAGGTAGGTAGGTTTATTATTTCAGTTCTAAAAGTGGCCCAAGATCACACAGTTAAAAGAGGGGAGACCCAGCCATTATAAGATTGACTCCAGGTATGATGAGTCTTCCCTCTGCATTCTAATAAATCAGTAAGACACCTCTCCATTCTCTTCAGAATGGAAAATAAATGGGAAGTGCCCATAAGAAAGAGCTGTGGAATAATTTAGATGCATTTAGACTCTTCTCTAAAGTAGCAGCCAAAATTTATCATTAACCAGTTCTCCTCCTCCCCTGTATTTCATACTGAAAGCTCCCTTGTTCCATGTTTGTAGGGCCTAAACTGGTTTAAGAAATGTAACTTTCAAAGTTAGCTAATCACTTAAAAATTATCACTACTCGATCAATATGGATATATGATCACCTCTCTTTAAATATATTCATTCAGTAAGCACTTAAGTGTCTACGGAGAGCAAGGAGGAACTAGGCACTGGGAGGATCATTGTTCTTAGGTGTGGGCACCCTGCCACAATCCTTAGAGTCAAGTGTGGGAACCCACAGTCCAATGACCTAGCAAAAGGTTCAAGTCACACAGCTATGGGATGACTGAAATTCAAGGGGTACCGTACTCAGGGCCATCAGACCACATCTCTTTCTGAAAATGACAGAGATAAGGTACCACTCAGAGCAGTAAGTTTCTGGGATCTTGATTTATTTCTAAAATCGTTTCATAGTAGGGAGAAAAATCACTATGTGTTAAAATATCAACATTATGCCTGAGAGAGAAAATTTACAATTTTCTTCTTCAGTCAACTGATATTGGAGAGGATAACAAGTCTTCAGAAGACGATGAAAAGAGACCATACTGCAATTTAATTCTAGGCAGGAAACTTCTATCCAGAAAAAAAAAAAAATAGAGAATTATACAATGCTGGACTATCATTCATGTTCTCCATTCAAAAACACCTATGAGCATCTAGGTAAGCATATGCTACAAAAACCAATAAGATGGAGTCTCTGCCTAGAGGATTTTCATTCCAGGAGGGAAAACAGATACCCCAATAAGAAACTATAATATTTGTTAACAGGGGCCATGTTCAGCCTGTATGTACCCAGGGTGGCCATATTGGTTGGGAGAATATTGAAATCTTTCTGTACTCATTGAGAAAAACAAAAAACTACTTCCCTAAACACCTTCTCATCCCAACTCCCCTTAAGAACACCCCAAATCTCCCCAGATATAGCAATTAAAGGTTTAATACCAGGCATGGCAGAGAACCACCAGTCCTAGTGCCTTTAGGTTTATTAACTATTTTTCATAATATCCTCTGCTAGCTCTGTCCTAAAAGGAGGCAGGTAGAAGGTGCTATGAGTGAAATGCCAGTGGAATGCACTGTGTTTTAGATTGTGTCCAGTAGAATCATTTACAATAATGGAAATATTTTATATCTCAGGTAATAATGTATGGGACCAGTTCTGTACTATTTTGTGATAGCCCTTGCACCCTTTCATGAGTTATACTTTATATATTTTTATTGTTTTCATAATTGTATTAGTGAGGGCTCTTGATTGCAAGTTGTAGAAACAACTCAAACTGACTTATGCAAACAAAGAAAACATAAAACCTATTAGCTCAGATAACTGGAGAGTCCAGGGATTATGATGTTCCAGACTTTCCTAGGTCTCAGAGCTCAGTCATCAGGACTTGAAGGTGTGTGTGTGTGTGTGTGTGTGTGTGTATACATACATGCATGTGCACACACATGCATTCTCCTTCGTCTCCATCCTCTAGCAGTGCTTCCCTGTATTGCTTTCCTGACTTCATATGCAGGTCTAGACTTACAGCTCATTGCAGATGCAAGCAGAGCTTTTCTGCCCTCAGGAACATCTCCTACGAAAGTGCTGACTTGCCTTGAGTCACATGCTCATCTAGAACCAGTCTCTGAAACCAGACAGATGGAACATAAGGATCAGCCAGGCCTGGGTCACATGCCCAGGCCTGGGTCACATGCCTATCCCTGGAGCCAGGGTTGGGGGCCCACTTCATCCACATCACAAGGCTTCAGAATGTGGAGGACTGTGTTCTCAAAGGAAAACTGAGGAGGAATGTTGCTACACAAAGAGAATCAGAAAGGTTCACTATAGCCTCACACAGCCCAAATCTGTAATTTGAAACTTTTATATTTCTGATTGTAAAAGTAAAGATGCTTATTGTAGAAAATTTAGAAAATACCCCAAATTATAATGAATAAAACAAAACAACAATCACCCAAGGTATAATTACCAAAGAGTTCATTTTGTTATGTTTCTTTCTTTTCTTTCTTCTCTGTTTATTCTAACTTTTTTTTTCATTATATGATTTAAGATTTTACAATATTTGGTAGGTTTCTATCTAGCTTTTTCACTAATCATAACACAAGCATTGTCCCAAATCATCAATTATTTGGAAACATACCATATAATGGTAACATAATGTTCAGTCCACCCTATATATGTACCATAATTCTGGGTGTTTCATCATTCCTCTCTTTTTTCCAGTTTTTTTCCTATCATAAATTACTTGCTGATGATCTTGGTGAATAAAATGTCCCTGCCTCTGATCACTTATTTAGGATAGATTCCTATAGATGGAATTACTACATTGAGGGGACAATCATTTTCAAGTTTACTCCTTGATAGTCACTATTTCCAGTAATGATTTGAAAGTCCATCAAGTGGGAGAAATGAGTATATGACCTTTATTGGTAGACTCTGTTTTAGTGATAATGCTCACAGTTAGTGAGGACAAAAGAAGATGATGTGTGCTCTTAGTACAAGCTTTCATGCAGTATTTGTTGAACACCTACTATGTGCCAAGTGTGCTGTATTTGGTGCTAGGAATATGGAGTTGGACAAGACACAGATGCTGTCCTCATGGGATTTGCAGAGAAAGAAGAGGGATACATCAGAGGGTCAAAGATAAAATCATCATATGTGCTCTAACAGAAGTCTGCACAGGGTGATGTTTGAATGCAGAGGAGACCCTTGATCATATTGTACAATGGCCTCATGAAGCTTCCGCAAAGACTTGGCAGATTGTGAGGCATGCAGAAGAGAGGAGGACCAAGAGGGAGAGGGAGAAAGCAGGCATGCAAAGGGCTAGAGGCACGAACCAGCATGAAGCAGATGAACCACGCTGTTGTTCATCACAGCACAGCTAGGGAAGGGTGTGTAGTGCAGCACAGCTAGGGAATCAAGGCCTCATAGGAATGGAAGACCACAGAGATAAACAAGAGTCATTCCTGCCAAAAACCATGAACTTCATCCTCTGTTGAAGAATGAAGCTATGAAGAGTCACTACAGGACTACTCTGGGGCCAGATGTGATTAAGATTTACATTTTGGAAAGATAGTGGGAAGACTCAGTGAAGGGTAAATGAAAAGGAGCCAAAACTTGATAAAATAGTCGGGAGCCTAATGTGGTGATCCATAAGAAGAGTGGTGAACTGGATTAAGTTAATGGAGGTGAGAATGGTGAGAAAGGGTGAAAAAGAGACACTGAGCTGACCTTAGACCTTGATTCCCCAACTGTGCTGTGAAAGGGGAATGGAAAGAGGGATGGATTTCTGATGTCAGTTCCAATGTGCTTCCCTTCAGCAAGACACAAAAGCAGGCTTATAATGGAACGTGAAAGATGTGGAGTCGGGCCTGGTGGGTGTGAGGTGCTCATGGATGCTGTGTAAGCTAGACGTGCAGTCCTGGAGCTCAGCATGGGTCCTGGCCATAGGGAAGTGGCGGCGGCCAAGGGTTTGGATAAGGTCACCCCGATGGAGTGTCCCCCATGAGGAAAACAGGGGGCTGATGCCATACCTAGGGAAACGCCCACATTTAAGGGATAAGCAGGAAAAATGGTCTCACAAAGGATCCTGATAAGCAAGGGTCAGAGAGGCAAACAGCAAGAGCTATGGCTCAAGGAGATTTCAGGGGCATGGGCGTGTTCAGGTGTTGCCTATCTCTTAAGAAGTTCAAATAAGATAGAAATGTATCGGTTGCCTTGTAATCATAATAGAAAATGGCAGTACCTAGCAAGTTCCAAATTCTTTATGTTGATAGAAACTAACCCATTTCAACCTCACAGTAACTCTACCAGGTAGGTACTCTTGGTACCCCCCAGTTTATAGATGAGGAAACTGAGACTCAAGAAAGTTAAGTAACTTACATTAAATTTACACCAGGATTTGAACTCTTGGCAGGCTGATTCCATAACCCTGGTACTTAATTCCTGTGATAAGTCACCTCCCTACTTAACCTCAAGGTTATTGGTAACTAAATCCATACTCTGGCACTCAGACAACACACCTAGACACACACACTCACATACACAGAGTTTGTGACACCAGAATTTAGGCTGCAGTGGGTTGAGTGGTACATTAGGGGTAAAGAGATGGAACCAAAGATTTATTGCTAGATACATTTTCAAGAAATTGAGTGATATAAAAAAAAGGAGGGGATGGGGCAAAGGACCACAGGGAGATTGGGAAGCCTTGAGCAGTTTGTAGGGTGAAGTGAGAACACCAGAAGAGGGAGATTTGAAAGATCCAGCTGGTGAGAAAGGGGAGATTAAAATATAGTCTAGGGAATTGAAAAGGGGAGATGAAAATAGAATCTAGGGAATTCCCTGGTGGTCCAGTTGATTAGGACTCAATGCTTTCACTGCCAGTTGTTTCGATCCCTGGGTGGGAACTGAAATCCCACAAGCCAAGCAGGCAGAGTAGGCAGAGAGAGCCTCTCTATGTTCAATCATTCAATCAAGTCTGACTTTATGGGCCCATAGAGTATAGCCTGCCAGTCTCCTCTGTCCATGGGATTTCCCAAGCAAGAATGCTGGAGTGGATTGCCATTTCTTCCTCTAGGGCATTGAGGGTCAATTTTTAAATCCTGAAGTCATTTATATGTATATATAAATATATATATTTATGTATTTTAGTACTTAAATATATATATTGGAAGTTAATACTTTTTATATATATATATACTTTTTATAGTTAAAAAATGACACTAAAAGATTATTATACTTAACAGCAAGTACTCCTCCTGGGTCTCTGTAAAAAAAATAAATAAATAAAAATCAACCCGATAGGACCTCTTATCTAAATCCTTGCTACTTCCCAGAATCAGAAGTATTTCTAAACTTAAGAGTCACATTTGTGTTCCATAAATCTCCACAGCACATGGCTCAGGCATCTCTGAAGTCATATATCTTTCCTTGCCTTTTATTAGAATTATTTGTAACCTTGTCATAGCCTTTCCGCTAAATAATACATTCTTTGAGGAAACTGTGCGGTAATTCAGCTGTGGGTCTCACTGAAGGCCTTGCACAAGATGAATCCATGATACACACAGTCGGGACTGAATGTCGTCAAGATGGAATTACTAATAAATGTACATCTAACAGGGTGCTTTTTCCTTTAATTTTTATTTTACCAAATTTTATTTGGGCTCCAAGAAATCTGGCTTCTTTTTCTGAAATTATTATTGTTGTCATAAATTTGTGTAATCCAAGTTTGTCTTAATCGCACACTAAATGCCATGACCTTTTCACCTTTGACATTTTTCTTAGGCTCTGATAAAGAAGTCACGTTGCAGGAGAAAGGAAGGAAGAAAAACTTGCTTTAAGATTGAAAGTATTAAATGATCAAGTAAATACCAGGAGGAAAAAAGTATTTAAAACACACACAAAAAGAATACATATAAATCAGGTATCCTGATTGATGAGGGAGGGAGAGAATAGAATTATTTAATCTTCTTGCCATTCTTGAAATTTGCAACTAAATGATCTCAGATTAGGGACCTTTCCCTCATTCTTTGCTTTTTCTTTAATTGAAGGATAGTTAATTTACAATGTTATATAAAAAGTGTTCGGAGAAGGCGATGGCACCCCACTCCAGTACTCCTGCCTGGAAAATCCCATGGATGGAGGAGCCTGGTAGGCTGCAGTCCATGGGGTCGCTAAGAGTCCGATATGACTGAGCGACTTCACTTTCACTTTTTGCTTTCATGCATTGGAGAAGGAAATGGCAACCCACTCCAGTGTTCTTGCCTGGAGAATCCCAGGGACGGGGGAGCCTGGTGGGCTGCTGTCTGTGGGGTCTCACAGAGCCGGACACAACTGAAGCGACTTAGCAGCTGCAGCATAAAAAGTGTTATAAATTGTACAGCAAAATGATTCAGTTATACATATATATTATATACATATATATTCTTTTTAGGATTCTTTTCCATTATAGGTTATATAAGATATTGAGTATAGCTCCCTGCACTATACAGTAGGTCCTTGTTTACCTATTTTATATATAGCCATGTGTACATGTTAAACTCCCTTCATTCTTGATTGATAAAAACTCCTTCCATGATTGAAGGGATAGCAATATTAACATGGTCCTTGTTACTCCAGTGCTGTAGCAGAAACCATTCCCAGGGACAGAAGTGGCCCTGGTTGTGGCTTGTCTGCTGGCCCCCAGTGGTTAAAGTGACTGTGGAGATGGGGGTATGTACAGAGCAGGCAAGGGTAGGGGTGAGCATGAGGAAGGGGCCTGAGACACTCTGAAGAATGAAAAGGGACAACAGGCATAAACCAAACAATCCAGGAGGAGTGGTTATTCTAAGCATAAAGATTATAGCAACCTCTCCGCCACGGCTACCTCATTTCAATTCGGAATCAGATCTCTTCTTCTATCCCTTGGGCCCTTTAAGACAGAAATGTCTTGGAGATGTGTCTGCAGGGATTGAGTCCTTCTGTCCTCAGCTTGGAGGAGGGTGTGAACCCAGAGAGAGAATGAGAGAGAAGATGCAAGTGAAAAATCACTAGCATATTGTGGTTGACAATTAGCTTTAATTGACTTGCACATTAAAAAAAATCCTGGCCAAAATCGTCATCCTCATCATCATCATCACCATCCATAGTAATTATTATTGTGTATTATAATTATTCCTGGCATAATAACCAGAACTCCCCACCTTTCTACTATGCGGCTGCTGCTGCTGCTGCTAAGTCGCTTCAGTCATGTCCGACTCTGTGCGACCCCATCCTTGGGATTCTCCAGGCAAGAACACTGGAGTGGGTTGCCAGTTCCTTCTCCAAGGCATGAAAGTGAGAAGTGAAAGTGAAGTCGCTCATTCGTGTCCGACTCTTAGCGACCCCATGGACTGCAGCCTACGAGGATCCTCCGTCCATGGGATTTTCCAGGCAAGAGTACTGGAGTGGGTTGCCATTGCCTTCTCCCCTTTCTACTATAGAATGCCTTTAAGGCTTATTAATGGGTCATAACCACTTCCAGATTTAATAATAATAGATAATGTTTGTTGAGTAATTATGATGCTTTATGTGCTGATCTGTTTGCCTGTATTAACACATTGCTTTTCCAAGCAACCCTTAGAGGTCAATCTATCTATAGCCCCATTTTATAGACAAGGAGAGGAAGGCACTGATAGCTCAAGTGACTTAGTTATGGTCACCTGGTTAGTAAGTAGTGGAGATGAACTTGAACCCAGGCAACCAATGAGCAAACATCTATCCTGTGCTGCTGCCCTCTGCACACGGTTTATTTCACTTAGTTAGTGGGTTTTCAACTTCATACTCAACTGCTCAGAACCAAACGGTAGGGATGTTTTAATTTTACCACCTCTGTATCCTCCACAGTCTTTTGTACTTGTTGAAAGTTCAAAATTTGCTTGCTGCAAATTAACTATTTTAAAATAAGTTGAAAGTGTTAGTTGCTCAGTCATGACCGACTCTTTGCCACCCCATGGACTGTAGCCTGCCAGGTTCCTCTGTCCATGGAATTTCCCAGGCAAAAACACTGAAGGGGATTGCCCATTTCCTCCTCCAGGGGATCTTCCCGACCCAGGGATTGAACCTGGGTCTTCCACACTGCAGGCAGATTCTTTACCATCTGAGCCACCAGGTGCCTAAGTGAGTGGTAAATGGGGCAGGCAATTGGAACCCTGATAAGCTGTTTGATGAGATTATTGTTATTTTTAAGATAATAGCATTGTGCTAATATTAAAGAGTCCTTAGCCTTAAAAAAAAAAAAAAAAGAAATATTGCAGCAACATGGATGGACCTAGAGAATATTATGCTTGGTGAAATAACTCAGAGAAAGACAAATACTATAAAGGAAAAGTGAAAGTCGCTCAGTGTTGTCCAACTCTTTGTGACCCCATGGACTATACAGTCCATGGAGTGGGTGGCTGTTCCCTGTTAAGCCCAGAGTCCGAGTCCCCAAAACTGAGAGAATAAGACGTCCACAGCAGTGCAAAAGCATGAAGGGGTTTTATTTCTAGCTCGAGCTAGGGCTTCCGCCACATCCAACGCAGTGGAGTGGAGCAAGGAGCCCCGAGCCCAGATATACAGCAGTATTTATAGGTTTTAGAACAGAGAGTTGGCAAGGGCTGATTGGCTGCAGGAGTTTCCTAGTATTTACTAATTGGCTAATCTTTATTGTCTGCAGGGTTTTCCTGGTATTTACTAATTGGCTATTGGCTGCAGGGGGATGTCTTTTACGTCCTGATAAACTCAAACCAGGTTATGGGGAGTATGCTGATTAGACAAGTCCTGGCATCCTCGGGGATGACCTCACTGGGCAATGACTCAGCTTTTCCCGTGAGTCCTACCTTAGTCCCTGAAGCCTATCATGGCGTTTGTTAGGTCCCAACATTCCCTTCTCCAGGGGATCTTCCCAACCCAGGCATCAAAACCAGGTCTCCGCATTGCGGGTGGATTCTTTACCAGGGAAATCCAAGAATACTGTAGTGGGTAGCCTATACTTTCGCCAGTGGATCTTCCCAACCCAGGAGTTGAACTGGGGTCTCCTGCATTGCAGGCAGATTCTTTACCAAGTGAGCTATCAAGGAAACCCTATATGATATCACTTATATGTAAAACTTTAAAAAAATGAATGTATATACAAAATGGAAGAGGACTCACAGAAAACAAACTTATGGTTACCAAAGGGGAAAAGGAGGTAGAAGGAAGGATAAATTAGGGATACAAGATTAACAGATACAAACTACTACATAAAATAGATAACCAAAAAAGATTTACTGTATAGCACAGGGAATTATACCCAACGTCTTATAATAATCTCTAGGAGAAGGCAATGGCACCCCACTCTAGTACTCTTGCCTGGAAAATCCCATGGATGGAGGAGCCTGGTAGGCTGCAGTCCATGGGGTCACTAAGAGTCGGACATGACTGAGCAACTTCACTTTCATTTTCACTTTCATGCAGTGGAGAAGGAAATGGCAACCCACTCCAGTGTTCTTGCCTGGAGAACCCCAGGGATGGGGGAGCCTGGTGGGCTGCCGTCTATGGGGTTGCACAGAGTCTGACATGACTGAGTTGACTTAGCAGTTAGCAGTAGCAGCAGTGGAATATAATCTGCTGAAAAAAACCCACCCAAACCACTATGCTACACACCTGAAACTAACACAATACTATAAATCACCTATACTTCAATAAATATTTTTTAAAATGAGTCCTTATAGTTTAGATATATACTGAACTTAATGATGTGATGTCTGATGGAGTAGGAAATAGCAACCCACTCCTGTATTCTTGCCTGGAGAATCCCTTGGACAGAGGAGACTGACAGGCTGCAGTCCATGGGGTCACAGGGAGTTGGACACAACTGAAGTGACTTAGCATAATGCCTGAGATTCCCTTCAAAATTATCCAGTGAGTGCTGGTAGGTGGAGAGTGAGTGGGAATACAGAGGAAGCCAGATTGGCCAAGCAGCTAATGATTGTTGAAACTGGGTAGTGGGACCCCTGGGGCCCATTATACTATTGTAGATGTTTAACTTTCTCCACAATAAACAGTGTTTGGTTTTTTAAGTTGTTTGTGGTATTAAACCAAGTGGGAAAAACCATGGGAATGACTGAGAGTAGTGGGCAGCAAGATCTACACCCCAGCAAGCTCATCAACAAGCTTAAACTTGACCCAGCTCCCCTAAATGCTCTGGACGCAGCATCTTTCTCGCTTAACATGAGAGGTTTGCCCTTGACATATTTCTGAGGTTCTCCAGAAATATGTCCAGCTCCAAAATGTTGATGACTCTGATTTGGGGGCAATAGTTAAACAAACAAACAAACACCAACTCTTTGCCCTTGTGGTCAAGAGGAGATGCTATGTGTGTGTGTGCGTGTGTGTGTGTGTGTGTGTGTGTGCACGCTCAGCCCCTCAGTTATTTCTACCTCTTTGTAACCCCAAGAGTTGTAGCCCGCCAGGCTCTTCTGTCCATGGGATTTCCCAGACAAGAATACTAGAGTGAATTGCCGTTTCCTTCTCCAGGGGATCTTCTCAAGCCAGGGATTGAACATGCACCTCTTGTATTGGCAGGTGGATTCTTTACCACTGAGCCACCTGGAAAGCCCTAAGAAGAGATGCTAAAGCCTCTCACACTCTTTAAATTTCTTTAAGCACTGCACCTCTGGCTTTCATTCCTTTTTCTCCCTGGCTATGTGATTCCAGGCAAGTTATTGATATTTAACCTCTGCACCTCAGTTTTCTCATCTGTAAAATAGGGTTAAATTAGCACCCCAAGCACCTCATAGGGCTGTGAGTTAATATATACAAAGTGCTGAAAGCAGTACCTGGTATACAGTAACACACTACACCTAATAAATGAGAGATCTTTTTTTTCTTTTACTATCTTAATTCTATAGCTATTAAAACGAATTGTGATTCAATGAGGAGAAGTGATTTGGCCGAAGTCTATCCATTTTAATAAACAATGGAGCAGACACTTAAAGGCAAGTTTTCTGATCATAAATCCAAGGCTACTTCCACTCAAATTGCCCTCTGAGGGCATTATTATGAAAGATAGCAATTATGAAAAATTATACTAGATGACAATCTAGGAGGATAGAGTACTAGCCTAAGACTCCGGCAATCATCAGAAACCAAGTTAACATTTGTTGTTAACACAAAAACTTAGTCTGAGTCGCAGACTATGGGCTCTGGGTCTTGGAGCCAGCCAGCCTCTCTCCCAGACAGCCTGGAGCCCGGCGCAGTGCAGAGGGAGAACGCTGGGTAGCTGAAAGGTAAATTACGAGAGGCAACAAGAGCCAGCCTAACACAGCGGAGGGGATGGGCCATTCTTTTGTTTGCAAACTGAAAAGCTTCTTAACCAGGAACACTGGGCCCCTTGGAAAGAACCGGTCAGGCTGAACTCAGGCGAGCCGTTTATTTTTCAAATAGTAGCAAATTATGAGTAATTTTCCCAGCAGCTCCACCATCATCGGCCTTAATCTGTCATCTGAAGATTATTTTTGTAATGATCCTTTTAGAGACGTTAGATGACAAAGAAATACAGTTGCTCTCTCTTTATTCACATAGAGTTTAAAGATATGCTGCTAAACAAAAAGGCAAGTCACAGAGTAGGATGTGTCAGATGACTAAATATTAGGTGGCATCCTACAAAGGTATTGATCATTTGACCATTTTGACCAATAAAAAGAGCAATTTTAAATGGTTCCACCAAATATAGAACTACTTTTCTAAAAGGATACACATCAAACTGTTAACTGTTCATCTTAGGCAAGGAGGGTAGATTTGGGGAAGGGGGAAGGAAGTAGGCAGGTTCACTTTCTTCCTCTTTTCCTTTTCGTACTCATTGCACATTTATTCAAGGCGGTTCAGGTATTACTTTTTATCATTTAAAAAATTTTAAAAAGTTGCTATTTGCCAGATTTAGCTGTGTCAAGTATTTTCTGAAAAAACTTAGGAATTAATAAATACTTGTGTCGAATTAAAGTGGTCAAGTCGCTCAGTGGTGTCCAACTCTGCGACCCCATGGACTGTAACTTACTAGGTTTCTCCATCCATGGCATTCTCCAGGTAAGAATACTGGAGTGGATTAGCCATTTCCTTCTCCATGGCATCTTCCCAACCCAGGGATCAAACCCAGGTCTCCTCTATTGCAGGCAGATGTTTTAACCTCTGAGCCACCAGGGAAGCCCTAAGAGCAGGTGGCTGCGGGCTGGCTCACTAAGCGCGGGCGGCTGCGGGCTGGCTCACTAGGTGCGGAGGAGAGGAGTTACCCCACGTCGGAGGTCAGCGGCAGAGGCCTAGAGTGCCAGGCTGCGACGGCGCAGGAACGGCCCAGAGGGGCTGCTCTGCGTCCGAGGTCAGTGGCTGCGGCAGGGAGGGGACACCCCGCGTCCGAGGTCAGGGGCGGCGGCCGGCCGAGAGGAGCCACCCACACCCGAGGCCAGGGCCAGCGGCTGGGAGGAGCAACCTGAGGAGTGGTGGCTGTGCAGGCGCAGGAAGGCCTGGAGGAGCTATCCCACGTTGAAGGTCAGGAGCGGTGGCGGTAAGGAGACCCTCGTCCAAGGTAAGGAACAGCAGCTGTGCTTTGCTGGAGCAGCCGTGAGGAGATACCCCACGCCAAGGTAAGAGAAACCCAAGCAAGATGGTAAGTGTTGCAAGAGGGCATCAGAGGGCAGACACACTGAAACCATACTCACAGAAAACTAGTCAGTCTAATCACACTAGGACCACAGCCTTGTTTAACTCAATGAAACCAAGCCATGCCTGCCGGGCAACCCAAGATGGGCGGGTCATGGTGGAGAGGCCTGACAGAATGTGGTCCACTGGAGAAGGGGATGGCAAGCCACTTCAGTATTCTTGCCTTGAGAACCCCATGAACAGTATGAAAAGGCAAAATGATAGGATACTGAAAGAAGAACTCCCCAGGTCATTAGGTGCCAAATGCTACTGGAGATCAGTGGAGAAATAACTCCAGAAAGAATGAAGGGATGGAGCCAATGCAAAAACAATACCCAGTTGTGGATGTGACTGGTGATAGAAGCAAGATTCGATGCTGTAAAGAGCAATATTGCATAGGAACCTGGAATGTCAGGTCCATGAATCAAGGCAAATTGGAAGTGGTCAAACAAGAGATGGCAAGGGTAAACGTTGACATTCTAGGAAACAGCGAACTAAAATGGACTGGAATGGGTGAATTTAACTCAGATGACCATTATATCTACTACTGTGGGCAGGAATCCCTCGGAAGAAATGGAGTAGCCATCATGGTCAACAAAAGAGTCCTAAATGCAGTACTTGGATGAAATCTCAAAAATGACAGAATAATCTCTGTTCGTCTCCAAGGCAAACCATTCAATATCACAGTTATCCAAGTCTATGCCCCAACCAATAACGCTGAAGAAACTGAAGTTGAACGGTTCTATGAAGACCTGCAAGACCTTTTAGAACTAACACCCAAGAAAGATGTCATTTTCATTATAGGGGACTGGAATGCAAAAGGAGGAAGTCAAGAAACACCTGGAGTAACAGGCAAATTTGGCCTTGGAATGTGGAACGAAGCAGGGCAAAGACTAATAGAGTTTTGCCAAGAAAATGCACTGGTCATAGCAAACACCCTCTTCCAACAACACAAGAGAAGACTCTACACATGGACATCACCAGATGGTCAACACCGAAATCAGATTGATTATATTCTTTGCAGCCAAAGATGGAGAAGTTCTATGCAGTCAACAAAAACAAGACCAGGAGCTGACTGTGGCTCAGATCATGAACTCCTTATTGCCAAATTCAGACTTAAATTGAAGAAAGTAGGGAAAACCTCTAGACTATTCAGGTATGACCTAAATCAAATCCCTTATGATTATACAGTGGAAGTGAGAGATAGATTTAACGGTCTAGATCTGATAGATAGAGTGCCTGATGAACTATGGAATGAGGTTTGTGACACTGTACAGGAGACAGGGATCAAGACCATCCCCATGGAAAAGAAATGCAAAAAAGCAAAATGGCTGTCTGGGGAGGCCTTACAAATGGTTGTGAAAAGAAGAGAGGCAAAAAGCAAAGGAGAAAAGGAAAGATAAAAGCATCTGAATGCAGAGTTCCAAAGAATAGCAAGAGGAGATAAGAAAGCCTTCTTCAGCCATCAATGCAAAGAAGTAGAGGAAAACAACAGAATGGGAAAGACTAGAGATCTCTTCAAGAAAATTAGAGATACCAAGGGAACATTTCATGCAAAGATGGGCTCAATAAAGGACAGAAATGGTATGGAGCTAACAGAAGCAGAAGATATTAAGAAGAGGTGGCAAGAATACACGGAAGAACTGTATAAAAAAGATCTTCACGACCCAGATAATCATGATGATGTGATCACTAATCTAGAGCTAGACATCTTGGAATGTGAAGTCAAGTGGGCCTTAGAAAGCATCACTACGAACAAAGCTAGTGGAGGTGATGGAATTCCAGTTGAGCTGTTTCAAATCCTGAAAGATGATGCTGTTGAAAGTGCTGCACTCAATATGCTGGCAAGTTTGGAAAACTCATCAGTGGCCACAGGACTGGAAAAGGTCAGTTTTCATTCTAATTCCAAAGAAAGGCAATGCCAAAGAATGCTCAAGCTACCGCACAATTGCACTCATCTCACATGCTAGTGAAGTAATGCTCAAAATTCTCCAAGCCAGGCTTCAGCAATACGTGAACCGTGAACTCCCTGACATTCAAGCTGGTTTTAGAAAAGGCAGAGGAATCAGAGATCAAATTGCCAACATCCGCTGGATCATGGAAAAAGCAAGAGAGTTCCAGAAAAACATCTATTTCTGCTTTCTTGACTATGCCAAAGCCTTTGACTGTGTGGATCACAATAAACTGTGGAGAATTCTGAAAGAGATGGGAATACCAGACCACCTAACCTGCCTCTTGAGAAATCTGTATGCAGGTCAGGAAGCAACAGTTAGAACTGGACATGGAACAACAGACTGGTTCCAAATAGGAAAAGGAGTATGTCAAGGCTGTATATTGTCCCCCTGCTTATTTAACTTATATGCAGAGTACATCCTGAGAAACGCTGGACTGGAAGAAACACAAGCTGGAATCAAGATTGCTGGGAGAAATCTCAATAACCTCAGATATGCAGATGACACCAGCCTTATGGCAGAAAGTGAAGAGGAACTAAAAAGCCTCTTGATGAAAATGAAAGAGGAGAGTGAAAAAGTTGGCTTAAAGCTCAACATTCAGAAAACGAAGATCATGGCATCCGGTCCCATCACTTCATGGGAAATAGATGGGGAAACAGTAGAAACAGTGTCAGACTT
Organism: Ovis aries; assembly: GCF_016772045.2. Classification (NCBI taxonomy): domain Eukaryota; kingdom Metazoa; phylum Chordata; class Mammalia; order Artiodactyla; family Bovidae; genus Ovis; species Ovis aries. The sequence goes on along the minus strand of NC_056059.1, from coordinate 70,849,357 downwards.
TATTTTTTTGGTCTCCAGAATCACTGCAGATAGTGACTGCAGCCATGAAATTAAAAGACGCTTACTCCTTGGAAGAAAAGTTAGGACCAACCTAGATAACATATTCAAAAGCAGAGACATTACTTTGCCGACTAAGGTCCATCTAGTCAAGGCTATGGTTTTTCCTGTGGTCATGTATGGATGTGAGAGTTGGACTGTGAAGAAGGCTGAGCGCCGAAGAATTGATGCTTTTGAACTGTGGTGTTGGAGAAGACTCTTGAGGGTCCCTTGGACTGCAAGGAGATCCAACCAGTCCATTCTGAAGGAGATCAGCCCTGCGATTTCTTTGGAAGGAATGATGCTAAAGCTGAAGCTCCAGTACTTTGGCCACCTCATGCAAAGAGTTGACTCATTGGAAAAGACTCTAATGCTGGGAGGGATTGGGGGCAGGAGGAGAAAGAGACGACCCAGGATGAGATGGCTGGATGGCATCATGCACTCGATATGGACTCACATCCATATCGTGAATCTGATTGAACTCCAGAAGATGGTGATGGACAGGGAGGCCTGGCGTGCTGCGATTCATGGGGTCGCAAAGAGTCGGACATGACTGAGCGACTGATCTGAACTGAACTATGTGAAATTAAACATTCCTATCCTTAAATACTTTTGCATTTTGCATATCCCAGCATACACACTTCAGATGTCACTTACTTTCAGGTTCCCCTTCCACTGAATTTTTTTTCTAATTGAAGTATAGTTGATTTACAATGTTATGTTAGTTTCTGGATGTACCTAGAAATTATCATACTAAGTGAGATAAGTCAGACAGAGATTTGTAGTCATTTTTTTGGCTGCACCACATGGCTTGTGGAATCTTAGTTCCCCAATTAGGAATCTGAACCCTTGGCTGGCAGTGAAAGCATGGAGTCGCAAAATCCTAACCACTGGACCATCAAGGAATTCCACAGAGTTTTGTGTTTTTATCATCCATTTGACCTATCCATTTACTTACTTTACTTATTTCTTTATTTATGAGGATAATGGGGATAATTTTCTTTGTATTTGTTTTTTAGTGGAGGCAACAAACATTTCTAACCCCTGAAGGCTAAGTTAGGGGTCCCACTATGTGTTTCAATTGGTGTGACTGCTGACACACCTTTTGGGTCTTAGGACTTTTCACTCTGTAGTATGATCGCCCATTTACCTGTCTGTGTCTCCCAAGCTCCCCCATCCCCTGCTTCCACCAGAACAGCAACTGGAAAACCACCACCACATTCACTCATTGAGCCCTTAGCACAGAACGTCCAGCGTAATGGGGGCTCATCAACATTCAGTAAATGAATGAAAGGTCACATGTCTTGGGGGTGACAACTCTTTCCATAAGTTTTTCATTTTTATCTTAAAAAAAAAAAGTCTGTGCCATGTTTATAGCAATGGCAGAGCAGAGCTGTAAAGAATTACTCATGTAATGGTTCAAGGGCGAAGAGCTAAAAGCAAGTCAGAAACTTGTTCACGTTTTGTTCAAAGCCCACTAACATTTCGACATGTATTAAATGTTAATAAGCAGCTATCTGGGTCAGTGGGTTAAGTAAAAGCGATGGTAGAAGGTGAGAGGTGAAGAAATACATGAAAATTACATTCACAGATGATGTGGTTCACCAGAGCTCAACTTGTAGAATAACATGCAAATGATTTAATCGTGTTATAGTTTATAGTTTTCCCTTTTCCTGTACAGCAGGCTTGGTAATGTGACAACATTCTCTTTACTTGGGCATCTGCCGAGCCTGGTAAAATCTGAAAATATCAAGAAGAAGCCAAAGGGTGGGTCACCTTCTTCTCCTTAGTGGCAGGAAAAAAAAAATCACTACATTTAACAAAAGTTTCAGGAGCTGGTGATCCAGTTTGTGGCTCATCCTTCCCTACTCCACACATTTGACCATTTGTCTACATGTTCTCATCAAGGCCGGGGAAAGAAACAAAGAGGTTTTGTAAGTTACAGCTCCTTAATGACAACATGTGTGTGCTAAATCACTTTGGTTACATCTGACTCTTTGAGACCCTATGGATGTAGCCCCACCAGGCTCCTCTGTCCATGGGATTCACCAGGCAAGAATACTGGAGTAGGTTGCCATTCCCTTCTCCAGGGGATCTTCCCGACCAAGGGATGGAACCTGTGTCTCCCATGTTGCAGGCAGATTCTTTACCATCTGAGCCATCAAGGAAGCCCTTAATGACAATACAATGACCATACAAAATGATAATAACGAATGGGTTTTGAGCACTCATTGTGTGCTGAGTACCCTATTAAAATCATTGGTCAAGGGGAGAGGGTGATTTTGCCCACTAGGGAACATAAACTTTGCTTTGGATGAATTGTCTCATTTAACACTCAAATCCCCACTAGGAGATTATTGCCTCTATTTTATAGATTTGGTAACTGAGGCATGGGATGGTTAGGTAGCTTTCTCTAGATCACACAGGTAGTAAGAAACGCAAGGCTGTCTAACTCTGGAGGCCCTAAACTTGGCCATGGAGTATTGGGGGAAAAGGAGCAGATCCTCTTAAGTTTGCTGTGTGTTTTATGATTTCACGGCAGAGGACTGCTGCCATAGGGTGCTAAGGTCCATCACTGGCATCCCCTAGGAACTTGGAGGCAAGTGACATCTCTTTGCTCAAAAATGTGAACTCTGTAAGTGTACTTAGTACTCTTTGTTCTATTTCCAATTAAAACAGTCCAACTGTATTATTTTTATGAAGATTATACTGCTTTGTAATTAACAATAGTTATATTGAAAGAAAATAACTTATAAAGCAGTTTGTGTGTAGTTCTCCAGAATAATAAAAAGTATTGGCCAAAGAAGGAAATAGTAAGTGCAGCCTTTCCTCATTCTGTGGAATTTTTCTTCAGCCTTGCATCTGAATGGGCAGACTGTATTCCAAGTTATGTGAAATTCATGAAGCAGCCTTATAGTCCTTATCAGCTGTCATTTTCCATATTTTATAAAAACTGAAATTTTAAGTATCTCAGTGCAGTGCCATAGTACCAGACCCAGCAAGAAGATATCTCACATGGTTGTAATTGTATTTTATACATGAGGGCTACCTTTCCCCTTCAAAATCCTCAAAGACCTGTCATTGGAGGACTTTACTGAAAATCATCCATCCTTCCATGAGGCCGAAACAGGTTCCATATTTAATGGGCCAACATAAAACATACTAGAAATATTAGCGTGTATACTTTGTTTTTTCTTCCTCTCAATGGGTAATGTTTCATTTACATTCCTACCTCTTGTCATGATCAGATTTTTTGTTTATTGACTTATTACCACATTTGACTTGATAGTGTTCATCCCATGTGTCTAATGACATTCTCAGCTATTGTTAGCAGGACAGAACAGGGATCTCTAGGATCACCCAGACCCCCAAAATATATCTGAAATATTACTATCTCCATATTAATGCCCAGACTTTGTAATACTGCTCCAATGTACTGCAATAGTGCTTAGTTAGAATTGGTGAAAAAGAGGAAGAGGAAAAGACCCTAGGAAATTCATACGGAGGAGGGAGAAGTTTTTAAATAACTGAACCACTGTTGTTTTTTTTAATTATACTAATTTTTAATGAGAGAGTATATTCAGTTCAGTTCAGTCGCTCAGTCATGTCAGTCTCTTTGCAGCCCCGCGGACTGCAGCATGCCAGGACTCCCTGTCCATCACCAACTCCCAGAGTTTACTCAAACTCATGTCCATTGAGTCGGTGATGCCATCCAACCATCTCATCGTCTGTCATCCCCTTCTCCTCCTGCCTTCAATCTTTCCCAGCCTCAGGGTCTTTTCTAATAAGTCAGTTCTTCTCATCGGGTGGCCAGGGTATTGTAGTTTCAGCTTTAGTATCAGTGTTTCCAGTGAATATTCAGAGCTGATTTCCTTTAGGATGGACTGGTTGGATCTTTATATTCAGTTCAGTTCAGTCACTCAGTCGTGTCTGACTCTTTGCGACCCCATGAATTGCAGCACTCCAGGCCTCCCTGTCCATCACCAACTCCCGGAGTTTACTCAAATTCATGTCCATTGAGTCGGCGATGCCATCCAGCCATCTCATCCTCTGTCGTCCCCTTCTCCTCCTGCCTCCAATCCCTCCCAGCATCAGAGTCTTTTCCAATGAGTCAACTCTTCTCATGAGGTGGCCAAAGTACTGGAGTTTCAGCTTTAGCATCATTCCTTCCAAAGAAATCCCAGGGCTGATCTCCTTCAGAATGGACTGGTTGGATCTCCTTGCAGTCCAAGGGATCTTTATATTAGGATATATAAATTGATGTAGCCACTATGAAAAACAGTATGGCGATTCCTCAGAAGACTAAAACTAGAACTATTGTTTTATCCAGCTATCCCACCCCTGGGTATATATCTAGAAAAAAATAAAAACACTAATTTCAAAAGATATATGCATCGAAATGTTCATAGCAGCGCTATTTATAGTAGCCAAGATATGGAAGCAACCTAAGTCCATCAACAGATGAATGGCTAAAGATGTATTCTATATATATATATCATGGAAATTAGCCATAAAAAATAATATTCTGCCATTTGCAGCCATGTAGATGGGCCTGGAGAATATTATGTATAGTGAAGCAAGTTAGAGAAAGACAAATATTGTATGATGTCACTTATATGTGGAATTCAAAAAATAATACAAGTGAGTATATATGAAAAACAGAAACAGACTCACAGAAATAGAGAACAAACTAGTGGTTACCAAAGAGGAGAGAGAACGGGTTAAGGCCAAATTAGAGGTGTGGGATTAAGAGACACAAATTACTATGTATAAAATAGATAAGCAACAAGGATATATTATATAGCACAGGGAATTATAACCATTATCTTGTAATAACTTTAATAGGATATAATCTGTGAAAATACTGGATATGCTATATACCTGAAACTAACATAATATTATAAATCAACTGTACTTCAATAAAAAAGAGCATTAGGATAAAATAACATATATCCTTTATCTTGGAGAAGGGCATAGCAACCCACTCCAGTATTCTTGCCTGGAGAATCCCATGGACAGAGGAGAGTGGTGGGCTACACTTCATAGAGTATCAAAGAGCAGCACACGGCTGAAGTGACTTAGCATGCACACATCCTTTATTTTAACAAAATAATTCAATTTCCTGGGTGATCTCTTACTCAAATCTAATATTAAGTCAACATTAAACCACATCATTGAACAAAACGTAAATTAATACATATTTTATCTTTTAGTTTCAGGAAGAAAATAATAACAAATATTTAAGTTAGAAACCTCAAAACAACTTTGTCGCTTGCCACTCCCCCCTCCCCCACCTCTCTGATCCATGCTGCACTCTGCAGGGAGAGTTATCTTTCTAAAATAAAAGTATGTTAATTTCAGGGCCTGTCTCAAAAGCCTGCAATGAATATCACTCTTACCTAAAAATAATGCTCCAGTGCCTTAACATGGCATTCAAACCCATCTAGATTTGGCTGTAATTTAGCTTTCTAGTCTTATTTCTTGCCAATTCTCACTTCTTTTTATTTCCTTCATCACCCAAGAAGCTTTCATTCCACTCATAGCAGACCATTCAAGGCTCCTCAAACATGTGTGCTATTGTTAGGCCTTTACCTAAATGATCCTTGTCATTTTACCATCCATTTCAACCCATCCTTCTGGGCCCAACCTAAATAATACCCTTCTCCCATTCTTTTCTCAACAATAGAAGCCTTTAAAACATCCAATAGGTATTTTTGGTCACTTACATAGATACTTGTAGTATATACTAGTTTCTGGGCTCAAATTTTATCCAATTTTTATAACATAGAATTATGCCCGTAATTGGGAACCAAGAAATGTTTGACTTGAATGAATTGATCATAGGGGGTGTGTTTTGGGCGCTAATTTGCCTGAGGAAGCTGAGTTTATTGTCTACACTGGCCACTCTTTGCATTTGGTGTATTTTGAAGGTGTTTAGGAGTAAGTGGTATGAAAAAAAATGTCTTGAATAGGTCATTTCCGTCAGTAACTGTGAGATCTGATTCCTTTACCATCAGGTTTATATCAGTTCAACAGCATTTCCCCTAGTCCCTCAACCCCAACTATCCCACCTTTAGGCTAAAGATGCTTAAAAAGCAAAAAAGAACTTTTCCCACTTTTGTTTTCCCAGAAAAGCCACTTCCTTTCAGTAACTCCAGTCATACAGTAATTATTATATTGGTACAAGGATTTTGGACTCAGTGCCATACAATTTTCATTATAATTTGCAAAAACCTGGCAATTTAGCAATATCTTTACTGTTGGTGGAACAGCACATAACCCATGATACAAACATTTGGCCTAAATAAAGCCCACTTGGGTATACTGTACTTAAGAATTTGTAAACAGAGAAATTTTAGCTTTTCAGATCCTTTATGAAGAAGCAGCCGCCACATTCCTTCAGGCTCCTACTCTCTTGTTTCTCTCTTAAAGACTCCCTAGGCCCTAAAAATGGAACAGCAGAGATTGCTTTCCTGACTCAAAATTTAAGGAGGACCGAGTAGCTGCTGAGGTACCAGTTAGACTTGAGCCTGGTTAAAGGACCCACTCCTAGGAGGCAGTCTACAGACAAAGGTTGTTAGTCTTGAGAATGACCTTGAGACAAGAATCAACAGCTCCATAATCTGCAGGCACCCAGCAGAAACAAATGTAAGAGCAGACTGGTGGGTAGGAGGTGTGGTTACCTTTGGGATATAAGAGGTTGTAGCCCTTTTAAAAGGAACAAACCCTACCCTACCAGGAAACAGTTTCTGGGTAGGAATCAGGGGCCCATTTTTGCTCAGAATTTCCAATTTTCTAAGAGAAGCTGAAAATCTAGATTTGGGGCCAGGGGATCTCCCTATTGGGAAACTGCTGCTAAGTCACTTCAGTCGTGTCCGACTCTTTGCGACCCCATGAATCGCAGCACGCCAGGCCTCCCTGTCCATCACCAACTCCCGGAGTTCACTCAGATTCACATCCATTGAGTCAGTGATGCCATCCAGCCATCTCATACTCTGTCGTCCCCTTCTCCTGCCTCCAATCCCTCCAGCATCAAAGTCTTTTCCAGTGAGTGAACTCTTCGCATGAGGTGGCCAAAGTACTGGAGTTTCAGCTTTAGCATCATTCCTTCCAAAGAAATCCCAGGGCTGATCTCCTTCAGAATGGACTGGTTGGATCTCCTTGCAGTCCAAGGGACTCTCAAGAGTCTTCTCCAACACCACAGTTCAAAAGCATCAGTTCTTCGGTGCTCAGCCTTCTTCACAGTCCAACTCTCACATCCATACATGACTACTGAAAAAACCATAGCCGTGACTAGACGGACCTTAGTCGGCAAAGTAATGTCTCTGCTTTTGAATATGTTATCTAGGTTGGTCCTAACTTTTCTTCCAAGGAGTAAGTGTCTTTTAATTTCATGGCTACAGTCACCATCTGCAGTGATTTTGGAGCCTCCAAAAATAAAGTCTGACACTGTTTCTACTGTTTCCCATCTATTTCCCATGAAGTGATGGGACCGGATGCCATGATCTTCGTTTTCTGAATGTTGAGCTTACGGCAGCCCACTAGCTCCCCTGTCCCTGGGATTCTCCAGGCAAGAACACTGGAGTGGGTTGCCATTACCAACTTTTATTTTCAAACATCATGTAGAGAAGTCAATCTGCAGACTGGATGTGGCCTGAGGCTACCAATTTGTAATCCTGGTCTTAGGGACCATTTAGTCCACCTCCTTTATTTTATAGATGGATATAAGTGAAAGTGAAGTCGCTCAGTTGTGTCCGACTCTTTGTGACCCCCGTAGCCCATCAAGCTCCTCTGTCCATGGGATTCTCCAGGCAAGAGTGCTGGAGTGGGTTGCCATTTCCTTCTCCAGGGGATCTTCCCGACCCAGGGATCGAACCCAGGTCTCCCGCATTGCAGGCAGACACTTTAATCTCTGAGCCAAGCAGGTGAAATTGATTTTACACAGTTGCTGCTGCTAAGTCGCTTCAACCATGTTCGACTCTGTGCATCCCCATAGACGGCAGCCCACCAGGCTCCCCCGTCCCTGGGATTCTCCAGGCAAGAACACTGGAGCGGGTTGCCATTTCCTCCTCCAATGCATAAAAGTGAAAAGTGAAAGTGAAGTCGCTCAGTTGTGTCTGACTCTTAGCAACCCCATGGACTGCAGCCTACCAGGCTCCTCTGTCCAAGGGATTTTCTAGGCAAGAGTACTGGAGTGGGGTGCCATTGCCTTATCCATTTACACAGTTGCTTGGAGGCAAAAAGAAGACTAGATTCCAAGCCCTCTGATCTCTGGTCCCCTTATCATCATTCACCTTGGATTCAGCATTGGAATCTGAGACTCTGGAATGTAAGGACTGAACTAGCCTAGAGGTCTCTTACCTGGTTCAGAATATAATAGATTCCACGCTCACTTGAAGTTACTGGATAACAGGATGAGGGATACATTTCAGGTCCCTCTACTCTCTCTCAAAGCCCCTGGAACTAGACTAGCACTTCCTTTATATGGGTCATCAGATACACCAGAGAACCTTACCAACTACAGATTTCCAGGTTCTAACCTAGAACTAAGCAGTCCGAGGCTCTGGACACATGTATATTTTTAGTAAGCCCTATAAACTATTCTCAATGATTCTTAAGTTTGGCTGCTCTAGGCTAGGGAGCCAATGCGGGCCATAGCAGGAACTCCACATTAATTCCATTCCAAGGCTCTGGGCTTAAACATGGAGCACTGCTACTCTTCTGTTAATTTTTCCCACATTTTAAAAACTATTCTCTTCCAGGTTCCTAGAGTCTTGGGTTTTTTTTCACACTTTTGAAAAAAAAAAAGGCGAAGGAAAAGCAAACCATGTCATGGTAAAACTTTTGGTCTTTAATAGTACTGCTGGATGCAGGATATTTTTGTTCAGAAATGAACCTGAACAGCTGCAATGAGCTACTTAATTAAATCATGAATGATACATTCCTCATAAATTATACTTACACATTTTATAATTTTAATAGTTCTTTTTTTTTTACTATAATCTGTAAACATTTAAGTAGAAGCTATGAATTAGATTTTGAAATAGATGAGTAATTTTAGACTGTGACATCCATTTTCATAGCATTCTAGTTTATTTTAGGGGACAATTAGTAGCACTTATAAAAATGTATCTAATTGCTAAGCTAAATCAAACTCTGCAGTACTTGGATGTTTTTACCCTCATCAGTCCTATTTTTTCCCCATAGTGACCAAAACAATAAGAGGATGGAAGCAAAAAATAACGTTCTAAAAGCCAAGTGCTTATCATAAACATAATTATCATTTTGAAATCAGCCCAGATTTGCTTAGGCCAATAACTTCATTTCTAGATCTAGTAAATCCCTTGTCAAATTGACCCTGATTATATAGACAAGGCTAAAGTACTTACTGATCAAATGTAACTTGAACCTCTTTATATCAACTTCAAACGATTGGTTACATTGTATGGGCACTTCACTTGTTTTCAAATGTCTAGATTAAAACTCAGATTTTATCAGTAATGATGATGATGATGGTGATGGTTATCTTCTGCTGCTAACTCATCATCTATCGATAAAATAAACACTTTGACTTGTTCAGGTACAAGCTGTTTGTCAACTGTCAAGGCATATGGCCCAGGCAAGGTTTAAATAATGCCCTTTTATTTCCTCCTTTCTTTTGGAACATGGGGTATCCTTGAATAACTTTTATTAGCTGAGTTAGCTTGATCCTAAGAGGAAGAAATCCATTCAGCTTCTTACACAATGCCTAGAATTTAACAACAATGAAAATCTCAAGAATAGCAAAAAATTTCTATTATTTATTACTGTAGTAATAAATAACCTACTGCACCACTGGCAGAGAACTTTGGAAGAATCTCTGAAGGACCAATCAGGCCGAAGGCATTTCAGTCTTGCACAAATATTCCCTGAGTTGATTCTACATTCCTGAAGGGTTTGCTGCTGAAATTCTGTATTTATCTAGTTTTAAAATCCCACTTATTTTCAGGATGACTGCAATGGGGCGGGATCCCAGGATCCTTGGGTTAACATGAATTGTTAGTAAAAGCAAATGGAGGGGACATGGACTTCCAAAGAGGGCAGCTGCTTGCCAGCCTCAGCCCTTCGTGCCATGTGGCAGAGGTTCCCATGTACTAGATCTTCTGGCTTTTCAAGAAAGAGTGAAGTCAGGATTTTTATGTGATATCCCAACTTTTAAATATAGGAAACTAATTTAAGGCCTTCCCAGGTGGTGCTTCTGTTAAAGAACCCACCTGCAAATGCAGAGACATGGATTCAATCCCTAGGTCGGGAAGACCCCCTGCAGGAGGGCATGGCAACCCACTCCAGTGTTCTTCACCTGGAGAATCCCATGGACAGAGGAACCTGGCAGGCTAGAGTTCTTGGGGTCGCAAAGAGCTGGACACGACTAAAGTGACTTAGCAAGCACGTAACTCATTTAGAACAATTTAAAATACTACCCAGATTAAATAAAAACACTTCTGTAGGACACTTCTGGCTGATACAATGCCAGTTTGCAAACTCTATATTGTGAGAACCATGGCTCTGTGCATCTATAGTTTTAGTGCATCAGGTTAGAACTTTCCCCCTGGATAGCCTTTATGTCACAGCAGTACATATATGTGCCAATCACTGTTCTAGATGTTGAAGCTACAGCAGTGAACAAAGCAAAGTGTGCTGACATTCGAGCAAACATTCGTATTCATAAAATCCACAAAGGATGAGACAAGAAAGCATGAGGAACTGGGGAACGGAAATAATCTCAATGAAATTGAGAGCTAGATGATTTTAATAGAGACTTCAGCATGTCATATAGAGCTTAATAAAATTAAAAATTTTTTAAAGCAGACTTTTTTGTTGTTGTTGTTGTTCAGTTGCTCAGTCATGTGCAACACGTTGCAACTCCATGGACTGCAGCACATCAGGCTTCCCTGTAGTTCACCATCTCCCGGAGCTTGCTCAAATTCATATCCATTGAGTCAGTGATGCTATCTAACCATCTCATCCTCTGCCACCCTCTTCTCCTTTTGCCTTCAATTTTTCCCAGCACCAGGTCTTTTCCAATGAGTTGGCTCTTCACATCAGATGGCCAAAAGCAGACTACTTCATGGAAAATGTAGCCTTTTAAAAAACCACCTATCAAAATAAAGTGTTTCTTGATATAATAGATATTTGTTGAGTTCCTACTTTGTGGCAAGTACCTTTCTACACAAGAAGAATACAATGATGAATAAGAAAAGCATGATTTTCGCCCTCTATACTCAAGTTCAGAAAGCAGCAAATAAATAAGAAAAAAGGAAAATAAATAATAATAATAATGTGCATGCTCAGTCACATCCGACTCTTTGCGACGCCATGGACTGTAGCCCACCAGGCTCCCCCTGTCCATGGGATTCTCCTGGAAAGAATACTGGAGTGGGTAGACATTTCTTACTCCAGGGGATCTTCCCAACCCAGAAATTGAACCAGGCAGACTCTTTAACACTATGCCACCATGATAGATGCTATAAAAAGACTAAAATAGAGACTAATGACCAAAATGAGAAATCTAGTTTAAATAGGATAGTCTGGAAAGTTCTGCCTGAAGAAGTCACATTTAAGGTGAAGTCTAAGGAATGAGAAAGGAGAGCCATTTGTAAGAGAAGAATAGGATGGAGGGAAGATTTTTTTAAATAAATGAAATAGCATGTTCAAAGGCCCTGAGGCCTGAAAGATCTTACTTAAGGAATTGACGTCTAGCAGGGCTAGAGAATAGTAGCTTGAGCCTCCAGGGACAGTCAGTGCCATAGATCCACAGAAAGGATTTCAGATTTACCTAAAGTGCAAAGGAAATGACTAAAGACTTTTAGTTTTTTCATATCAGAAAAGTTGTTTTTTGTTTGTTGTCTAGTTGCTCAGCTGTGTCCGACACTTGGTGATGCCAGGGACTGTAGCCTGCCAGACTCCTCTGTCCATGGGATGCCCCAGGTAGGACTACTGGAGTGGGTTGCCGTTTCTTTCTCCAGGGGATCTTCCCGACTTACAGATTGAACCTACATCTCCCTCGCAGCAGACAGATTCTTTACTGCTAAGGCACTAGGGATGACATAATTTGATTTATACTTTTTGAAAATCACCTTGGCCATTGTGTGTGGGAAAAACTCACAGGAGTCAAGCAAGCATTGACACAGAGAGATAAATTAGGAGGTCATTGTAAGCAATAGTCTCAGTTGCAGGTAATGGTTGACTGCTCTAAGAGAGGTGCATTACAGACAGAAAGAAGGGCATTATTTCAGATACATTTTGATTGGGTGGGTTTCCCCTCAAGTCATATGACTCTCTCTGCTTGTCTATTCTCATTTTTTCTGGGAAATAAAAATCACAAGATTTAAAGTCAACTTTGCTTTCTGATATGAAAAGTCAGTACAGGAAATGGACAGTCCACTCCAGCCTAGTAATAATAATTCTGTGAGCTGAATTTCACTGAGTTTAAGTCCACAAAGATAAAACTCAGGGGCATGGTTCTGCCGGCTGAGTATCTCCCTTAATGTCAAAAACTTGGGTCACTAGGAGTTCTTCAGAATCTGAGAGATACAAACAGCATGATCGTTCTTATCAAAATATTTGCACATTTGTTTTGTTGCTTACTTACTTAAAAAAAAAAAAAAAAGCTGACACCATAGTTGCAGGGGAAGCCTCACTGTGAGTCTTTAAAACAATAAAACTAATGAGGAATTAGTCTTGAAGAAAAATTAAATGAGTCCAACAAACTGACTTGGTGACTTGGGTTTCCTGTGGCTAATTTTTTTGCTCTGTGTGATAGGAATGCAGTGAAGCCAGCCTGGGCCCAATGGGGCAGTGTTCCCAACAAGCTGGGCTTGAAAATGAAGCATATTTGAAAAGAAAAAATCAAGGTAAATATCTGTGATACAGAGAGAGGAATAAGGAGAGAGAGTGGAAGACAGGGTAAGAACTCTCAGCCCAGAACCTCTGCAAGGAGATAGTCTCCTGAAGCCCCCTCTCTGCCTCCTAATTCAATAACGTGGTCCTAGCTTTACTCTGATCAGTCACATCTTCTGTAACCCATTCCGGTGTGGGTTTGGACTGGGGAGAAAGAAAATTGGAGAACATCAATACAAGAGAAAGTAGCAGAGGTATTATTGTTGTTCAGTCTCTCAGTCGTATCCCACACTTTATGACCCCATGGACTGCAGCACACCAGGCTTCCCTGTCCTTCACCACCTCCTGGAGCTTAATCAAAATGTCCGTTGATTTGGTGATGCCATCCAACCAATCTCATTCTCTGTCATTCTCCTCCTGCCCTCAATCTTTCCCAGCATCAGGGTCTTTTCCAATGAGTTGTCTGTTCACATCAGGTGGCCAAAGTATTGGAGCAGAGGTATTAGGGTTGGAGTATTTGAAGTTCCTCAAGTTTTAACATTCCAAGTGGAAAAGGAACTAAGAAAAAGGCATAAAATTCATAAAAGGTTTAGTCTATCTTACCAATCCTTATTTTACCTTGAAGGGAGGCCCAGGATCCTCAAAGAACACCAATCCCTTTAGCTGATCCCTGGAGTCATTTTTCTTAAGCTTCTTTTTCTCCATCCAATCCCAGCTCACACTAAAGTTAGCATCACCCTCTTTGACAACCTGGTTACAGTTGTAAAAGATTAAATGCTTAATCCAGGGAATCAGTGCTAGTGGAGAGCTAATCTACTAACATGAAACAGAGTTTGTAGCCAACTTCAAGAATTCAGTCAGGATATCTAAAGATTTTAAACTTCTTGGAAAAACTGCAAGGTCTAAATCAAGGGCTTCTTCCCTTAAAGTTGCCTTTGTGGATATGTTGTAGCCTAAGAATGGTTATGACAACCATACATGGCTCCTATGGGCTTCCAGGTGGCACTAGTGGTAAAGAACCCACCTGCCAGTGCAGGAGACATAAGAGACACAGGTTTGATCCCTGGGTTGGGAAGATCCCCTGGAGGAGGGCATGGCAACCAACTCCAGTGTTCTTGCCTGGAGAGTTCCATGGACAGAGGAGCCTGGTAGGGTAGAGCCCAAAGGGTTGAAAAGAGTTGGTCATGACTGAAGCAACTTAGCACCCAGTTCCTGTATGTGTCAGGCAGTGTCCTAGGAGCTGTACTTCTGTGATGTCATTTAATTCCCACAGTGATCCTGCAAGGTCATCCAGCTAGTTTGTGAGTGGCCTGGAGTCTCACTAAGGCAGCCTGGCTCCAAATATTTGCTCTTTTTTTTTTTTTTAATTTTTTATTTGTTTATGTATTTGTTTTTGGCTGAGTTAGGTCTTTGTCGCTTCAAGGGCTTTTCTATAGTGTGGCAAGCAGGGGCTACTCTCTAGTTGCAATACACAGACTTCTCATTGTGGTGGCTTTGCTTGTTGCAGAGCACAGGCTCTAGGGCACATGGCTCAGTGGTTGCCGCTCTCAGGCTCAGTAGTTGTGACATATGGACTTAGTTGCTCTGCATAATGAGGGATCTTCCCAGATTAGGGACTGAACATTATCTCCTGCATTGGCAGGTGGATTCTTTACCTCTGAGCCACCAGGAAAGCCCCAGGGGTGTGCTATTAATACTCCTCTTCTCACTCTCTAGCCCCAATCCTGACCCTAGCTTTAGTGATATGCCTTTAAAAAAAAATATTTATTTATTTATTTATTTGGCTGTGCCAGGTCTCAATTGTGGCATGTAGTATCTACTTCCCTGACCTGGGATCCAACGCAAGTCCCCTACATTGGGAGCGCAGTCTTAACCACTGGACCACCAGGGAAGTCCCTAGTGATATATGTCTTTAAGTCATGTTGGGTATCGGAGAAGGCAATGGCACCCCACTCCAGTACTCTTGCCTGGAAAATCCCATGGATGGAGGAACCTGGTGGGCTGCAGTTCATGGGGTCGCTAAGAGTCAGACACGACTGAGCGACTTCACTTTCACTTTTCACTTTCATGCACTGGAGAAGGAAATGGCAACCCACTCCAGTATTCTTGCCTGGAGAATCCCAGGGGCGGGGGAGCCTGGTGGGCTGCCGTCTATGGGGTCGCACAGAGTCAGACACAACTGAAGCAACTTAGCAGCAGCAGCATGTTGGGTATTCCTGTAGGATTCTTCCCTCTCCTTTCTAGCTCACATGTGAAACATTTGGGTTTGGGTTGAAAGAATAAAGTAGGAAAGGAGGTATGAGAATATTGTTAACCACAAAACCTAACACATATGGGATTCACCAGATGTTAGGCACAGTGCTGAGAATTCTGTATTGACTCTCTGTTTAATCTTTACGACAATCCTAAGATAAATACTATCACTCTCTAAATTAGAAATGAGGAAACAGAGACACAGAGAGGTACAGTGATGTCCCCAAGTCACACAACAGGAAGAAGTGGAAAAGAGGTTTGAAGTCAGGCTTGCCTGCTTGAAAGCTCAAGCTCAGAGCCTCTGAACCTGTGAGCTGCACAGTCTGTCGGGACTCTTACGGTCTGTTCTCCCTCTGGTCTTCACTCAATAAGACAGAAGGGTTAGCTGCTGTAGCAGATAGCAGGGTATGCTCCCCAGGTCTCTACTGCAGGACTGGGGCATGCATTCACCCAGCTACTGGAAGCATCGACTGCTGCTAAGTGCTCTCCAGAGATACCCTTGGTGGGAGAGAACCACCTTGGCCAACATCATGCCCCTCCCCAGGCAACTCATGGATAATGACTACTTTCAGGTATGTGGAAGAAGCTCAGCCCCTCACCCTAACCTGAGTCAACTCTGGGTTATCCATTGGGTAGGCTAAGGCTTGCACCTCCATCACAGTTGATCATCCCCTTGCCACCCAATTCAACTTTCCACATACTCCACAGGTATTGATCCTGAGACCACGAACCAATAAACTTCCTGCATACAGATCTCAGTCTCAATGTCTGTTTTCTCAGAAATTGGGTCTGTGACAGCTCCCAGAAGTCCTAGCGCCATCTCCAATGCCTAACCTTGTAATGCCTCTCAGTCATGTGCTAGAAGAGGGAGGGGAACAAACATTTCAGTTCAGTTCAGTCGCTCCATCATGTCTGACTCTTTGCAACCCCATGGACCACAGCACACCAGACTTCCCTGTCCATCACCAACTCCTGGGGCTTACTCAAACTCATGTCTATTGAGTTGGTGATGCCACCCAACCATCTTGTCCTCAGTCATCCCCTTCTCCCATGTTCAATCTTTCCCAGCAACAGGGTCTTTTCAAATGAGTCAGTTCTTCACATCAGATGGCCGAAGTATTGGCATTTCAGCTTCAGATCAGTCCTTCCAATGAATATTCAGGACTGATTTCCTTTAGGATGGACTGGTTGGATCGCCTTGCTATCCAAGGAACTCTCAAGAGTCTCCTCCAACACAGCAGTTTAAAAACATCTGTTCTTCAGTGCTCAGCTTTCTTTGCAGTCCAACTCTCCCATCCATACATGACTACTGGAAAAACCATAGCTTTGACTAGATGGACCTTTGCTGATAAAGTAGTGTCTCTGCTTTTTAATATGCTATCTAAGTTGGTCATAGCTTTTCTTCCAAGGAGCAAGCATCTTTTAATTTCACGGATGCAGTCTGATCTGCAGTGATTTATGAGCCCCCAAAAATAAAGTCTGTCACTGTTTCCATTGTTTCCCCATCTATTTGCCATGAAGTGATGGAACTGGATGTCATGATCTTAGTTTTCTGAATGTTGAGTTTTAAGCCAGCTTTTTCACTCTCCTCTTTCACTTTCATCAACAGGCTTTTTAGTTCCTCTTCACCTTCTGCCATAAGGGTGGTGTCATCTGCATATCTGAGGTTATTGATATTTCTCCCAGCAATCTTAATTCCAGATCGTGCTTCATCCAGCCCAATGTTTCTCTTGATGTACTCTGCATAGAAGTTAAATAAGCAGGGTGACAATATACAGCCTTGACGTACTCCTATTTGGAACCAGTCTGTTGTTCCATGTCCAGTTCTAACTATTGCTTCTTGGCTTGCATACAGATCTCTCAGGAGACAGGTCAGGTGGTCTGGTATTCCCATCTCTTGAAGAATTTTCCGCAGTTTGTTATGATCCACACAAAGGCTTTGGTGTAGTCAATAAAGCAGAAGTAGATGTTTTTCTGAAACTCTCTTGCTTTTTTAATGATCCAATGGATGTTGGCAATTTGATTTCTGGTTCCTCTGCCTTTTCTAAAACCAGCTTGCACATCTGGAAGTTGATGGTTCACATACTGTTGAAGCCTGGCTTAGAGAATTTTGAGCATGACTTTGCTAGTGTCTGAGATAAGTGCAATTGTGTGGTAGTTTGAGCATTTTTTGACATCGCCTTTCTTAGGGATTGGAATGAAAACTGACCTTTTCCAGTCCTGTGGCCACTGCTGAGTTTTCCAAATTTGCTAACATATTGAGTGCAGCACTTTCACAGCATCATCTTTGAGGGTTTGAAATAGCTAAACTGGAATTCCATCACCTCCACTAGCTTTGTTTGGAGTGATGCTTCCTAAGGCCCACTTGACTTCACATTCCAGGATGTCTGGCTCTAGATGAGTGATCACATCCTCGTGATTATCTGAGTCATGAAGATCTTTTGTGTATAGTTCTTCTGTGTATTCTTGCCACCTCTTCTTAATATCTTCTGCTTCTGTTCGGTCCATACCATTTCTGTCCTTTATTGTGCCCATCTTTGCATGAAATGTTCCCTTGGTATCTCTAATTATCTTGAAGAGATCTCTAGTCTTTCCCATTGTATTGTTTTCTCTAATTCTTTGCATTGATCACCGAGGAAGGCTTTATCTCTCCTTGCTATTCTTTGGAACTCTGCATTCAAATGGGTATATCTTTTCTTTTCTCCTTTGCCTTTAGCTTCTCTTCTTTTCTCAGCTATTTGTAAGGCCTCCTCAGACAAGCATTTTGCCTTTTTGCATTTCTTTTTCTTGAAGATGGTCTTGATCACTGCCTCCTGCACAATGTCACGAAACTCTTTCCCTAGTTCTTCAGGAACTCTATCAGATCTAAACCAACATTACTGTACCTTTAGTCCACAGGAGGCCCAGTTAGTGGACAGCTTACAAAGATGGCCCCTATGAGCCCAAAAGGAGTCAAGTAAAATGTTGTCACTTTCCCTTTACCCAATGGAGACAGCAAGGTTTAGGCTTGAGGGAGTTGTTTCCAGATTACAAAGCTGATAAGGAGATAAATTAGATTTCTGGTTATCAAAGTTTAGATAGTGTGGTAGGCTGAATAATGGCTTTCTCCAAAGATGTCTGATCGCTGGATCCTATGAATATGTTACCTTTCAAGGCAAAAGGGCCTTTGCAGATGTGATTACATTAAGGCTCTGGAGATGGGAGGAGAGGCTGGATTATTCAGGTGGACCCAACATCATCACAAGGGTCCTTAAGAGAGGTCCGCAGGAGTGTCAGAGTCCATGAAGGAGATATGAAGATAGAAGCAGAGATAGGAGTAATCTCAAACCAGGAGCCAAGAGACATGGGGAGCTTCTGGAAGCTACAAAAAGCAAAGAAAGTAGTTTTCTTCTAGAGCCTTCTGAAGGAAGGTTAGCCTTCTCCAGCCACTTTAGATTTCTGACCTCCAGCACCACAGTCATCTGTTGTTGTTTTAGACCACCGCTTGTGGTGACTTGTTACAGCAGCAATAATAGGAAGCTAATACCGCTAGGCTGTATCTTCTCTCCCCAGCTCGCCCTTTTGCCTCTGTTTATGTGACTCTCTTGTGTCACCTCGTCCCTCTCTTCCCTTTCAGTAATGTCAAGGTTACCCTTTCCTCCAATGTGGGTACTCTGAGAAGAAGGATGATGAAGGCTTTCCCACTGACAGCCTTCTCTCTGGTAGAGCCAGTCAGCTGTGGGCCAGCATCTGTATACCAGGCCCTGCTCTGGGTGCAGGTAGAGAAATTCCTATTAGAGCTTTTTTTAGTGGAGCCCCTGTACTTACCTTCTGGGCACAAGCTGGTCACCTCTAACTTTGGGTTGCTTTTCTTGCTTCTCATTCCTATCTTTCTATCCCTTAGTCTCAGAGTCCAGGGTGAAGCTCCTTGAGGAGTCTAGTACAATTTGAAAGGAAAAACAAGGGTGGATACAATGTCTTCATTCCTCTTTAAAGATCAAAGCTTTTCATCACTGCTAAGAGTTCATTGAGTTTTGACTTTCTCAGGTCTGGGGTGTGGTGGCTTGGGTAGAAAGTAACCCTGGCTGGTTGGAATGGAAAGTAGCATTTATGGAGTCTAGGCACAGTGTTAGTGTCATCCCTATTTTACCAAGGAGAAAATGATGGCCCTTACCCAGATCACAAGCTAAAATGTGGCAGCTGTGCTGTGCTCAGTTCTCAGTTATGTCCAACTGTTTTGCGACCCCATGGACTATAGCCTACCAGGATCCTCTGTCCATTGTATTTCCCAGGCAAGAATACTGGTGTGGAATCAAACCCGCATCAGTCCAATTCCAAAGTCCGTATGCTCTTTCTGCTGCTACTGCTGCTGCTGCTAAGTTGCTTCAGTCGTGTGCAACTCTGTGCGACCCCATAGACGGCAGCCCACCAGGCTCTGCCGTCCCTAGGATTCTCCAGGCAAGAACACTGGAGTGGGCTGCCATTTCCTTCTCCAATGCATGAAACAGAAAAGTGAAAGTGAAGTCGCTCAGTCGTGTCCGACTCTTAGCGACCCCATGGACTGCAGCCTACCAGGCTCCTCCGTCCATGGATTTTCCAGGCAAGAGTACTGGAGTGAGGTGCCATTGCCTTCTCCGATGCTCTTTCTATGCTCCCCTTACTAAAAGAATTGTATTTTATGAATGATAACATTGCAATTTCTCTTTCTTTCCCAGCATCACATCCAAGTTCATGAAACACAGTACCACTTTTGCTTGTTTTTTATGTTTGTTCTTTTACAAATTTTCCTACCTTCTATTTTAGGTGAGTCCATGACCCCTCCATACCACACCTCCACAGTGCTCACCAGCTCTCACTTCCCCTGGAAATGCAACACTGGTATCTTGCCAAGAAATCTTATCTACTGGCAGTCGCGCTGGAATCTCTGATTTCAGGCATCACAGGGCTCCTGCATGAAGTACCAAACTTGTGTAGACTTCCTCTTCTTGAATTCCTAAAGTTGCAATATTTGCTACCCACTTGTTCCAGAAGCTGCAGTGATTGCCCTCCAGACTCCTATTAAGAGATGATGACTTGTTAAAGTACAGAATTACAGAGGTGGCAGGGTCCTTGGAAAACATCCATTTTACAGATGAAGAAACTGCGATCCCAAATCACACAGTTAGCTTAAAGTGGTCAAGGCTACTCCTTGAGTCAGTGACAGGATTTTACATGTTGCTCTGCTCTCAGTCATCAGTTGGGTTTCTTATTGATTAAGAACACAAACTTTGAATCTAGGCTCCCTGTTTCCAAGCCAGCTTTTGCCACTTGCTAACTGTGACCATGGGCAAGTTTCTTAACATCTTTGTGCTTAATTCATAAATCAGGAATAAGTACAGACTTCTTGGGATTGAGGTAAGTGTACAGATAAGAGATTTGGACCCTAAAGGCTGAGCGCCAAGGAATTGATGCTTTCAAACTGTGGTGTTGATGACTCTTAAGAGTACCTTGGACTGCATGGAGATCAAACCAGTCAATCCTAAAGGAAATCAACCCTGAATATGCATTGGAAGGACTGATGCTGAAGCTGAAGCTCCAATACTTTGGCCACCTGATATGAAGAGCCAACTTATGGGTGAAGACCCTGATGCTGGGAAAGATTGAGGATAGGAGGTGAAGGGGGTGGCAGAGAATGAGAGGGTAGATAGCTTCACCAACTCAATGGACATGAATTTGAACAAACTCTGAAAGATAGTGGAGGACAAAGGAGATTGGCATGTTGCAGTCCATGGGGTCTTAAATAGTCAAACACGACTTAGTGACTGAACAACAACAACTAAATGGTTTAATTTGTGACATCACCTGAAGTAATCATTCAACAAATATTCATTATTTCATCTGATGGACTGAAGATTATAATGAAACAGAATTACCAAATTTTTCTGCAGTGGTTTAAGAGACTTGCAGATCTAGGTGAGTGTTACAGCAGAGTGGGGAAGAGTATTTATTAAAATGAAATTGTTAAATGGGGCTAAATGGGGCTCCCCATTGGTACAGTGGTAAAGAATTCACCTGCCAATACAGGAGACACAAGAGACGCAGGTTTGATCCTTGGATCCAGAAGATCCCCTGGAATAGGAAATGGCAACCCACACCAGTATTCTTGCCTGGAAAATTCCATGGACAGTGGAGCCTGGCATGCTACAGTCCATGGGGTCATAAGGAGTTGGACACGACTGAGTGACTCAGCACACATAGCAAGTATATTATTATATATATATTTATATATTATTATAGATAATGTAGACTTCTCTCTATAATTTATAGTCTAGTTATTAGTCATGCAGAAGAATTACTTAATATGTATAAAGCTTTGCATTTACAAAATAATTTGTAATCACTACATTCCTTAACCAATTAATGTGTATTGCTCAAAATAGCCCTGAGGATCTCTGTATTTATGATAAGTCTTAGAAACTCAAGGTCACACAAGGAGTTGATGGTAGAATTAAGAAATAAATTTGCAGTCTCTGCTTGAATTAGTTCACTCCCTGAAATGTGTGTCTTTTCTATCTATTCCCAATAATTTATATCCTATCAAAAAACTGTGCTTATTTAGCCTGATATCAATGGGTGATGACTGCACAGGGGCTTTGAGGGACTCAGTACAGAAGCCTGTCAAACCTACTTGTGTGTGTGTGCTCAGTCACTCAGTTGTGTCTGACTCTTTGGGACCCCATGGACTGTAGCCCATCAGCCTCCTCTGTCCATGGGGTTCTCCAGGCAAGAATACTGGAGTGGATTGCCATTTCCTCCTCCAGAGACTCTTCCTGACCCAGGGTTCAAATCCATGTTTCTGTCTCCTGCATTGGCAGGGGGATTCTTTACCGCTGAGCCACCTGGGAAGCCCCCAAACCTGCTTGCATCCTTGCAAAGAGCATGTAGCTCCAGTGGAGACTGAGGGCACCAGAAGTATGGGAAGCTCTGATTTTCTGGGAAGACAGGGGAACAGAGTAGGAGCTGGGAAGTTAAGTTAATAAACACAGGATTCTGCAAATGTCTTAAAGATAGCAAAAGAAGGTAACTTTCTAAGGATAAGGTCAAGGGGAAAGAATATTTTTAAAGAAAGGCTGTGCATATCTGGAGAAATGTGATATAAGTTAAAATACAGTGTGTCCTAACTAAGCTGTCCTGGCATTGATGGCCTGTGCCTTTCTAAGGACCAAAGAACCTGGCAGGAGAAACAGCCACAGGCAGATTTCTGGAGGCCTGAGCCAGCCTCCCAGAGGAAAAAAAAAGGAGCTCTAGTCTAAGCCAGGAGGGTACCAGGAACCAGCCCCACCCCCACCCAACCTGTGGGTCTGGGGACACCTCTGAACAGTGTGGCCTGGGGCCATAACTCCTCCTTCAGACAGCTGAATAGGGCCTTTCACAGGCAAATGCACCCGATAGGAATCAGGAGTCAGTTTTCTATCCTGAAGCCCCTGCTCGCCTTTCCAGGCAGATGAGTCCATTTCCCCTACTAAAGTCCCCTGTGCAAATGGATAGTCTTTTACACAATAGCTCTGAACCAGGCAGCAAAAAAACAAAAACCCAGAGCTGGTGGTGAATCAAATTGTTTGTGTGTGCATAGCTCTCTGTGCAAACTGAGTCCTTTAACATACAATAGAAGAGCTTCAAAGAATCCTCTCTTGATATAACAGAATTAGGTTCAGTTTTTGAGTTGTTTGAAGACTGAATTTTTGCCTCTAGTTTCCTGAAGTAAAACATACCTTTTCCCTGCAAATGGTCTCTCTTTAGAAGATAACAAAAACAGTTAATAATTGTAAAACCATAATCTTGATTGGTCCTTGCTTTGCTTTCTTGACCTCTGACCTAAAAATAAGGCCCTACAGTAAAAGACCCCCCGGAGACTTGATTATAAAACAAAAGTATTTACATAACATAGCAGAGTTTCAGGAAACTCACTCCAAGGACACCTTTTCATTCCAAATAAAGCAAGAGTTCAGAAAGATATACCACATCCCAGGGACTTTGTAAAGAAATTCTAAAGACCTGACTACAAAATAGCCCCCCCCAACTAGACTTGGGGGTGTGGTTTTCAACTTGGCTTCATCTCTTCTCCCACATTTTAAAAATTGCTCCAAGCCAGAATTCAAGTTCCATACATGAAGTCTGACACCTCCACTCCTATCACTGCCATACACTACTTCCAAGAAGGGGGGTTCCTCCTGCTCTGATGACTTATGAAAATGTGCCCATTGTCTATGAAATCAATTCACCAAACCAAACACCAGCCCTACGGAAGGATGGGCTGTCCATGCCCGACCCTGAAAATCAGCAACCAGGCATTTCTCTCAGGCAGGAAAAAGGAGAGGCAGGTATTCAAATGTCAAGGCCCTCTATTTTGAATACCCAGTGTCCCCATTTTAAATTTGAGAGACCTCAGCAAAGAGCACCCTGGCATGTCTTAATAGTTGCCAAGGGATGAAGGGGGATTAGACAGATGCTGGTACCCAGCTGTTCCCCAGCTTCACTGAGGTCAGAATAAGAAATAACATTTTAGACCAGTAAGGGGCATGTCATTTAGATATAATAGGAAGTATTTAGGCACTAGTGAAAGTCGCTCAGTTGTGTCTGACTCTTTACGACCCCATAGACTATACAGCACATGGAATTCTTCAGGCCAGAATACTGGAGTGGGTAGCCTTTCCCTTCTCCAGGGAATGTTTCCAACCCAGGGATCGAACCCAGGTCTCCCACATTGCAGGTGGATTCTTTACCAGCTGAACCACAAGGGAACTAGAGACCTTCACAAAGAAGGTGCTCAATACATACCAGATCGAATCCTTGAAAGAATACTTAGATGAATGGATGATGGAGGTGGGAGAGTTCTCCATCTTAAATGTATCTGAGGAATGAACTCTTTACAGTACCTTGATAAGCAGTCATATCATTAGTTCTTTTTTTAAAAAAAATTTGCTTATTTACTTTTGGTTGTGCTGGGTCTTCGTTGCTGCATGGACTTTCCTCTAGTTGCAGCGAGCGGGGCTACTCTCTAGTTGCAGTGTGCAGGCTTCTCATTGCAGTGGCTTCTGTTGTGGAACGCAGGCACTAGGCACTCAGGCTTCAGTAGCTGTAGCTCCTGTGCTCCAGAGCACAGGCTCAAAAGTTGTGGTGCATGGGCTTCATTGCTCTATCAGTTCAGTTCAGCGGCTCAGTCGTGTCCAACTCTTTGCGACCCCATGAATTGCAGCACGCCAGGCCTCCCCGTCCATCACCATCTCCCGGAGTTCACTCAGACTCATGTCCATCAAGTCTGTCATGCCATCCAGCCATCTCATCCTCGGTCGTCCCCTTCTCCTTCTGCCCCCAATCCCTCCCAGCATCAGAGTTTTTTCCAATGAGTTAACTCTTCTCATAAGGTGCCAAAGTACTGGAGTTTCAGCTTTAGCATCATTCCCTCCGAAGAAATCCCAGGGTTGATCTCCTTCAGAATGGACTGGTTGGATCTCCTTGCAGTCCAAGGGATCCTCAAGAGTCTTCTCCAACACCACAGTTCAAAAGCATCAATTCTTCAGCGCTCAGCCTTCTTCACAGTCCAACTCTCACATCCATACATGACCACAGGAAAAACCATAGCCTTGACTAGATGGACCTTAGTCGGCAAAGTAATGTCTCTGCTTTTGAATATACTATCTAGGTTGATCATAACTTTTCCTCCAAGGAGTAAGCGTCTTTTAATTTCATGGCTGCAGTCACCATCTGCAGTGATTCTGGAGCCCAAAAAAATAAAGTCTGACACTGTTTCTACTGTTTCCCCATCTATTTCCCATGAAGTGATGGCACCGGGTGCCATGATCTTCATTTTCTGAATGTTGAGCTTTAGGCCAACTTTTTCGCTCTCCTCTTTCACTTTCATCAAGAGGCTTTTTATTTCCTCTTCACTTTCTGCCATAAAGGTGGTGTCATCTGCATATCTGAGGTTATTGATATTTTTCCCGGCAATCTTGATTCCAGCTTGTGTTTCTTCCAGCCCAGCGTTTCTCAGGATGTACTCTGCATATAAGTTAAATAAGCAGGGGGACAATATACAGCCTTGACGTACTCCTTTTCCTATTTGGAACCAGTCTGTTGTTCCATGTCCAGTTCTAACTATTGCTTCCTGATCTGCATACAGATTTCTCAAGAGGCAGGTCAGGTGGTCTGGTATTCCCATCTCTTTCAGAATTTTCCACAGTTTATTGTGATCCACACAGTCAAAGGCATGGTCAAGAAAGCAGAAATAGATGTTTTTCTGGAACTCTCTTGCTTTTTCCATGATCCAGCGGATGTTGGCAATTTGATCTCTGGTTCCTCTGCCTTTTCTAAAACCAGCTTGAACGTCAGGGAGTTCACAGTTCACGTATTGCTGAAGCCTGGCTTGGAGAATTTTGAGCATTACTTTACTAGCATGTAAGATGAGTACAATTGTGCGGTAGTTTGAGCATTCTTTTGCATTGCCTTTCTTAGGGATTGGAATGAAAACTGACCTTTTCCAGTCCTGTGGCCACTGCTGAGTTTTCCAAATTTGCTGGCATATTGAGTGCAGCACTTTCACAGCATCATCTTTCACGATCTGAAATAGCTCAACTGGAATTCCATCACCTCCACTAGCTTTGTTCATAGTGATGCTTTCTAAGGCCCACTTGACTTCACATTCCAAGATATCTGGTTCTAGATTAGTGATCACATCATCGTGACTATCTGGGTCGTGAAGATCTTTTTTGTACAGTTCTTCTATGTATTCTTGCCACCTCTTCTTATAGCACGCGGAATCTTCGTGATCAATGTCTCCTGCATTGGCAGGCAGATCCTTTACCACTGAGCCACCAGGGAAGTTCCCCATTAGTTCTTTAAATCCCTGAGATGTTATAGTCCCATGAACACTTGAGGGGCTCCTCTGTGCCGGGCACTGAGAATTTGCCTGAGAAACTTCAGGCTCAGTTCAGTTCAGTTCAGGACTCAGTCATGTCCAACTCTTTTCAACCACATGGACTGCAGCACACCAGGCCTCCCTGTCCATCCCCACCTCCCAGAGTTTACTCAAACTCATGTCCATTGTGTCAGTGATGCCATCCAACCATCTCATCCTCTGTCATCCCCTTCTCCTCTCCCCTTCAATCTTTCCCAGCATCAGGGTCTTTTCAAATGAGTCAGTTGTTCCCATCAAATGGCCAATGTATTCGAGTTTCAGCTTCAACATCAGTCCTTCTAATGAACATTCAGGACTGATTTCCTTTAGGATGGACTGGTTTGATCTCTGACCGTCCAAGAAACTCTCAAGAGTCTTCTCTAACACCACAGTTCAAAAGCATCAATTCTTCGGCACTCAGCTTTCTTTATAGTCCAACTCATATTCATACATGACTACTGGGAAAAGCATAGACTTGACCAGATGGACCTTTATTGGCAAAGTAATGTCTCTGTTTTTCAGTATACTTTCTAGGTTGGTCATAAGTTTTCTTCCAAGGAGTAAACATCTTTTTATTTCATGGCTGCAATCACCATCTGCAGTGATTTTGGAGCCCCAAAGTAAAGTCTGACACTGTTTCCACTGTTTCTCCGTCTATTTCCCATGAAGTGATGGGACCAGATGCCATGATCTTCGTTTTCTGAATGTTGAGCTTTAAGCCAACTTTTTCACTCTCCTCTTTCACTTTCATCAAGAGGCTCTTTAGTTCTTCTTCACTTTCTGCCATAAGGGTGGTGTCATCTGCATATCTGAGGTTATTGAGATTTCTCCCAGCAATCTTGATTCCAGCTTGTGCTTCATCCAGACTAGTGTTTTGCATAATGTACTCTGCATATAAGTTAAATAAGCAGGGTGACAATATACAGCCTTGATGTACTCTTTTCCCAATTCGGAACCAGTCTGCTCCATGTCCAGTTCTAACTGTTGTTTCCTGGCCTGCATACAGATTTCTCAAGAGGCAGGTTAGGTGGTCTGGTATTCCCATCTCTTTCAGAATTTTCCATAGTTTATTGTGATCCACACAGTCAAAGGCTTTGGCATAGTCAATGAAGTAGATGTTTTTCTGGAACTCTTGCTTTTTTAATGATCCAATGGATATTGGCAATTTGATCTCTGGTTCCTCTGCCTTTTCTAAATCCAGCTTGTACATCTAGAAGTTCATGTTGAAGCCTGGCTTGGAGAATTTTGAGCATGACTTTGCTAGTGTGTGAGATGAGTGCAATTGTAGGGCAGTTTGGGCATTCTTTGGCATCACCTTTCTTAGGGATTGGAATGAAAACTGACCTTTTCCAGTCCTATAGCCACTGCTGAGTTTTCCAAATTTGCTGGCATGTTGAGTGCAGCACTTTCACAGCATCATCTTTGAGGATTTGAAACAGCTCAACTGGAATTCCATCACCTCCACTAGTTTTGTTCATAGTGATGCTTCCCAAGGCCCACTTGACTTCACATTCCAGGATGTCTGGCTCTAGATGAGTGATCACATCATCATGATTATCTGAGTCGTGAAGATCTTTTTTGTACAGTTCTTCCATGTATTCTTGCCACCTCTTCTTAATATCTTCTGCTTCTGTTCGGTCCATACCATTTCTGTCCTTTATTGTGCCCATCTTTATATGAAATGTTCCCTTGGTATCTCTAATTTTCTTGAAGAGATCTCTAGTCTTTCCCATTCAATTGTTTTCCCCTAATTCTTTTCACTGATCACTGAGGAAGGCTCTCTTATCTCTCCTTGCTATTCTTTGGAACTCTGCATTCAAATGGGTATATCTTTCCTTTTCTCCTTTGCTTTTCCCTTCTCTTTTCACAACCATTTGTAAGGCCTCCCCAGACAGCCATTTTGCTTTTTTGCATTTCTTTTTCTTGAAGATGGTCTTGCTCCCCGTCTCCCGTACAATGTTGCGAACCTCCATCCATAGTTCATCAGCCACTGTATCTATCAGATTTAGTCTCTTAAATCCATTTCTCACTTCCACCATATAATTGAAAGGGATTTGATTTAGGTCATACCTGAATGGTTTTCCCTACTTGTTTCAATTTAAGTCTGAATTTGGTAATAAGGAGTTCATGATCTGAGCCACAGTCAGCTCCCCATTTATTTTGCTGACTGTATAGAGCTTCTTCATATTTGGCTCCAAAGAATATAATCAATCTGATTTTGGTGTTGACCAAATGGTGATGTCCATGTGTAGAGTCTTCTTTTGTGTTGTTGGAAGAGGGTGTTTTCTATGACCAGTGCATTCTCTCGGTAGAACTCTACTAGCCTTTGCCCTGCTTCATTCTGTACTCCATGGCCCAGTTTGCCTGTTACTCTAGATGTTTCTTGACTTCCTACTTTTGCATTCCAGTCCCCTATAATGAAAAGGACATCTTTTTTGAGTGTCAATTCTAGAAGGTCTTGTAGGTCTTCATATAACCATTCAACTTCAGCTTCTTCAGCGTTACTGGTTGGGGCATAGACTTGGATTACCGTGATATTGAATGGTTTGCCTTGGAAACAAACAGAGATCATTCTGTCATTTTTGAGACTGCATCGACGGCATTTTGGACTCTTTTGTTGACTATGATGGCTACTCTGCTTCTTCTAAGGGATTCCTGCCCACAGTAGTAGATATAATGGTCATCTGAGTTAAATTCACCCATTCCAGTCCTTTTTACTTCATTGATTCCTAAAATTAGAATGATCTCTGTTCATCTCCAAGGCAGACCATTCAATATCACAGTTATCCAAGTCTATGCCCCAACCAGTAATGCTAAAGAAGCTGAAGTTGAACCGTTTTATGAAGACCTACAAGATCTTTTATAACTAACACCCCCAAAGAGATGTCCTTTTCATTTTAGGGGACTGGAATGCAAAAGTAGGAAGTCAAGAAACACCTGGAGTAACAGGCAAATTTGGCCTTGGAATGTGGAATGAAGCAGGGCAAAGACTAATAGAGTTTTGCCAAGAAAATGCACTGGTCATAGCAAACACCCTCTTCCAACAACACAAGAGAAGACTACACATGGATATCGCCAGATGGTCAACACCAAAATCAGATGGATTATATTCTTTGCAGCCAAAGATGGAGAAGCTCTATACAGTCAACAAAAACAAGACCAGGAGCTGACTGGGGCTCAGATCATGAACTCCTTATTACCAAATTCAGACTGAAATTGAACAAAGTAGGGAAAACCTCTAGACCATTTAGGTATGACCTAAATCAAATCCCTTATGATTATACAGTGGAAGTGAGAAATAGATTTAAGGGCCTAGATCTGATAGATAGAGTGCCTGATGAACTATGGAATGAGGTTTGTGACATTGTACAGGAGACAGGGATCAAGACCATCCCCATGGAAAAGAAAAGCAAAAAAGCAAAATGGCTGTCTGGGGAGGCCTTACAAATGGCTGTGAAAAGGAGAGAGGTGAAAAACAAAGGAGAAAAAGAAAGATATAAGCATGTGAATGCAGAGTTCCAAAGAATAGCAAGAAGAGATAAGAAAGCTTTCTTCAGCGATCAATGCAAAGAAATAGAGGGAAAGAACAGAATTGGAAAGACCAGAGATCTCTTCAAGAAAATTAGAGATACCAAGGGAACATTTCATGCAAAAATGGGCTCGATAAAGGACAGAAATGGTATGGACCGAACAGAAGCAGAAGATATTAAGAAGAGGTGGTAAGAATACATGGAAGAACTGTACAAAAAAGATCTTCTCACCCAGATCACTCACCCAGAGCCAGACATCCTGGAATGTGAAGTCAAGTGGGCCTTAGAAAGCAACACTACAAACAAAGCTAGTGGAGGTGATGGAATTCCAGTTGAGCTGTTTCAAATCCTGAAAGATGATGCTGTGAAAGTGCTGCACTCAATATGCCAGCAAATTTGGAAAACTCAGCAGTGGCCACAGGACTGGAAAAGGTCAGTTTCCATTCCAATCCCTAAGAAAGGCAATGCCAAAGAATGCTCAAACTATCACACAATTGCACTCATCTTACATGCTAGTAAAGTAATGCTCAAAATTCTCCAAGCCAGGCTTCCGCAATACATGAACCATGAACTCTCTGACGTTCAAGCTGGTTTTAGAAAAGGCAGAGGAACCAGAGATCAAATTGCCAACATCCGCTGGATCATGGAAAAAGCAAGAGAGTTCCAGAAAAACATCTATTTCTGCTTTCTTGACCATGCCTTTGACTGTGTGGATCGCAATAAACTGTGGAAAATTCTGAAAGAGATGGGAATACCAGACTACCTGACCTGCCTCTTGAGAAATCTGTATGCAGGTCAGGAAGCAACAGATAGAACTGGACATGGAACAACAGACTGGTTCCAAATAGGAAAAGGAGTACGTCAAGGCTGTATATCGTCCCCCTGCTTATTTAAGTTATATGCAGAGTACATCCTGAGAAACGCTGGGCTGGAAGAAACACAAGCTGGAATCAAGATTGCCGGGAAAAATATCAAAAACCTCAGATATGCAGATGACACCACCCTTATGGCAGAAAGTGAAGAGGAGCTAAAAAGCCTCTTGATGAAAGTGAAAGAGGAGAGTGAAAAAGTTGGCTTAAAGCTCAACATTCAGAAAACTAAGATCATGGCATCCGGTGCCATCACTTCATGGGAAATAGACGGGGAAACAGTGGAAACAGTGTCAGACTTTATTTTTGGGGGCTCCCAAGTCTCCGCAGATGGTGACTACAGCCATGAAATTAAAAGACTCTTACTCCTTGGAAGAAAAGTTATGACCAACCTAAATAGCATATTCAAAAGCAAAGACATTACTTTGCCGACTAAGGTCCGACTAGTCAAGGCTATGGTGTTTCCTGTAGTCATGTATGGATGTGAGAGTTGGACTGTGAAGGAGGCTGAACGCTGAAGAATTGATACTTTTGAACTGTGGTGTTGGAGAAGACTCTTGAGGGTCCCTTGGACTGCAAGGAGATCCAACCAGTCCATTCTGAAGGAGATCAGTCCTGGGTGTTCATTGGACGGACTGATGCTAAAGCTGGAACTTCAGTACTTTGGCCACCTGATGGGAAGAGATGACTCATTGGAAAAGACTCTGATGCTGGGAGGGATTGGGGCAGTAGGAGAAAGGGACGACCGGGGATGAGATGGCTGGATGGCATGACAGACTCGATGGACATGAGTCTGAGTGAACTCGGGGAGATGGTGATGGACAGGGAGGCCTGGTGTGCTGCGATTCATGGGGTCGCAAAGAGTTGGACACGACTGAGTGACTGAACTGAACTGATTCCTAAAATGTTGATGTTCATCTTGCCATCTCCTGTTTGACCACTTCCAATTTGCCTTGATTCATGGACCTAACATTCCAGGTTCCTATGCAATATTGCTCTTTACAGCATCAGACCTTGCTTCTATCACCAGTCACATCCACAACTGGGTGTTGTTTTTACTTTAGCTCTGTCTCTTCATTCTTCCTGGAGTTATTTCTCCACTGATCTGCAATAGCATATTGGGCAACTACTGACGGGGGGAGCTCATCTTTCAGTGTCCTATCTTTTGCCTTTTCATACTGTTCATGGGGTTCTCAAGGCAGGAATACTGGAGTGGTTTGCCATTTCTTTCTCCAGTGAACCGCATTTTGTCAGAACTCTCCACCATGACGCGTCTGTCTACATGGCATGGCTCATAGTTTCACTGAGTTAGAGAACTCTGTGGTCCATGTGATTAGATTGGCTAGTTTTCTGTGACTGATTTTCAGTCTGTCTGCCCTCTGATGGAGAAGGACAAAAGGCTTCTGAAAGCTTCCTGATGGGATAGACTGACTGAGGGGGATACTGGGTCTTGTTCTGATGGGCTGTGCCATACTCAGTAAATCTTTAATCCTATTTTCTGTTCATGGGTGGAGCTGTGTTCCCTCCCTGCTGTTTACCTGGGGCCAAACTCTGGTGGAGGTAATGAAGATGATGGTGACCTCCTTCAATAGATCCCATGCATGTACTGCTACAGTCCTTGCCCCCAACCCTGCAACAGGCCACCACCAACCCACACCTTCGCCGGAGATTCCCAGACACCCACAGGCGAGTCTCCTGCGGGTCATTGTTCCTTTCCCCTGGGTTCTGGTGCACAAGGTTCTGTTGTGCCTGCCAAAAGTCTATTTCCCAAGTCGTATGTAAGTTCTGGCAGCTCTGTGGTGGGGTTAATGGTGACTTCCTCCAAGAGGACTTATGCCATACCCACACCCAGAGCCCCTGTCCCTGCGGCAGACCACTGCCAACACATACCTCCACAGGAGACGCTCAAACACAGTTCTGTCTCAGTCTCTGTGAGGTCCCTGTGTCCTGGTGCACACAAGGTTTGTTTGAGCCTTCTGAGCATCTCTGGCAGGAATGGTGTTTGATTTAAACACGAATTCGCCCCTCCTACCATCTTGCTGGGGCTTCTCCTTTGCCTTTGGACATTGGGTATCTCCTCAAAGCCGCTCCAGTGCCTACCATCTTACTAGGGTTTCTCTGACCTTGGACATGGGGTATCTCCACATGGCCAGTCCAGCAAAGTACAGGCACCACTCCTGACCTTGGATGTGGGGTATCTCCTCACTGCCATTGCTCCTGACCTTGTTCCTGAACTTCAGGCTAGTAAAAGAGAATGAGACTTAAACACAGAATCCTACGAACTAGGGAGGCATTTATGAGGGGAAGTTACATAGAATTTTAAATGGCAGAATATGAAATTCTGCTTCTGAATTCAACCTGTAGATTGAATACATATATTTACTGATGCTTTTATTTTTAATATAAATTTATTTATTTTAATTGGAGGTTAATTACATTACAATATTGTATTGGTTTTGCCATACATCAACATGAATCCACCACAAGTATACAAGTATTCCCCATCCTGAACCCCCCTCCTACCTCCCTCCCCGTACTATCCATCTGGTATTGATACTTTTAAAGTAATACATTCAGTCATCAAACATTTATTGAGTCCTTATTGTATTTCAGGCACATTCTAGACACTGGAGATACAATGCCTGCCTTCTAGGCAATATTTGAGCAAGTAACACATTAGAGAAACCATGTTGCTATATGGGAGAAAAGCATTCTGGGTGAGGGAACCACAAATTCAAAGGCTCTGAGGTAGGAATGCACTTAAAGGATTCCATGTGTGGCAAGGAAGCCAGTGCTGCTGGAACAGAGAAAGCTGCAAGAGAGTGGAAGATGATGAGGTCAAAGACACTCCAGAACCAGATCTTAAAGCACCTTTCATCTGAGTGAAGAGTCTTCCCTGGTGGTTCAGGTGGTAAAGAATCTGCCTGGAATGCAGGAGACCCAGGTTCCATCTCTGGGTGAAGAAGATCCCCTGGAGAAGAAAACAGCAAACTACTCTAGTATTCTTGCCTGGAAAATCCCATGGGCAGAGGAGCCTGGTGGGCTATAGGCCTTGGGGTCACAAAGAGTCAGACACATCTGAGTGAGACAGAAAACCATTGGACTGATTTGAGCAGTGTGACTCATGTTTTAAAAAGATGATTCCAGCTCTGTGTGGACAGTAACTATCAGGGAGCAAGGATGCAGTAGGGAGACCAGTCAGGAGGTTTTTTTACAGTGTAGGTGAGGGATGATGGTGTCCTGGACTTAAAATGGAAGGAGTAGGGTATAGTGAGAAGTGGTTGGATTTTGGATGTATTTTGATGTAGAGTTGACCGAATTTTCTGTGGATTGGATATAGAGTATGAAAGGGGAAAAAAGAGACAGGGATAATTCCAAGGTTTGGTGTCTAACCAACTGGAAGAATGGCAGGGCCATTTCCTGAGAAGGGGAAGGTTGTGGCTGCAGAACAAGGGAGATAGAGATTCTATTTTGGGAAAATTAAGTATATGGTGCCTGTGGGACAGCCAAGTGGAAATGTCAAGTCAGCAGTAGATGACATGAGTCTGGAATGCAAATGAAGATGAGCCTGACAATATAAATTTGAGAGTAATAAATATTTGGATAATATTGAAAGCCTTGGGGATGTCTAGGGAGTGAATGTAAACAGAGAAAAGAAGTAGTCCTAGGCATTCCAGCATGTGGATATCAGGAAGACAGTTGACTGTCCTGGTTCGAAAAGTAGAAGTTAATAATGATATATTTATTGACTCAACAGTGAACATTATTTCACATGGTCACTGTACCCTAACTACTAAATATTGATTTAACCAAAAATTGTCCATGTAACAGTATTAAGGGAAAGGAAGAAGAAAAAACATGTCTGTGTAGTGGTGTCAAAGAAACATACGATTGTCTATCTAAAAATTAAACATAACTAGCAGTATAAAGGTGATATGACATATAGAAACAAGGAGGTATATACCAGGGGAAATAAAGAGTAGGAAGTGACTTCCTTTGGGGAATAAGAGCGTGGAGAAGGAAAGAATGGAGCAAGGGGTTATTCTTTCCATTAAAATTTTTATTGCACTGTATGAATAATCAAAATATGGCATATCCATGTACTAGAATATTATTCAGCCACAAAAAAGAATGAAGCATTGATACCTGCTGACACTGAGATGAGTTTTGGATACATTATACTACTTGAAAGAAGCAGACCCAAAAGCTTATGTTGT
Source organism: Ovis aries (assembly GCF_016772045.2). Taxonomy (NCBI): domain Eukaryota; kingdom Metazoa; phylum Chordata; class Mammalia; order Artiodactyla; family Bovidae; genus Ovis; species Ovis aries. The sequence continues at coordinate 70,814,661 of NC_056059.1, read as the reverse complement.
ATGATTCTATTCTCATGAAATATCCAGAATAGGCACATCCATAGAGGAGATGAGAGGTTGCCAGGGGCTTAAGGGAGGGAGCAATGTAGAATGACTGTTAAGACAGTCTGGGTTTCTTTTTGTGGTGAAGAAAATATCCTGCAATTGGATAGTGGTGGTGGTTGTATAACCTTGTGACTACACTAAAAACTCTGAAATGGTACTCTTTGAAAAGGTGAATTTCCTGGCATGCAAATTAGATCTCAATTTAAAAAATCATTTGCTATTTGAAATGTTCAAGTGTACAAAAGTAGTATGTGGATAAAAATTAAAATTAATTCAAAAGTAGTATTAGACTCAAAACCCTGACTTACCTTTGAAATAGGTAAGGAACCATACCTAATATAAACCTTACTCTAGGAGTCCTATTGCTTTCATCTTGGGATGAAAGTAACATAAGCCATGAGCCATGGCTGGCCTCAGGCAGTGGCAATTACGTGGATGAAAGTAGTGGGGATGAAGGAAGATGGCGTCCACGCTATTTTGCCTCCCAGATCTCACATGAAGGAAGCAAACTGATGGTTAGGGCCTGCTCTGTAATATGGGAGGCCCAGTGCAAATGAAAACACAGGGCCCTTTGTTCAAAAAGAAAGGGAAAAAGTACTGTTAAAGGTACCAAAAAAAAAAGAAGCTTTCTTCTGTGGTCTCTCTCTTGACTTAGGGTGTTTTAAATTCACTTTTTAATGTCTTTCTCAAACAGAAAAAACTAAAAATTTACTAGCATTAATTTTACCATTCATCTAGTTTCAAATGCAGAATCACCAAAATCACAGAATTTGTATTTATAGCGTCTATATTTTTTTCTTATCAGAGCAATGGTGGAAACACTGCACACCCATAACTCAACTGTAGGCTTTTTTTTTTTTTTTTCCACACAGCAGGGCATATGAGATCTTAGTTCTCCAAACAGAGATTGAACCCATGCCCTCTGCAGTGGAAGCGTAGAGTCCTAACCACAGGACTACCGAGGAATTCCCTAGCTCAACTATTTTTACTTTACTTTTTGACATGTACACATTCCACCAAACTCTATGTCTTCAGCTTACTGATGAACAAGGACAAACAGAAGAGAAAAGGAGCTATCAGTTACTCTAAATTTCCCTTTCCGTCATTTTCAGCATAAGTGGTTGACTAATAGGTGGCCCTAGTGGTAAAGAACCCACCTGCCAATGCAGGAGACACAAGAGGTGAGGGGTTGGATCTTTGGGTCAGGAAGATCCCCTGGAGAAGGGCATGGCATCCCACTCCAGTATGCTTGCCTGGTGAATCCCATGGACAGAGGGGCCTGGCAGGCTACAGTCCATGGGGTCGAAAAGAGTTGGACACAACTGAAGTGACAATTATAGGAAAGTAAGAAATGATACGATAAGGGTACCTTGGTTGCTTTATGTTTCTGTCATTGTCTTTACCTTCATTCTGTATTCAAGGAAGTGCTGCCTGGGTGGAAAGCCCTGCTTATTCAGTTGTATGGGGAATGCACTTACTGGGTACTGATTTTAAGTTTTATATATGAACTATCCAGAATAGGTAGACCCATAGGGATAGAGAATAGATTAGTGGCTGCCAGGGGCTTGGAGGAGGAGGGATGTCCTCGCACATAGATTTTTGGTTTATGTGCTAATTCACTCCGTTGTGTCCGACTATTTGAGACCCCATGGAATGTAGCCTGCCAGGCTCGTATGGACTGTAGCCCACCAGGATCCTCTGACCAGGCTCCTCTGACCATTCTGCAGGCAAGATACTGGAGTGGGTCTTTGTTTATGGGATCCCCTTAAATCTACATGGGAATGGGCAGCAAGGAACGGTGACAGACACCCACATCACTGTGTGTCTCCTTTGCTTATACTTGTGCTCTGTTGTCCCACTGGGCTTCACTCATAAAACACAAATTCAAAACCAAAATTATTTAGTTTCAAGACCTTGACAGCAGAGCATTAAACCACACCTGGCGCCCTGCTGAGCAAGTGGCCCTGTAGGCCTGTGCTGGTTGTAGGCCCAGAACAGGCTGGCCTTCGCTGGTGGAACCCAATTAACACCCACAAACCGACGTTCGGAGAAAGGATAACATCTGAGGGATATTGTGTTTTGCTTTCTGGCTTTTGCTTTGCACATCTAGGAGGCAAGAGAAATGGATTCTAAATGCCAGCCGGCCCTTGTCTCCTCTCCACTTCTAGATTTCCTTCTTTTCCAAAATCTTTTGACTTCTCTCCTTCCTCTTGTCTGCTCCTTCTACAAAAGAAGTGTTCATTAACCAAATCAGTTCCCACTGTCTTTTAGTAAACCATGTTTATTTCTGTCTTTCTACTATTTTTCTCATAATTGTCCTCTTTTAAAAAGATATTTTTATTTTTATACAAATACTTTCCATTTACAGTTACTACAAAACATTGGCTATAATTCCCTGTGTTTTACAATGCATCCTATCTTATGCTTAATAGTTTGTGACTCCCATCCCCCATATTGCCCCTCCACCTGTAACCACTTGTTTGTTGTCTATATCTGAGTCTGCTTCTTTTCTGTTATATTTACTAGTTTGTTATATCTTTTAGATTCCGTACATAAAATATCATATAGTATTTATCTTTATCTGTCTGACTTATTTCACTTAGCATAATGCCCCCTAAGTCCATTCATGTTGCTGCAAATGGCAAAATTTTATCCTTTTTGTGGCTGAGTGATATTCCCTTGTGTGTGTATATATGTGTGTGTATATATATATATATATATATCACATTTTCTTTATCCATTCCTCAGTCAATGGACAGCCACATCTTGGCTACTGCAGATAGTCCTTCTGTGAGCATTGGAGTGTATGTATCTGTTCATAATTTTAACCAAAACTATCCCTACCCAACCACCACCCTTAATTTGTATTCCTGTGAAATCAGTGCTATATCCTTAATGCAAAGTCATCTTCATCATGCATTATCACCACATCACCATTGTCATCATCATCGTCATCATTGATATTACAAGTGCAAACAACTTATCCTGAACCTTGATGTATCTTAGAAAGCGAAATAAGCCCCAAGTTCAGGATATGCTATGAATTTTCACTAACTTTTCTGTGCATAATCCAGTTGCCCAAATCTGTGCTCTGCATTGTACCTTAATTTAAGGTCTGACTCAAACGTAAAATGACTGTAAATTTAGATAAACTATGAGTGACTTGGAAATAGTAAAATAAAATTAAAAAAAAAAAAAACAACCCAAGTTTAAGGGAAAATTAGTCTCTCTCTTTACTTTCAAGGAGAGATAGATGGCTCACTAAAATGGTCCCATTCAAGTGTGACACTTTGATGGCATCTTTGGGTTAGCCTTCCTTCTCTGCCAGACCCAAAATAGAGCACTTGTCAACCTCAGTGAACAGTACCAATCCATCCCTGAAATGAATCCTCCAAGAAGGACCCTTAGTATGGATGTGTATGGGAAATGATGGAGGAGACTCTTACACTTTTGGGGACCAGCTATCTTGGTGGAGCTGCTATGTGCATTTTTTACTGTTCTTTTCTTTTATTAATTTTTATTGGAGTACAGTTGCTTTATAATATTGTGTCAATTTCTGCTGTACAACAAACTGAATCAGCTATATGTTTACATATAGCTCCTCTTTTCTGAATTTCCTTTCCATTCAGCTTACCACAGAGCATTGAGTAGAGTTCCCTGTGCTAAACAGGAGGTTTTCACTATCTATTTTATGAATAGTATCAATAGTTTATGTATGTTCAATCCAAATCTCCTAATTCATCCTACAGCCCCCTTTTCCCTTCCATGTCCATACATTTGGGCTTCCCTGATGGTTCAGTGGTAAAGAATCTGCCTTCCAGGCAGGAGACTTGGGTTTGACCCCTGGGTCAAGGAGATCCCCTGGAGAAGCAACTCCAGTATTCTTGCCTGGAAAATCCCATGGACAGAGAAAGCTGGAGAGCTACAGTCTATGAGGTCACAAAATAGTCAGACATGACTTAGCGACTGACCAACATCCGTACATTTGTTCTCTACATCTGTGTCTCTATTTGTGCTTTGCAATAAGATCATTTATACCATTTTTCTAGATTCCAGATATATGCATTAATGTACAATATTTTTCTCTTTTTGATTTCATCATTTTAAGCTCATGCTTAAAGGACACTGGGGCAGCAACAAGTTGGTTGACTTGCCTTAGGTCATATGGCTAAGAAGTGGAAGAGTCTGAACCTAAATTTTGTGTCTCTTAGGTCAGTGGGCTTTCTGTTGATAGTATCCAGCACTTCTCTTTCATTCATAGAATGGCAGTGAAGGAGAGGAAGGTCAGAATCTATAAGGGTTTGGAGAACTCTACATTTATTGCTAGCCTTTGTCAATTTTGACCCTAAACATAAGTGAAAAAGACACAGTGAACCAAATTATCCTTTCTTTATATTTTATTCACTTATTTCAGATGGAGAAACTGATGTCTTAAATCCTAATGCTTCATAAATTAATGGGAAAATGAAGTCAAAGGATCTTCTCACCAAAATGTGTTTCTTTGCTTTCTTGAGTTCATTTCCTGTCCTCACTTGTGGTTACGTAACTGAGTTCCAGCCAGTGGAGTAGAGCGGAAGTGACGTGTGCCGTTTCTGGTCTAGTTCTCAGGCTTTCGTGTGTCCTCCTCCATCCTGCTGACTGAGAGGGAAACTCCTTGAGCCACCTCAGAAACTACATGCTAAAGACGACAGAACTGCCATCATCCTAGGTTCTTGAATAACTGAAGAGTTCCCACCCGCATCCCCCAGCTCCCCAGGACTGGAACCTTTCTCATTACTGTGTGATCAAGAAATGAGCTTCTGCTGTGCTGCGTCATAGCCTGTATGGGACTATTTATGACTACAGCCTTTCTCATCCTAACTAACACAGGTCTGAAGAGCTCCTTCTTCCACATCCAAGCAGAGCCCAACTGCTGTGGTCTTGCTCCTGACACATGCTTTCCACATAACTGTAGCCCTCAGACAGATGGTAGATGAGAAGCAGGGTGAGGAGGAAAAGGGTAGCATTTGATGACTTTGGTCTTGGATTTTTAGCAGTGATTTATTCACTGCATGTCATGGAATAACTGCTGGTGTGCCCCATAATTAGTGGGTTGGGGTTTCAGCCCCAGCTATGCTACCAACCATCCATTTATTTTCTCTTCTATCCAAGGAGATAGTTGAAGAATATGGTGTCCAAAGCCCTTTACAGTTCTATTAAGAGATGAGCCTAAATTCCAGTGCCAGAATTAAACATAGCCTGAGAAAAGAGTAGGATTTTATAGGGCTGGTATTCAGCTTGAACACTCTGGGTTGACAGTTATCCACTCATTTACTGGAACTCATGCTGGACTTGTTGGGTACTTTGAATATTATCCTTGCTTATTTCTGCCAGAAGTCAAATTTAGAAATTTCTCTAGCTCCCTACTTGAGTCAGATTATGTGAAAGGGGAATGAGTAAGGCCAGGGTGTTCCAATTTAGATCTAGAGGAATGCCAGTTCTGAGATGTTAATAGGTTTTATAAGAAAAGAAAACAGGTTCTTGGGCAAATAAGTTTGGGAAGTACCGGGTTGAACAGACAGAATCCAGTTGGACAGATATAGCTTCCACCCCATCTTCACATGTTGCCATCTCAGCTCCATGCCTTGTGGCATTCAGTGCCCTTACCATTTTCCAAAAGGAATTTCAATTACATGCCACCATTTTATGATTTTATTTTACTTTTAAGCCTTTGCTGAAATTTCCTAGGGAAAAATGAAAAAGAGGATTTGTTTCCCATACTCATAGTAAGCTATCTTAAATATCCTCACAAGATACACCTCTTTTCTAAGATCCCCTTTTCCTGGCACACATGAAAGTCTTCTTTCCTGTCCTTTCTTCATCAAATTCAGCTTCTTCATCATCCAGAAAGTTTGTGTCTTGGTCTCAAATCTAGCATATTGCATTTGATAAAGCAAAACCCTCTTAGGTCACAGGCCCCACTCTCCATAGAGGACATTTAGGAATCATCTGTTTTTTATTAAGCAGGCCCCTTACTGACTTAATGTCACCCCAGCCCTTAGTAGATTATTAAAGTAGTCCTTCAATTGCTTGTCATATTTTCCCAGAGAGCAGCTACATTAAAATGCAATTTTTTCATTATTTGATACAAAGTTTCTTTCCTGCAGGACTTCTCAGAGGTCTGAATACTATGACTTGTAATATAAATCTTCTGTGGGGAAGATAATACATAGTGTTTCTTAAGTTTGTTTAATTGCAAGGAATACATTTTGAAAAACCATGGGTATAAGTTAAGGTTTCTTTGCTTTGGGCCAGGACAAGAAGAGAGATGCTCTCATCCCAATGCCTGCCTTCTCATCATTGCCATAGAATCTTACTAGTTTTGGTTTTCCACCAGGGCCCCTTGCGAGATCTTCCCTGCTTCTGGTTCTCTGGACTGTTCTGTGGAGCTGGAGAGAGTCCCAAGGCTGATTGGTAGAATCAGTGCACATCCTCTCAGTTTAATCTCAGGTTTGTTTTAGGCTGCTCATCATTACTTTCACTCATGCTCTGTTGGTAGTTATTTTTTTGGAATCCCAAATTGGGCATAAGGTCTGGTAAGTATGTGTGTCCATATGAATGTACTTACAGAGGGTAATGGGGGAGAATCCTAGATCAGGACTGTGCTGGAAAATCTGGGGAACCACAGTTACAGAAGCCATGCTGACTTTTCCCAACTCCTCCATGCCCAGCACTTTCCTTCTCTCTTTCCGGTCAGCCAGGTCATTTTCTCCACTTCCGCTGGGATTAGGTCAAACTTTAGAACCTCAGTTTTCCACATCAAAATATACCAGTGTTGTCTCCCCACTTTCTTCTCTCCTCTGTTTCAGAGGAAGACACATCCTTACCCCTTTCCTGGGCTGACCTCATCTGGGTTCTGGTCCCCTTCCCTCCAGGCCCTGGGGTGGTTCTTCATTTACCAATACCCCTTTGACTTTGCACCATTGGCTTCTCCTCTTCCACTTAATCATGGTCTTAATCAGCTTAGGCTATTGGCACCAAAAACCACAGCCTGAGTGGTTTAAACAATAGACCTTTATTTCTTGCAATTCCCGAAGCTGAGAGGTCCAAGATCAAGGTGCCAGCAGATTCAGTGTCTTGTGAGAGCCCTCTTTTTGGATTGCAGTTGGCTGTCTTCTTCTGTTGTCTGGTCGTGGAGAGAGGGAGAGGTCTCTCACGGTGCCCAACCCAGGACTTAGTGTCAGTTGCTCAGTTGTATCTGACTTTTTGTGACCCCGTGGACTGTCAGTCATTTAAGTTGCTCAGTCGTGTCTGACTCTTTGCAACCCCGTGGACTGTAGCCCAACAGGATCCTTTGTCCGTGGAATTCTCTAGGCAAAAGCACTGAGTGGGTTGCCATTCTTTTCTCCAGGGGGGTCTTCCCGACCCAGGGATTGAACCCAGTCCTTTTGCATTGCAGGTGGTTTCTTTACTGATTGAACCACCAGGGAAGTCCCATCACTTAACCACCTCCTAAAGGCCACATCTCTGAGTACTGTCATATTGGTGGTTAGGGCTTCAACACATGAATTTGTAGAGTATGCAATTCAGTCCATAGCAGTCATGGTAAATCGACTTTCTTAAACACCAGACTTTCCCATAGAGTAATTTATGCCTGCTGCCTCTTCGTCATCTCTAGTCACCTCTCAGTCCATGGCAATCTGTCCCTGTCCCTCCTATCCCTCCCCCTTGGAGTCACCAGTGCCTTCTGAATGCCAGATCTAATAGCATCGATTAATAATGACAATGCTGGGCTGGAAGAACCACAAGCCGGAATCAAGATTGCCGGGAGAAATCTCAATAACCTCAGATATGCAGATGACACCACCCTTATGGCAGAAAGTGAAGAGGAACTAAAAGCCTCTTGATGAAAGTGAAAGAGGAGAGTGAAAAAGTTGGCTTAAAGCTCAACATTCAGAAAACAAAGATCATGGCATCTGGTCCCATCACTTCATGGAAAATAGATGGGGAAACAGTAGAAACAATGGCAGACTTTATTTTTTGGGGCTCCAAACTCACTGCAGATGGTGATTGCAGCCATGAAATTAAAAGACGCTTACTTCTTGGAAGAAAAGTTATGACCAACCTAGATAGCATATTCAAAAGCAGAGACATTACATTGCCTACAAAGGTTCATCTAGTCAAGGCTATGGTTTTCCCTGTGGTCATGTATGGATGTGAGAGTTGGACTGTGAAGAAAGCTGAGCATCGAAGAATTGATGCATTTGAAGTGTGGTGTTGGAGAAGACTCTTGAGAGTCCCTTGGACTGCAAGGAGATCCAACCAGTCCATTCTGAAGGAGATCAGTCCTGGGATTTCTTTGGAAGGAATGATGATAAAGCTGAAACTCCAGTACTTTGGCCATCTCATGCAAAGAGTTGACTCATTGGAAAAGACTCTGATGCTGGGAGGGATTAGGGGCAGTAGGAGAAGGGGACGACAGAGGATGAGATGTCTGGATGGCATCACCGACTCAATGGACGTGAGTTTGAGTGAACTCCGGGAGATGGTGACGGACTGGGAGGCCGGGCGTGCTGCAATTCATGGGGTTGCAAAGAGTTGGACATGACTGAGTGACTAAACTGAACTGAATAATGACAACTATTGATTGCATTTATTGGGCAGGTCATTGTGTTAAGTGTTTATATGTGGCATCTCATTTCAGCTTGTGTACTAAGTCACTTCAGTTGTGTCCGGCTCTTTGCAACTCTAGCCTGCTAGGCTCTTCTGTCCATGGGATTTTCCAGGCAAGAATATTGTAGTGGGTTGCCATGTCCTCCTTCAGGGGATCTTCCCAACCCAGGAATTGAACCTGTATTTCTTATGTCTCCTACATTGGCAGGCGGGTTCTTTACCACTAGCGCCACCTGGGAAGCCCCTTCATCTCAGATTCAGTTCAGTTCAGTTCAGTTGTTCAGTCGTGTCTGACTCCTTGCGACCCCATGGACTGCAGCACGCCAGGCCTCCCTATCCATCACCAACTCCTGGAGTCTACCCAAACTCATGTCCATCGAGTTGGTGATACCATCCAACCATCTCATCCTCTGTTGTCCCCTTCTCCTACCACCTACAATCTTTCCCAGCATCAGGGTCTTTTCAAATGAGTCAGCTCTTTGCATCAGGTGGCCAAAGTACTGGAGTTTCAGCCTCAACATCAATCCTTCCAATGAATACCCAGGACTGATCTCCTTTAGGATGGACTGGTTGGATCTCCTTGCAGTTCAAGGGACTCTAAAGAGTCTTTTCCAACACCACAGTTCAGCTTAACAGCCCTCTAAAACAGGCTAGAAGTTCATAATGGAAGGTCACAGCTCAGAGGTGGCACAAAGATACCTGGGTAGAGAGAAGAAATGTTAGTTGTGGTTATTATTATACTGAATTGGCTTAATCCAGTTCTTCCACTTATTATTAGCTCTCTGATGATGCTGGATAAGTCATGATCCCACTCTGAATCTCAGTTTCCTCATTTGTAAAGTGGGGATGATAATAATGACCCATCTCAGAAGGATGCTGTAACAGAAGCAGTTGGTTTTTTTTTAAAATTTTTTTGTTTATTTAGCTGTGCCAGGTCTTAGTTGCAGTGTGTGGAATCTTTAGTGCAACGTGCAAACTCTTAGCATGCAGCATGCTGGATCTAGTTCCCTGAAGAGGGATTGAACCCAGGCTTTCTGAATTGGGAGTGTGGAGTCTTAGCCACTGGACTACCAGGGAATTTTCCAAAAGCAGTTTTAATATGTGAAGCACCCACAGAGGGTCTAGCACACAGTAGGTGCTCAAAAAATATTGCTTCCCCAGACCCACTTCATTTGCGATATCCATCTGCATTCATAGTAATACAACATCATCTGCTCACCATTTAAAGGACACAAGCTTTGAACTATAGTGAAAGGGGAATCTCAGGGCATGAATTGCCTGTCATCAGGCCGTAGTTAAACAGGTTTGTGTTTTTCAGTCTGGCCTCCTGAAAGCATTGCTCTGTTTCCTGCAATCCTGAAACAGATGGGCGTTGCTCTTTCTATAATATAGGTATTTGGATTTATTCTCACCCTTTTCTGACCTCATTTCCCTGTTCTGGTATAAGCTGGAAGCAATTTCTTTTAAGCTTTGTGCATTCCTGAAGAAGTGAGGTTTTTTTTTTTTTTTTTTTCCCTCCCCCTAAGTGGTTCCTGGTAGCAGCACTGACCACAGGTGTATATATATATATATATATATATATATATATATCCTGGGATAGCACAGGTCCCTGGACCCTGACTATACAAGTTCCCTGAGGAAGCCAAGCCTTTCCATTACTCCAAATAGTCTTAGTCTTCCTCACTTTGAGGTTTTTGTTTTTGTTTTGTTTTGTTTTTGCATTTGCTGACCTGTCTTCCTTTCACAGGTTATCAGGGGTCCCTACAGCCCTTCCTTAGGCCAGGCCCTCATGTCTGATCACAGGTGAAATGTCTGATTACTCTGGCCTTGTGTTCAAATCCCACTGGAGTTCCAAATCTGGTCTTCTCAGGTGTTCTGTCTAGAATGCACAACATTCTAAATTTGTTTTAGTTGCTAATGTTTGAAATGTGCAAATTTCACATAAAGTGACAAGCCTTGGGATGCTGAGTCCTTGTGCAGTAAAATCAACAATTGGCCAGAACAGGTGCCCACTCTCTACACCATCCCTTTCTCTCCTTGCTCTGCTTCCTACGTTGGGGAACAAGGTCTCACGTGATTAAGCCACTGTCTTTGGTAGGCTTTTGAATCTACAACCCCTGTTCTGGCCCCTACTCAGGCCAAAGAGTTTTAAACCAGGGTGTATTTGTAAGCCCTGAACCAAAGGAACCCACAGTCTTGTTCTCACGCTCCTCTCTACCCTAACACACCTTCCCTGGCTCCCTCCTTGCCTTCTGCGAGTTCCAGGTCACCCTCCTAGCCCCATCCACCTGCCATAGCCATGTGGTTGACTATGGTTCTAATCACCTCAGAATTCCAGAAATGTTGTCTCATCTTAATACTGAATCTTTTTAGTCCTTACTATTAGTTAGTTAAACCAAGGTGCTTTGAAGACACATTGAGTCTAGAAACACTCATAAAAGACATTAAATGTCTAGATTAGGATTTCAACTCATTTTTATTTATTTGATTCTTTGAGTACAGTAGCAACTGGCATCAATGACAATGAATGTTTGGGGGGATTTAGCAGAAAAGCTTGCATCCTCTCAAAGCCCAGGAAGGTCCTTAAATAATTGACATTATACCTATGAGAGCTGGACAATAAAAAAGGCTGAGCACCAAAAAGTAGATGCCTTCAAACTGTGGTACTGGTGAAGACTCTTGGACAGAAGGAGACTCTTGGACAGCAAGGAGATCAAACCAGTCAATCCTAAAGAAAATCAACCCTGAATATTCGTTGGAAGGACTGATACTAAAGCTGAAGCCTATGTGAAAGTGAAGTCGTTCAGTCGTATCCGACTCTTAGCGACCCCACGGACTGCAGCCTACCAGGCTCCTCCCTCCATGGGATTTTCCAGGCAAGAGTACTGGAGTAGGGTGCCATTGCCTTCTCCAATATTTTGGCCACCTAATGCAAAGAGCCAACTCATTAGAAAGGACCTTGATGCTGGGAAAGATTGAAGGCAGGAGCAGGGGATGACAGGGGATGAAATGGTTGGATGGCATCACCTATTCAATGGACATGAGTATGAACAAACTCTGGGAGACAGTGAAGGTCAGGGAGGCCTGCGTGCTGCAGTCCATGGGGTCGCAAAGAGTGGGACATGACTGAGCAACTGAACAACAACAACAAATGCTTGTGAAAATCACTCAGTTGTATCCAGCTGTTTGCGACTCCATGGACTGGGGCCTGCCAGACTCCTCTGTCCATGGATTTCTCCAGGCAAGAACACTGGAGTGAGTAGCTGTTCCCTTCTCCAGAGGATCTTCCCAACCCAGGGATCAAACCCAGGTCTCCCATAGTATAGGCAGATTCTTACTGTCTGAGCCACCAGGGAAGCCCCAAGACACTATGCCTAGTTTTTGCTAACTCGAATTGTGTTGTGTTGTGAGGTTGGGAAGCATGGGAGGAAGGTAGCTGAGAATTCTAAAATGCTAGAAGGGACTTTAAACTTCATATAATTCAACCCTCTCAATTTATCTAGGAAAAAAGTTCACCTGAGCTTGTTAGGGGTGTTTTTCCTCTAAAAGAAATTGTGCCTTTATGAACTTCAAGATCAGCCCAGGAGAATGAAGGCTTTAGAAAATTCCCAGCACACTGGCCAGCTTTTGTTGAGGCAGGAGAAGGGGATGCACTGGTACAGGCATGTGCGATGTTCTGGGCTTGGATGGGCAGGTAGGTATGAAGGTGGGATATGAAGGGTGTGTCAGGGGGTGGGCAGGTAATTTAAAGATTGTAAAACAGTTTAAGCAGAAAGGCTTTATTTCTTCAATGCAGTTATAAAGGAAGTGTCTGAAAGAATGTGTTTGTATATTTAGGAATCCCTTAGGAGTAGCCTGTTTAGCTTTGGAGAAATCTCTCATCACAAAGGCTTATTCACCTGATAGGCAGCTACCAGCCAGAGAAAACAAAAGCCAGGAGAGGTCTTGTTGATTTTGCCTAGGTGGGGAGTGTGTGCTTTCAGGTTCATAAGTTTTATGCAAATAGGATTCCTGAGCTGGTCGTAAATGGTATTTTTGCTGTCGTGCTCCATGCTGGCAGTCTGAGAATCTTGATCTCATTACACTGTGGCTACTTGAAACCATCTATTTGAACACTTCTATTGTGTGGTCTTTGAAACTGCTTGCAGGCAAAACTGCTGCTGGAATAGCAATTTGCATGTTCTCATTTCTGCCTTCCACCCAGGCTTGGAGCAGGGGCCTGCTAGGGTGGCTTTTGGCTCAGGTGGAAAGCACAGAATGCTGCGTCTTAGGCCATGATGTCATCCACTGTGTATTAGTTACTCAGTTGTGTCTGACTCTTTGCAACTCTATGGACTGTAGCCCACCAGGCTCCTCTGTCCACGGGGATTCTCCAGGCAAGAACTCTGGAGTGGGTTGCCATTTCCTTCTCCAGGGGATCTTTCCAATCCAGGAATCGAACCTGTGTCTCCTTCATTGCAGGCAGATTCTTTACCATCTGAGCCACCAAGGAAGCCCTTGTCACCCACTAAACCCCCTTTTGTAGACTTGGGTTGGACAGCTCAGGAGTCCTTAGTAGCATGTTTCTCAAAAGACTCCCTAGAGAAAAGCTTGAGATGTCTTTTCCCTTGTAGAATGTCCCTTTGTTCCCTGGAAGACTCATCTCCCATCTCTCTTCTGCCAACTTCCCCTCTCCTAGAGCCCTTCTCTGACCTCGCCTCCCTGAACCCTCCGGGCAGGACTGGGTACTCCTCTTCCTGTTCTCCCAAACACTCATGATAAATGGTGCTCAATAGCTATCCCTGGACCAGGCATGGTGTTCCCTGTCAGCAATACCTGGCCCTTGCCCTCTGTGGTTCATGGTCTCCTAGAGGTGATAGGCTTGTAAATGATACAAGTACAATCCTAGAAGAACAGTGAGAAAAGCCAAAGGGTCTACAAAAGGGAGTGAGTTAGGAGAGGGAGAGAGAGTCAGGATCAGGGAGATTTGTCCAAGGCCACATAGAAACTGAGTCTCAAAAGATAGATAGACGTTCCCTAGATAGACAAGGGGGCAAGTGCTCCAAACAGAAAGAGCAGCACTATTCTTCCACTGTGTTTTTACTGAGCACTTGCTATGTACCAAGCACTATTCTAGGCTTGATTTCGTTGGAGCTTACATGCTAATGGAGATAATCCCAAATGAAAGAAATAAATATAGAATAGCATGTGCAAAGGCCCTGAGATTAAAAAAAAAACTGTGGTGCATATGGAAAGAATTGTGGCTGGAGTGTCCTACTCAGGGAAGGTGGGAGAATGGCAAGAAATTTTTTTTTTCACTTCTCATTGCATGTACAGCTGTCACGGCTGACACTCATAAATGCTTGCTCTGCTAACCTAAGGCTTCAGAAAATCTGGAAAATCACAGCAGTTTTCTAATTTTGGAACATTTCCCTTCTCAGTTTATTTAAGCTGACTCTGGTTCTCAGTCCCAAACTCAAAGAAAAGATAGTCTTGCTTGCACTCTCCTGAAGCCCCATTCCTAACAATTAATTCAAGATTTAGCCCCACAGGCAGAAGACAGGTGCGACCAGGAGTCTGTCTGAGTCTGGTTGTCCTGTTTTACCTTTCGTCCCTTATTTGCTGTCTCACTGGGCATCTGAGTGTCTGGGATTTAATACATCAGCCTTCAGTGCTCCTGGGTTCCTATGTTCTCGGTGTGCATGCTAATCCTGACCTCTGCCTTCTAGGTTAACAAGAACAATAGGAAGATTAAAAAGAGCAGAACAAGATCAGATTTGAAGATCATAGCTCCAATGGTAAAGCAGAGGAAGGACTAGGACCTGGGGGCCGAGGGATGGGGTGTGGTTATTAGGATAGTGCAAAGAGACCCCTGGAAGGACACTGAGAAATGCCCAAATGAAGACAATGCCAGAAGAACTGGCAGGAAAATGATAGAACTAATCAATCAATAAGCCTACCCTAGAGATGAGAACTCATCGGAAGGTAAAGTCAGAAGGCCCTTGGAACCATTGGATGCAAGGGCTGAGAAAAGAGGGAAGACGATAGGAAAACTTTTAAGTTTGGCCTTGGAAGATAGTAGGGTGACAAAGTCATTAACTGGATCTGGAAATTAAGGGGAAGGGCAGGTTTGAAGGACGAGGGCTTCAAGGAGGTCACTTTGGGCCATGTCGAGTTTGAAGCTCCTATTGGGTATCCTGTGGGAATTTGAATAGGGACAGAGGGGCAAATGTTTCTGAACACTTCCATGTGTCAAGCAACCAGCTGGGTGCCCTGAATAGATGTTCTCATTTTAAAACCCTAAGAAGCAGATATTCCTCAGCTTATTCTAATACCTGAGGAGACTGCAATGCATGGATGTTGAGCAATTTACCCAAGCTCACCAGCTGGAAAGGCAAGGATGGGAAACTCCAACCTAGTATCATAGGATCCTGTAATTCTGGAGTTGATCAATCAATACGCCTACCCTAGAGATGAGCATTTGAGAGTCACCAGACATCAATGAAAGCCGCACCTTAGAGAAGCAGTCTGGGTATGTGCTTTTTGCACATGAGATAACAAGCTCCTCAAAGCCAAGAATCAGCTCATATTCTCCTTTGCACACTTGAGCAGCAGTGGATAATGAATGGGTGATCCCAGGGCCTCTTCCTTGCCTGGTTCTGGCTTTGTTCCTACCCTCATCATCCAGTTGATGTATCCTTTTAGCCGACTATGCTTTGTTTCAATTGAGTTGAGTAATCCCTGCTAGTATTTGCTGAGCTCTTACTCAGTGAACTACATCCCAGGCTTTGTTGCTCTTAAGGCTCTGTATCGATTTCCTCGGGCTGCCGTAACCAATTACTATCAACTCGGCTTGAAACAACAGAAACATACTTTTTCATAGTTCTGGAGGCCGGTAATCAGGTGTCAACAGGGCTGTTTTCTTTTGGAGCCTCAGAGAGAGGTTCCCTTCCACACTTCTCTTCTAGTTCCTAAGTTTGGGCTTGGAAGACAGATGGGTGACAACGTTATTAACTGGATCTGGAAATTAAGGGGAAGGGTATGTTTTGAAGGGCTTCAGGGAGTTCATTTTGGGCCATGTTGAGTTTGAAGCTCCTATTGGGTATCCTGTAGGAATTTGGATAGGGAAAGACAAAGGGTCAAATGTTTCTGAACACTTCCATGTGTCAAGAACCCAGCTGGGTGCGTTGTTCTTATTTAAAAACCCAAGAAGCAGATATTCCTCAGTTTATTTTACTACCAGAGGGAAAATGTACTCTCATAGTTCTGAAGGCTAGTAGTCAGGTGTGCAGTGTCCATTCCCTTTCTTATAGATGCACCGCTCCAATCTCTAACTTTGTCTTCACAGAGATTTCTCTTTGTCTTTCTGGGTCTCTAATCTCCTCCTTCCTCCTATAGGGTTACTAGCCATTGTGTTTAGGACCTACCTTAAATCTGGATGATCTCATCTCTATATCCTTAACATCTGCAAAGACCATTATTCCAAAAAAGACCACATTCCGAGATTTCAATGGCCATATCTTTGGGGGGCCACATTTCAACCCACTATAGGTGAATAGCAACTTTATAAGTTAGGAAATGCCCCCTCCCCCATCCCTTTTTTTGAGAAATAAAGGCACACAAAGAAGAGTCAGATGCCCAGATCCCTCTAAAGCACAGGACAGCCAGGATTCAAGCCTGTGCAGTCAGTCTCAGGGGCCTTTCTCTAGCCATCTTGTTCCTCCACCTCCGCACATGAATCTGAATTTCTTTTTTTTTTTTTTTTTAGTTTTTTAGTTTTTTAATTTTAAAATCTTTAATTCTTACATGCGTTCCCAAACATGAACCCCCCTCCCACCTCCCTCCCCATAACATCTCTCTGGGTCATCCCCATGCACCAGCCCCAAGCATGCTGTATCCTGCGTCAGACATAGACTGGCGATTCAATTCTTACATGATAGTATACATGTTAGAATGCCATTCTCCCAAATCATCCCACCCAAATCTGAATTTCTTACTGGATTTAGCATAGAACATCCCTATCACATTTTCCCTACTGGCAAAAGTTCATTTAAAGAGTGACATTCAAGAGGTGATATCCTTCTTTTATTGTCATAAAGAGCTCAGGAGACTGTGTCCTTTCCAAAGAAAAGGAGAAGGCAAGGTAGCCAACCCTGGAAGAAAGGAAGTCTGAGAGGGCAGGGAGAGCAAGGGCCTGTCCGTGACTTATGCCAGGCCAGCAGCCCCCGATTAGGCCCGCAGGTCATGGCAGCCCTGCCTCGCGCACTCTGGCAGCCACAGACGGCCTCTGCCCAACCTGCAGGGCGCAGGGCCTGATTTGCCAAGACATGAAATCGGCTCCTCACTGGGAGCCTGTTCTCCTTTTTCCACTCAAGGAAATCATTGGATCTCATCAATGACTCCTCTTCCAGCCCCTAAGATCTTTTACTCGTGAGGCTCCTGTGCATGTCCTGTACTAAAAGCTCCAATGTGAAATCTCACACAGCCAAGCGAGCAGCTGACACGCGCTTCTGACAGCTTTGACGGTCCCGGCACAGCAGACAGCTGAGCAGCTCTATGCCTTTCACTCTGGACCACACGAGAGGGTCCTTCCTACTGCTTCTCATCACCTGTTTCCTATCCTCCGCAGCTGGAAGCTGAAAGCAATTACTCTCAGCATCTAAGACTCATGATTATATTAAATTCCTCCCTGCCCTAAGCCTGAACTCAGCAATAATTTTAAAAACTATTTGGGGCTGAGTAGGTAATGCCATGATATTGAATGGTTTGCTTTGGAAACGAACAGAGATCATTCTGTCATTTTTGAGATTCCATCCAAGCACTGCATTTCAGACTCTTTTGTTGACCATGATGGCTACTCCATTTCTTCTGAGGGATTCTTGCCCACAGTAGTAGATAGAATGGTCATCTGAGTTAAATTCACCCATTCCAGTCCATTTTAGTTCACTGATTCCTAGAATGTCAACGTTCACTCTTGCCAACTCCTGTTTGAGCACTTCCAATTTGCCTTGATTCATGGACCTGACATTCCAGGTTCCCATGCAATATTGCAGGGCTTCCCTGGTGGCTCAGAGGTTAAAGCGTCTGCCTGCAATGCAGGAGACCAGGGTTCTATCCCTGGGTTGGGAAGATCCCCTGGAGAAGGAAATGGCAATCCACTCCAGTATTCTTGCCTGGAGAATCCCATGGATGGAGAAGCCTAGTAAGTTACAGTCCACAGGGTCGCAAAGAGTCAGACACGACTGAGCGACTTCACCACCATGCAATATTGCTCTTTACAGCATTGGACCTTGCTTTTTATCACCAGTCACATCCACACTCGGTATTGTTTTTGCTTTGGCTCCATCCCTTCATTCTTTCTAGAGTTATTTCTCCACTGATCTCCAGTAGCATATTGGGCACCTACCAACCTGGGGAGTTCCTCTTTCAGTATCCTATCATTTTGCCTTTTCATACTGTTCATGGGGTTCTCAAGGCAGGAATACTGAAGTGGTTTGCCATTCCCTTCTCCAGTGGACCACATTCTGTCAGACCTCTCCACCATGACCTGCCCGTCTTGAGTGGCCCCACATGGCATGGCTTAGTTTCATTGCATTAGACAAGGCTGTGTGGTCCATGTGATTAGATTGACTAGTTTTCTGTGATTATGGTTTCAGTGTGTCTGCTCTCTGATGCCTCTCGCAACACCTACTGTCTTACCTTGGAGGTGGGGTATCTCTTCACAGCTGCTCCAGCGAAGCGCAGCCGCGGCTCCTTACCTTGGACCAGGGGTATCTCCTTATGGCCGCCCCTCCTGACCTTGAATGTGGAGTAGCTCCTCTTGGCCCTCCTGTGCCGGTGCAGCCACAGCTCCTTGGACGTGGTGTTGCTCGACTCAGCCGCCCCCCTGACCTCGGGCATGGGGTAGTCCATTCTAAGAGAGATCAGTCCTGGGTGTTCTTTGGAAGGAATGATGCTAAAGCTGAAACTCCGATATTTTGACCACCTCATGTGAAGAGTTGACTCATTGGAAAAGATTCCGATGCTGGGAGGGATTGGGGGCAGGAGGAGAAGGGGACGACAGAGGATGAGATGGCTGGATGGCATCACTGACTCGATAGACATGAGTTTGAGTGAACTCCAGGAGTTGGTGATGGACAGGGAGGCCTGGCGTGCTGCAATTCATGGGGTCACAAAGAATTGGACATGACTGAGAGTCTGAAGTGAACTGAGGTAATGCTAGAGGTCTGGTGAAGAGAGAATATTTGGCATTTTCTGTCTCGGTTAACCTGCCTTATTCATATCATTCAGTCCCCCGCTTGTTGGATTTTCTTCCCCAATCCTGGAACCTTAGGTTTAGGGCCATTCTTAAGACAAGTGTGATTATTTAGGTATATGGATTTGCAGTTCTGGAAAAACTTTTAAAATGATACATGAGGAATGGGACTTCCCTGGTGGTCCGGTGGCTAAGACTGCATGCCCCCAATGCCCAAGGCCAGGGTTCGATCCCTGGTCAAGATACTAGATCCCTCATGCTGTAACTATTAATAAAAAAAATCCTGCATGCTGCAATGAAAATTGAAGATCCCACATGCTGCAACTAAGACCCAATGCAGCCAAATAAATAAATAAATATAAATATTAAAATGGTGTTTGTGAATTCCCTAGTGGCTTAGTGGTTAGGACTTGGAGCTTTCACTGCCATGATTAGGGTTCAATCCTCGGTCAGGCAACTAAGATCCCACAAGCCACATGACATGGCCAAAAAAACTCAAAAAAACAAAAACTGTAAATGCAAATGGTGTTTATAGATTACTATCTCTTGTGTAAGAAAGGGAGGTATTACTACATGTATGTACTTGCTTATATTTTCAAAAAAGAAATAATGGTAGAATAAACAACGAAAACCTGATGGAAATGATAGCTCTCTCTCTGTAAAGGGAGAGAGAGAATAAAATGAAGGAGATTGAGACAGAAACTAGACTTCTCTGGATGTGACTCATCATGGGACTTTGGCTTTGGAAAAATGTTTTATGTTAAAAAAAAACAAACAAGAATTCCTCAAAATTGAAAATGACTTGAAACAAATGAACTTAACTCGAAGTCAAATTAGTGGCTAAT
This sequence comes from Ovis aries, assembly GCF_016772045.2. Taxonomy (NCBI): domain Eukaryota; kingdom Metazoa; phylum Chordata; class Mammalia; order Artiodactyla; family Bovidae; genus Ovis; species Ovis aries. The sequence continues at coordinate 70,794,885 of NC_056059.1, read as the reverse complement.
CACACCAAGTAGAGAATTAGTCCAAGTAGGATGACCAAACCTGTGGCCAGGTTTTAGCATGAATCAGGGGACACCCCACAGTGCTGGGCAAAACAAGACTGTTGATGCCCCTAACATGAGATAAAGTCCAATATTTTGACTGTACATGCCTAGGAAAATAAATTTTAAGAACAAATAAGAATCTCAAAGAAATCCTGCATTCAGTAGACTTAGTGTTTCTAAGACTTAGTGATTTATGGAAGTATTGTTATTCTGAAATCATTATAGTATACTTGTAGTACAAGTGTAATGCTATGTAATATAAAGTAATAATATAAGGTAAATAATTCTGTTGGGTTATTAGGAACCAGGGTTTTTAATATGTAGGAAAAAGGATAAAATCAAAGAAGTTATATAAACCTTGTAAATATCTCATGGATACATCATTTAATGCATATATCTTAGCTCTACCCACTAAAAAAGCAGGAATTAATGACAACGCCATAGCAACAAACACCCGTAGCTCTTATATTGCCACCTCTAAACACCAGCTCCCTTCTAAAAGGTGTCAGTGCTTCTTAGAGAAATGAATGACTTGAGCCGGGCAAGAAATGTCCAAAATGAACCCACAGTATCTTACTGTGCCCAAAGCAAGGAAGCAATCAAAAACTAATAAAATCATGACAAAAAGACATTTGATTAATCTTGAAGGGGCTTTTACTGGCCTGAGATGGGAAATTTGAACATCAAAAGGAAAAAATAACTGCATGGATTGAAAACATTAAATGTATAAAAAATTATGAGTTCATCTGAAGCAAACAAATAATCAGAAACAAATGTCCTTGGTTCCCTAAAACCACAAGTCAGAACTTTGAAAATAAAGGGACAAAGTCAGGCATTTTTTCTGCTTCTCCTGTATAAATTTCATTTTAGAACATCCAAATAACTGATAAGGATAAGTTCTTCCTTATGGAAAAATTATGGCTAATAAATTTAGGAGAAATAAATGAATTGGAAAATCATCACTTAGGGGATCTCTAATGAAATAGTGAGTCTAGGAAATAATCTTCAATGGATGCCAAAACATTAAATAAAAATTTAATGGTCAAGAAAATAAGATTATATGCTACAGACCAGGTGAAAATACTTGCAAAATATATGTCTAAAAAAGGATTGTTACCCAAAATATACAAAAAACCCTTAAAACTCAACAATAAGAAACAACTGGTTTACAAAATGGGCCGAAGACCTGAACAGATACTTCATCAAAGAAGATGTGCAGATGGGAAACACACATATGAAAAGCTCAATATCATTAGGAAATTGTAAATTAAGACAATGTGATTAAACTGTGTACCTATTAAAATAGCCCAAATCCGAAACACTGAGAACATCATCTGCTGGCAAGAATGTGGAGCAATAGCAATTCTCATTGGTTGCAGGTGGGAATGAAAAATGGTACAGCCGCTTTGGCACACAGTTGTCCATTTCCTTTAAAACTAAATATACTCTCACCATATGATCCAACAATTACCCTCTTTGGTATTTATCCAAGTAAACTGAAAACTTATGTCTACACCAAAACCTGCACATGGATTTTTATTGAGGCTTTACTTGTAATTGCCAAAACTTGAAGCAACAAAGGTGTCCTTCAGTAGATGGATAGATAAATAAACTGTGGCACATCCAGACAATGAAATACTGTTTAGAGCTAAAAAGAAATGAACTCTCAAGCTGTGAAAAGACATGATGGAAGCTTAAATTCATCTTACTAAATGAGAGAAGCCCAGGTTCTGAAAAGGCCACATACTGTATGATTCCAACAAGATGACATTCTGGAAAACACAAAACTGTGGAAATACTAAAGTGATCGGGGGTTGTCAGTGGTTATGGGGAAGGGAGGGATAAATAAGCAGAACGCAGAGGATTTTTAGGGAACCAAGAATGAACCCTACTGTAAACCGTGGGCTTTGGGTGATAATGATGTGTTAATGTAGGTTAATGGATGGTAACGTATATCCCACTCTGATGAAGTATGTTGATAGCTGAGGAGGCTGTGTGCATGTGGAGGCAGGGACTATATGGAAAATCTATACCTTTTGCTCAGTTTTGCTGTGAACTTAAAACTTCTCTAAAAGAGTCTAGTTTAAAAAAAGTTGATGGGGAACTTTTTATTGAATGGATCAGGCTAATATCACTTGAACTGACTGATCAATCTTAAAAAAAATTGAAACAATCTCAAACACACAGAGAGGTCAGAAGTACAATATAAAATCCTTGTTTGTTTCTTAGTAGTAACTTTCCCACATGAAACTCCATCACCCCTCAATACTTTAGTGTGTATTTCCGACAAACAAGGACATAAGACTATTAAACTCCAGCACAACCATCTAAATCAGGTTATTAACACTGATACATTTGAAGAACTGAAAAGGGATTTCAGTTCTTTGCAAGTCAACCTGTTAGACTGTCACAGTTTAACGGATGCAGGCAAAAGTCATAAGACTTCTGGGTCAGTGACACAAAAGATTTGCTTACTCATGTGCAGCAAGTGGTGTGAATAACATGCTTGTATCAGTTCTTCTTGCGTCCAGGTCCCATGGGGGCAACATGGCTAAGCCCAGATCATTGCAATACAGGTAGTGGATTGCCTTACAGGAGAGGAACCCTGAGCTTAGGGTTCTAAAGTGGGCAGCGAGAATACCTGCTCTCTGCTTTGAAGGGAGTCACTATCTCTATCTGCCTAGGCTGTTTGCTGTACAATCTTGAAAAGTGAACCTGGAATAAAAGGCAATGAGTGTTCCTGTTTATAAGATAAACATAAATGTAAAAGTGTTTGTTAGTCACTCAGTTGGGTCAAGTCTGACTCTTTGTGACCCCCATGGTCTATAGCCTGCCAGCCAGTCTCCTCTTCCGTGGATTTCTATAGGCAAGAATACCGGAGTGGGTAGCCATTCCTTTCTCCAGGCGATGATCTTCCTGACCCAGGAATTGAACCGAAGTCTCCTGCATTGCAGTCAGATTCTAAAACCGTCTGAGCCACCAGGGAAGCCCTGAACATAAATGTAATTTTACCTCAATGAGCCACCAGAAAAGCCCTCATACTACCTGTTGACTTAGTGGTAAAGAATCTGCCTACAATGCAGGAGTCATGGGTTCGATCCCTGGGACAGGAAGATCCATAGAGTAAGGAATGTCAGCTCACTCCAGTATTCTTGCCTGGTAAATCCCATGAACAGAGGAGCCTGGCAGACTGCAGTCCATGGGTCGTAAAAGAGTTGGACACGATTTAGCAACTAAACAACAACAGCAACTGTAGCGTTGGTTGCCGTTTTCTTAATTTCAGTCTTCCTGAAAAAGGTCATATCTAATGGGAGCCATAAAATTAGGTAGCCAGCATTTTGGCACAGAAGCTTAGCTAGGCAGGCATGTCGGGGTGGGAGGTATAGGAAGAGAGCATTTCATGCAGAGGGAACAGCAAGGATAAAGAAAAGCCCAGCAGCCATGGAGTGCCTAGTGAATATTAGAGTTAAGTCTGGAAATAGGGAACAGGAGAGTGGGGAGGAGAAAGGGGTACAGCTGAGGCTGGAGATGCTGGCCACCTTGAGTGACCTTGTAAGTCCCAAAATGCTGTTGAACTTGATCCTGAGCCCTTGAAATGGTTTAAGCTGGGGAGTGGCATGATCAAATGTGTGCTTTTAAAAAGGCCACTTGGGCTGCAGCTGCAAGCGGACTGGATTCAGCCCAAGGTTAATTTTTTCCACTTGGTTTCCTGCAATCAGGTTCAGGGAGATGGGGATGTATTGAAATTCTGGCACTTGGTGGTTGGGGCTGTCCTTGAAGATGAACTGATCTAGGGCCAATCTCATGGCCCCTCCCTCAGTCCTGCCCCCCAGCATTTTGATCCAGGCGCCTAGAGTTCTGATGAATGTCAAAGGCAGATTTGAAGAGGGAAGAGGAAATGATTCATTAGTCCCTTATACTCCAGGTCAATTCACTGAAGAGCAAATCTCCATTTGATGAGCCAGATTTACAAATAAATTTGCCTTGTTTATCAGTGTACCTTTTTGTTTTTGTTGTTCATAATGTGTATATTTGTTTTTTGGATGGAATTCTTTTTAGCAGGTTTAAAAGATTTTCATGAAATATCAGTAGATGAGTTTAAAGTTTTACTTTGGTTTACTTTTACCTTAGTTTAGCTGTAGCTCTGTGACCAAAGTTCAGTATAGTCCAGATTTTTCTATATTTGGGGTCAGTGACTATGGAGAATGGGAACTGGATTGGTATTTCAAGTTAGATTGCATGTATTTGGATGACAAAAGATTTTGTGAATGGTAGAACAGGTTGCTCTATTCCAATACATTTTATTCCAGTTCACTGCCTTTTGTATGTCTCTTAATTCACAGATTTGTAAATCAGCTAGTTCCAATAAATATTCTGCCTGTATTTCAAGCATGTGAGAAGGGATAAGTGTCTGAAATGTGAGTCAGATACAGAATTGAAATTCAGTTGAGTTGGATTGACAAATCTATTTCTAAACAGTCGGGGTGAACCAACTGTGGCATACCAAAAGCCAAATCCATACTATAGCTTTAACAACAAATTGACTGTTCTAAAAGGCATTTCAAACCACTTTATATACCACAATTTGCCATTAAAATTTGAAAATAAGTTAATTTTATTTTCTTTTTTCTTTGGTCCTTATCTTTTAGTTAATTGAGTTAATCATTCTCCTTTTAAAATATTGTCATCATTGACCCAGGCAAGGCCCATCTCATGTTGTATTGTATTTTATATATACTCCCTTCACCTCTAATCTTCACTCCTGTTCCCTGCCTCTATAGGGACCAGATCTAATATATTTGCTTTATGTCCTTAAAATGTGTAGATCCTTACTAGTGTTTTGTATGTTTGCTTCTAATGTACACACATAGGATGGTGCTATAAATATCCTACTGAATCTTACTCTATTTTAAAGATCTATCCATGTTCATCTTTGTATATTCAGTTCATTGCATCCAACTACTGCTTTATATTCCATAGACTGAATCTAGCTCATTACTATCCATATCCATAGTACGGTGGAGCTCTGTACTGTCTCCAGATCCCCTCTACCATAAACAGTTTTAGGATGACATCCTTACATATCTGTCCTTATTGTGGAATGAGACGATACACCTCTGAAGTATACACCAGGAGGCCAGCAGCTACCTCACAGGACATATGCACGTGTAAGATCACTAAGTACTGTCAGTTTGCTCCCTTGAATGGCTAACCAGATTTAAACAACACCAGAAACAGGCCTGGGAGATGGAGGGAAAACTTATGGAAGTGCCCACCAACTTAGCAATAAGATATTTTTAAAATGGAAGTATAGTTGATTTATAGTATTTTTTTGCTTGTTTCAGGTATATAGCAAAGTAATTCAGTTTTTTATGTATATAAATATATATATAATTTTCCAGGTTATTTTCTTTAATTAATTAATTCAGCTGCACGGGGTTTTAGTTGCAGCATTCGGGATCTAGTTCCTCGATCAGAAATGCAACCTGGGCTCCCTGCATTGGGAGGGAAGACTACGAGATCCCCAGGGAAGTCCCTTAAAACAATTTCTACTGATGGGAATTTGGATTGTTTCCATGTCTTCGCTATTACAATTTCTCCAAATAAGACATACAGATGAGCAACAAACACATGGAAAGATGTTCAACATCGTTAATTACTAGAGAAATGCAAATTAAAACCACAATGAGGTATCACCTCACACAGGTCAGAATGGCCGTCATCAAAAAGTCTACAAGTACTAAAAGCTGGAGAGGGTATGGAGAAAAGGAAACCCTCCTACACTGTTGGTGGGAATGTAAATTGGTACAGCCACTATGGAGAACAGTAGAGAGGTTCCATAAAAACCTAAAGACAGAGTTACCATATGATCCAGCAATCCTACTTCTGGGCGTATATCTGGAAAAGACAAAGACAATAATTCTAATTCAAAAAGATACATGCTCCCCAATGTTTATAGCAGTATAACTTAAGATAATATCTTAAATGCAATATTTTTAACAATCAAAATCAATGTAAGAAATCCATTATGGACCAAATGTTCATATTTAAAAATAAAGACAACATCCAACCCTACTTGCAGGACTCTCAGATCCCTTTTCAGGAATGAGGACTTAGTCCTCCGACTATTGGATATAGTGCTGGAAGAGAGTCCTTGGCAATTAGTCCTTTCAGGAATGTTCTCAGCTGGAAAAAACTACCAGTGAGCCATCGTCCAACTGAAGGAATATGAATCTCTTATGCCTCAGCAGGGTCAACTCTGAGGGGTAAGCCCAGCTTCAGTATTCCCCATGGTGCTGGCTGAAGCTTTCTTTAGGACAGCAATGCATGCAGCTCCCGTCTCCTGTCCCCTCCCCACCTCCCTCCACAGATGTTGATCCTACCACCACTTCCCTGTAAATGTCTTGCACATTAAGCTTAAGCCGAGAGTTTGTTATTTGGAGATTTCAACTTGTGTCACTTGCCAATATTTGGTGTTATCTTCCTGTACAGTATTTGTCATCCTAATGTATGTAAAGTGGAATCTCAGTGTTTTGAAAATTTGCATTACTGTGACTATTAGATTCTGCTCATGCATGCGTGGATGCTCAGTCACTCAGTCATACAGAGTTCTTTGACATGTAGAATTCACGGACGATAGCCCACTACTCCTCTGTCCATTGGATCCTCTAGACAAGAATATTAGAGTGAGTTGCCATTTCCTTTTCCAGGGGATCTTTCCAACCCAGGGATCGAACCTGCATCTCTTGCATTGGCAGGAGGATTCTTTACCATTGAGCCATGTAGGTAGTGCCATTAGAGAAACTGGACATCTCTTTATATGCTTTGTAGCCAGTAGGACCTTCCCTTCTGTGAACTGCCTATCCACATACCCTTTGCCCATTTTTCCATTTATACTATTAATATAAACTTCATAACATAGAGTTGTTATGAATTGATACTTTGGTGAGCTGGATGTTCAGTAGCTTAATTTTAGCAGTTTGACTTGTAGCAAATTAGTTTTCCATGCATTCCATGAAAACTTGGTGGTGAATAGAAAAATTTGGCAAATTACATGAATTGGTCATTTGTAAACTGAATTTTGGCGAATTGATTTTAAGTGAATTGGCCTTTCTCTATACTAAGAATTTCTGCACTACTAACTCTCTTTAACAACTCTCCTTGAGAACTTTCCACGAGACTTGTAGACCCCAATGATGGTGAGAATGTGAATGGAAGACTCTTCCTCTTATGAAAACCCCTACCGTGCTTCTCCTCTTCCCTGTTCTACTTGTACCTGATGACTATGCTCCTCTGCTCAATAACCTCCAGTAATTCCCCTCCTTTCTGAATGCCTTTGCCATGTGACCTTGTCCATCTACTTTTGCTCCTTCCTCCCATCAGCAGTAACACGCTCAATGTTACCCACATTCAATTGTCTCTGCTGTTCCTCAGACCCAACGTGGCTCTCTCCCGTCACAGAAAAACAGCTTAAAAGGATAGACTAGAGCCTTTGTCTGCACTTACTGCTTCATATTCTCTCCTCAACCTATTCTTGATGGATTCTACTCCCGATGCCCAGTGGAGACTGCTTCTGCAAAATGCCCAATGAGCTCACGTGGTAGAATTCTGTAGTCTCTTGACCTTTCAGTACTGCACTTTCAGTACAACTGCTTTGTCCTCTGGAAACAGACTTAGCTCATGGTCTCAGTGACACCACACGCTCTCAATTTTTTGTTTGAATTCTCTGATTCTTCTTCCCTTTTGCGGATATCTCCTCTGTTCAATCTCTAAATGGAAGAACTCTCCGGGGCTTGGAGCTGGGCCCCTTCCCCTTTTCCACCTATGTTCTCCTGAGAATAGCTTACTGTATGCCATGGTTTTAATTAATGGTGGCTCAGACGGTAAAGCATCTGCCTACAATGTGGGAGACCTGGGTTCAATCCCTGGGTGGAGAAGATCTCCTGGAGAAGGAAATGGCAACCCACTTCAGTATTCTTGACTGGAAAATCCCATGGATGGAGGAACCTGGTAGGCTACAGTCCATGGGGTGGCAAAGAGTTGGACTTTCTCCTCAAGCCAAGCTCACCCCACACTTGAGTGCGTGCATTAGCTGTTTCTCCAGTCTGAACAACCCCTTTCCCAATTGCCTTCCCACCCAGCCCCATCTTTGCATGTCTGGCTCCATCGTGTCATTCAGCTATGATCTTATTTTTTCAATTTTTAAAATTTTGGCTGTACCCAGTGATATGTGGGATTTTGGTTTCCTGACCAGGAATCGAACCTGTCCTCCCTGATAGAAAGGCAGACTCTTCACCACTGGACCACTGGGGAAGTCCCTCAGACAGGATTTTAAATGACATCTCCTCAGGGAGGCCCTCTCTGACTATCCAATTTAAAGTGGCTACTCAGTCATTCTTTACCATATCACCACATTTTAACTCTCTATGCACCACTTAAGGTTTTCTGATTTTTTGTTATTTATGTCTTCACCTTTTGTCTACCCCAGAGAGAATATAAATCCCCATGTCAGTACAGACTTTGCCTTGTTAGGCAATCAATAAGTAAATAAATAAATCCACTTTAAAACATTAGCCTACACAGTTTGGTGTTATGGACATGCCACTTCAGGTAGGCAGTATATAAGTTTACCTCAGGCTATTGGCATTTTCATTGAAAATGCAAAAGTCCCATGAAGACCCAGCAAGCGCTCTAATTCATAATTCCATATTCTATACCCTAGAGCAGTGTTGTACAGTAAAAATGTAATGTAAGCTACATACTTAGTATGAACTTTGCTAACAGACACTTTTAAAATGTTAAGAAAGAGATGAAACTAATTTTTTTAATATATTTTGCTTAATATGAAAAGTGAAAGTGATAGTCGCTCAGTCTTGTCTGACACTTTTTGACCTCATGGACTATAGCACATGGGGCCCCTCTGTCCACAAAATTCTCCAGGCAAGAAAATGTAGTGGGTTTCCATTCCCTTCTCCAGGGGATCTTGCAGACCCAGGGACTGACCCCAGGTCTCCTGCATTACAGGCAGATTATATACGTCTGAGCCACAAGGGAAACCCCACTTAACTATATGTACATATAATATGTCAAAAGGAAATGGGACTTCCCTTAATCATATATATCAGTTCAATTCAGTTCAGTCGCTCAGTCATGTCCGACCCTTTGTGACCCCATGAATCGCCGCACACTAGGCCTCCCTGTTCATCACCATCTCCCGGAGTTCACTCAGACTCACGTCCATCGAGTCAGTGATGCCATCCAGCCATCTCATCCTCTGTCTTCCCCTTCTCCTCCTGCCCCCAATCCCTACCAGCATCAGAGATTTTTCCAGTGAGTCAACTCTTCTCATGAGGTGGCCAAAGTACTGGAGTTTCAGCTTTAGCATCATTCCTTCCAAAGAAATCCCAGGGTTGATCTCCTTCAGAATGGACTGGTTGGATCTCCTTGCAGTGCAAGGGACCCTCAAGAGTCTTCAACACCACAGTTCAAAAGCATCAATTCTTCGGTGCTCAGCCTTCTTCACAGTCCAACTTTCATATCCGTACATGACCACAAGAAAAACCATAGCCTTGACTAGACGGACCTTAGTCGGCAAAATAATGTCTCTGCTTTTGAATATACTATCTAGGTTGCTCATAACTTTTCTTCCAAGGAGTAAGCGTCTTTTAATTTCATGGCTGCAATCACCATCTGCAGTGATTCTGGAGCCCCCAAAAATAAAGTCTGACACTGTTTCCACTGTTTCCCCAACTATTTCCCATGAAGTGATGGCACCGGATGCCATGATATTAGTTTTCTGAATGTTGAGCTTTAAGCCAACTTTTTCACTCTCCTCTTTCACTTTCATCAAGAGGCTTTTTAGCTCCTCTTCACTTTCTGCCATAAAGGTGGTGTCATCTGCATATCTGAGGTTATTGAGATTTCTCCCGGCAATCTTGATTCCAGCTTGTGTTTCTTCCAGTCCAGCGTTTCTCATGATGTACTCTGCATATAAATTGAATAAGCAGGGTGACAATAGATAGCCTTGACGTACTCCGTTTTCCTATTTGGAACCAGTCTGTTGTTCCATGTCCAGTTCTAACTGTTGCTTCCTCACCTGCATACAGATTTCTCAAGAGGCAGGTCAGGTGATCTGGTATTCCCATCTCTTTCAGAATTTTCCACAGTTTATTGTGATCCACACAGTCAAAGGCTTTGTCATAGTCAAGAAAGCAGAAATAGATGTTTTTCTGGAACTCTCTTGCTTTTTCCATGATCCAGCGGATGTTGGCAATTTGATCTCTGGTTCCTCTGCCTTTTCTAAAACCAGCTTGAACGTCAGGGAGTTCACGGTTCACGTATTGCTGAAGCCTGGCTTGGAGAATTTTGAGCATTACTTTATTAGCATGTGAGATGAGTGCAATTGTGCAGTAGTTTAAACATTCTTTTGCATTGCCTTTCTTTGGGGTTGGAATGAAAACTGACCTTTTCTAGTCCTGTGGCCACTGCTGAGTTTTCCAAACTTGCTGGCATATTGAGTACAGCACTTTCACAGCATCATCTTTCAGGACTGAAACAGCTCAATTGAAATTCCATCACCTCCACTAGCTTTGTTCATAGTGATGCTTTCTAAGGCCCACTTGACTTCACATTCCAGGATGTCTGGTTCTAGATTAGTGATCACATCATCATGATTATCTGGGTCGTGAAGATCTTTTTTGTACAGTTCTTCCATGTATTCTTGCCACCTCTTCTTAATATCTTCTGCTTCTGTTAGGTCCATACCATTTCTGTCCTTTATCGAGCCCATCTTTGCATGAAATGTTCCCTTGGTATCTCTAATTTTCTTAAAGAGATCTCTAGTCTTTCCCAATCTGTTGTTTTCCTCTATTTCTTTGCATTGATCGCTGAAGAAGTCTTTCATATCTCTTCTTGCTATTCTTTGGAACTCTGCATTTAGATGCCTATATCATATATATATATATAAATAATATGTCAAAATAATATTATATATATTATGTATGTCATAATATTACATATGTGTATATGAAATATTATTCTATGTATATAAATATTATTTACATATATAAAAGGAACAGTTAGAACTGGACATGGAACAACACACTTGTTCCAAATAGGAAAAAGAGTACGTCAAGGATGTATATTGTCCCCCTGCTTATTTAACCTGTATGCAGAGTACATCATGAGAAACACTGGGCTGGAGGAAGCACAAGGTAGAATCAACATTGCTAGGAGAAATATCAGTAATCTCAGATATGCAGATGACACCACCCTTATGGCAGAAAGTGAAGAACTGAAGAGCCTCTTGATGAAAGTGAAAGAGGAGAGTGAAAAAGTTGGCTTAAAGCTCAACATTCAGAAAACTAAGGTCACGGCATCCGGTCCCATCACTTCACGGCAAATAGACGGGGAAACAGTGGAAACAGTGGCTGACTTTATTTTTCTGGGCTCCAAAATCACTGCAGATGGTGATTGTAGCCATGAAATTAAAAGCTGCTTATCCCTTGAAAGGAAAGTTATGACCAACCTAGACAGCATATTAAAAACCAGAGACATTACTTTGCCAACAAAGGTCTGTCTAGTCAAGGCTATGGTTTTTCCAGTGGTCATGTATGGATGTGAGAGTTGGACTGTGAAGAGGGCTGAGCGCTGAAGAATTGATGCTTTTGAACTGTGGTGTTGGAGAAGACTCTTGAGAGTCCCTTGGACTGCAAGGAGATCCAACCAGTCCATCCTAAAGGAGACCAGAACTGGGTGTTCATTGGAAGGACTGATGTTGAAGCTGAAACTCCAATACTTAGGCTACCTGATGCAGAGAGCTGACTCATTTGAAAAGACCCTGATGCTGGGAAAGATTGAGGGCAGGAGGAGAAGGGGACAACAGAGGATGAATTGGCTGGATGGCATCACTGATTCAATGGACGTGGGTTTGGATGGACTCAGGGAGTTGGTGATGAACAAGGAGTCCTGGCATGCTGCGGCTCATGGGGTCGCAGAGTAGGACACAACTGAGCGACTGAACTGAACTGAACTGAAAATTGTTAATGAACTATTTAATTTTATTCAGTTTATTTGTTGGGCACAATTCATCTCACACTCACAGAACATCTCACTTTGCCCTACCCAAAACACCTGTAGCCACATGTGGCTAGTGGCTGCCGTGTTGGGCAGTGTGACTCTAGAATTTACCACACTGCTTCTGTTAGCTAAATCTTGGTCAGTACTTGAGGTTGTGCAAAGTAGCATTGTTGATGTCCTGCATTTTCCACTCCCACTGGTGAAACTGATGGCCTCCGAAATAGCAAGACAAATATTTAAAATGAAAATTCATGGTGAAATTGAACGTGGTAAATGTGGAGTGGCCAAAATATTTTAGAGACATTTTTTACTCCAGGATACAGACTATAAGAATTAAGAAACCTGTAGCTTGCATTTATACGGATGGCACTTGACACTGAATTCCTAAATCGTCTCAAGTCCAGTGGTTGGTTTAAGAGGATTTCTAGTTGTCTGATGCCAGATCTAAGACTAACAGAATCCTGCTTCTGGAATGTGGTTCTGTCTAGCTGAACTGAAACTCTCATGCATGGGGTGGTCTCAGCACACAAAGCGCCTCGGACAGAGAGCTACCATTTATTATAAATGAAGGGCAGGAACTGCTTGTGCTTCTTTGTTAATGAATATTTCCTTATAATTGCTGTATGACTGGCAGATTTTTTTTTTCCTGATGCTTGCTTTTATGGTAAGACTGGGAAAGTAATGATAGCCTCAGACTTCTTCAGCAGGAATTATTTAGCAAAGTGAATTTGAGAGTTGCCTGAAACCCATTGAGCTTTGGACAATTCATGGCAATCCTCACTTCTTTTCAGCCATTAATGCTCAGCTGAAGATCCACCTCCTCCCCAGGCAGACTTCAGCCTTCTTCCCTCAGCTCATGCTGCACCTTTCTCAAGGGGCTTCTGTGTTGCAATTATCTTTATGTACGTATGCATATTATATTGTCATTATTTTTATGTGTGTGTCCCTCATCGGATTGTTAACTCCTCCAAGGGTTGGGGTGGGGTGGCGGGGGGGGGGTTCCTATCTTTTATCTGTATATAATTAGCAAACTCAAATCAATGCTTTTCTTTCTATATGCATTTAGTCATCATTTGCTGGATGAATGAACTAATGAACTGCATAATATATTCCATTTAATGCCAGGAATGGAGACACAAGATGTGTCCTGCCTCAGTGCCTTGTAATCGAAGTAACACAATCAATAGACAAGAAGGGGATCAGAGATGGCCTGAGGTGAGAGATATGGCAGAAGTCAGTGGCAGCTTTCTTAATTTCTCTATTAATGAGAGTGGTGGGTACAATTGTTTGCTTTTAAATCCATCATCTGACTTCATTTAGCTAATTCAATCTTTTCTATCTTTGGGCTGACTAACTGAGGATCTCGGCTATGATTGTCTTTATTAGCTTGGTAATGACTTTATTGGGTTTAGGGGTCATTAATCGCTTGTTAATGTGTGCACATTTGACAAACAGATGCAAAATACTCCCCTTCATCCAAAATTTGATATAAAATTAATTATAGCACGTTTTTTCGCTTCAGGGTTTGTATCAAAAGGTACACTTTATTTTAAATTAAATTATTTTTATAACCTTCCTCTGAAAATTTAAGGACACTTGCTCTTTTAATCTAGGTAATTATATCTCCAGTTTTGAATTAGCTTTTCTTTTTGGATATGCTGGTTGCCTTCAGCATTTTATTGTCTCTGTGTCTTCTGAATTTGTCATGATGTCCATGCCTTTTAGCTTTTCATTCCCTCCAAAGACCCAGCTATAAAGCCAGACCTTTTATAAATTTTGTTACATGCTTCCACTTTCAGGAAAGTGCACATTCTGTGGCTTTTTTGAAGTTATTATTTAAAAGAAATTTTTTTACACTGATGTCTATACTCCCTAGAAGGAGTTATTTCTCTTGGTTTCATTCATTCCTGTTACTTTAGTGGCCCACTCAAGAAGGGAAGAATTATGACTTCCCATACTGGGCGGCAGTGGGGGGATGGAGAGAAGACAACACAGCCCATCAGGAGGCTACTGAAAGTACTGGCTTCAAACCTTGAAGCTTTTGATCTGCAATTAGAAGCCCTATGGCAAGGCACCTCGTTTCCATCCTGATATTTTGACTAGTCTTGTAAGTCAAGAGCACATGACTCCTTGAAAAGGAGTTAGATCAAGAAACTGTGAAATCACGCTAATATTTAAAACAAGGAATCCACAAAGCATAGAAAGAGAAAGAGAATGAAAGAGAAAGATGACTGGCAAACTGGAAATAATAATGTTTATTCAATGAGAAGAAAAATGTGAGTTATAATCAATGGTTCCTTTTATTCATCATGGTCTCTACATTGATTGGAATCTGAAATAAAGAGTAGTTGGATTTTGTTCACTGGTTGGAAGACTGGGCTTCAACAAATCTTAGATTTTGCTCTTGGTACTAATAGAGGACAGAATCTTCATACAGCAATGAACCCTGAATGCTGGGTGGTCATTTAGGTCATCATCAAAATGGGGTCTAAAGGAGGGAAATGCTTCAATGACTCCATAAATGTTTGTTTCAAATTTCACTTTTAAAGTATTAGTAAGCATCTAAAAACGTGAGACTTTAAAAAAACTACAATATCCCTCGAAATATGCCATATGCCAAATTTAACACATTAGAGACCATTGGTACAATAATGCGTATTGTAGGTTAACATAATAATCAGACCTGCAATGTAAGAATAGTTCTTATTTATTATATGCATATGATGCACTAGAAATAATGCTAACTAGTAGCCAATTGACTAATAACTATTTGACTAACAGTCAAATAAATACTTAACTATTTATTTAATCATGTCATTTAATAATGTCTTCATTACAGCGAGTTGGTTTTTTTTTTTGGCCAAAATAAGTAGTATTTACTATAGGATAAGATTTTTGGTAAATGAACAAATATCTGTGACTCTCTGGTTAGGCTATATTTTGAAAGAACTAATGACAAAATGTAACAGACAAGTGTGGTATTTAACTCAGTACATAAGTGATTGAATAAGCATTTCGATAAGAATCTGGTTTGTGAAAATAAGGGAAAGTATTTAAAACAGTTTTATTTATTATTTAGTTCTATAAATAGGAGTGTATCTGTTTATTGACTTAATTATTCACTTCTCAAGAACTTCATTGAGTATATTTTAAACAGAATGAATATACAATGAATGCAAAATATGTCAATAAACTAATCGTGTACCCAGAGTTTATCAATTGTGATGACTATTTTAGAAAAATTATACATGTATACATTGTTGGTAAATCTTGTTATTTTTATTTTTTAATTAATTTGTTTATTTTAATTGGAGGCTAATTACTTTACAATATTGTGATGGTTTCTGCCATACATTGACATGAATCAGCCACAAGTATACATGTATGATGATTAAATGAGAAGATGCACATAAACTATTTGTTATATTGCTTGGATTATAGTAAGCATTCAATATACGTTCAGTTCAGTTCAGTTCTGTTCAGTCACTCAGTCATGTCCAACTCTTGTGACCCCATGAATCACAGCACGCCAGGCCTCCCTGTCCATCACCAACTCCCAGAGTTCACTCAGACTCACATCCATCAAGTCAGTGATGCCATCCAGCCATCTCATCCTCTGTCGTCCCCTTCTCCTCCTGCCCTCAATCCCTCCCAGCACCAGAGTCTTTTCCAATGAGTCAACTCTTTGCATGAGGTGGCCAAAGTATTAGAGTTTCATCCCCAGCATCAGTCCTTCCAAAGAACACCCAGGACTGATCTCCTTTAGAATGGACTGGTTGGATCTCCTTGCAGTCCAAGGGACTCTCAAGAGTCTTCTCCAACACCACAGTTCAAAAGCATCAATTCTTTGGCACTCAGCCTTCTTCACAGTCCAACTCTCACATTTCATACATGACCATTGAAGAAACCATAGCCTTGACTAGATGGACCTTTGTTGGCAAAGTAGTATCTCTGCTTTTTAATATGCTATCTAGGTTGGTCATAACTTTCAGCTATTATTAATTCTCACAAACATTTCTGTGGGGTATTTTTGTTTTACCACCGTTATATTATCTGTCATTCACTTTAAAATTCTTTAATGCAGTGTGTATTAAACTTTAATAATAATAATCCAGGGGGTTAGTTAGCATTTTAAAGACACTAATCCAAAACTCAGACTCTACCATCATTATTTCTGATCAATACCAGAAGGTTTTCTAATTAGAATAGTGATGTTAGAAATGACATTTCATTGGAGAAATGAATAGTTTTCAAGAGTGATTGAATTGGTTAGAAATAATGAATAGGTGCTCCTGCCCTTGAATGAGTAGGGAATAAGAACCTATCTAGCCCAGTTGCCTACACCCTTCGAAGAGTAACCTGTGTTTAGCCTTCTGATTTCTTCTGAGTATAGCATTTAATGAAGATCCTGTCACCTGACTAAACAGACTGATGGCTGAGCAAATCTGTGGAAACACTGCTGTACCTACCCGAAGTGAAACTTCCATGTGAGGTGCTTTCAAAGTGTCTGAAAGGACAGAGTTAGCACTTCCCTGACCTTTCATAAATTAAGATTGAATGGCTATTTCACTAGAGCTTGTATGTTGCAGAGGCTGTTCATTGTAACATGCTTTCTGTGTCCAAGATGTCTTGGGAGAAACTTGCTTCTCCCCGTTGGAGTCTGTCTTCTTGAAAGAACTCTATGATTGTATAAACAACCAAATTGGCTCGGTCAGTTCTTTTTTTTAAAAAAGAATTATTTTCATTTATTTGTTTATATTTGCGCTGGGTCATTGTTGCTATGCACGGGCCTTCTCTAGCTGTGGCGAGCTGGGGCCACGCTTAGCTGTGGTGCACAGTGTTCCCATTGCACTGGTGTCTTATGATCCAGAGCACAGGCTGTAGGCACTCAGGCTTCAGTAGGAGGGGTGCATGGGCTCAGTAGTTGCAGTTCCTGGGCTCTAGAGTGCAGGCTCTGTAGCTGTGGTACACGGGCTTACTTGTCCTAGCCATGTGGAATCTCCCTGGACCAGGTATTGAACCCATGTCCCCTGCATTGGCAGGTGAATTCTTTACCACTGAGCCACCAGGGAGGCCCTTGGTTAGCTCTTGACAATCCTCATTCGCAAAACTGAGGCTGAATGAGCTTAAGAATCTTGGCTTGGGTCATAGTTAGTGGCAGTGGCGCTGGGCTGCTTCACATCAAAGCTTATGCTCCTAACCAGTGTGTCACTGCCTCTCAGAGAATTTGTGAGTAACTGCCATGTGATGATTATATCATTATCATAGATTATTTTAACAGTTTCTGCGAGCTTTGTGTATTTCTAGTCTGACTTCTGTACCGTGATAAGGCAGGCATGCGGTTGTTAGATACTGTTCATGATTCAGACTTCAAACAAAATGTCCTGATCTTCTCTCCAAATTCTGAGTTAGTCCAACTGAAATATATCCAGAGATATCAAAGAGGACAGTGAAAATACCACACCATTTATGATTCTATGCACCAAAAACAAAATAAAAATGTAACTTGAATGCTAAAGCTGGTATTAGATGGTATCTGTCATTCACCACTTCAGGTGTCAATTTTATATCTTTGAAATACAGCCTCGTTGTTCTCAGGGATGACCTTATAACAAGTAGATATTATTGATAAAATAAGAGCATACTTCTGCATTCAAATCCCAGTGTTAATTATTCAAGCTGTGAGAGATTTGTTAAATAATTTAATTTTTCTGAACTTTGGTAAGTGCAAAAGGCCTGTGTGTGCTCAGTCGCATCCGACTCTTTGAGACCCCCATGGACTGTAGCCAGCCAAGCTCCTCTGTCCTTGGAATTTTCCAGGCTAGAATACTGGAGTGGGTTGTGATTTTCTACTCTAGGGGATCTTCTGACCCAGGTTATCAAACACACATCTCCTGTGTCTGCTGCACTGGCAGGTGGATTCTTTACCATTGTGCCACCTGGGAATTCCTAAAAGGGCTACTACTAAAAAATTGTAACAATAACTATAAGAATTCAATAAACTCAAATGTGTGAAGTATCTGTCACTTCAATGTATGAAAGCACTGATTTTTATTACTATTCTTATCTTTATTACTCAGTCCATGTTCAGTCTAAAGCAAGAATATTCTCTCCACCAATCTTGTAATTACTAAGCTTCCTAGAAGGCTTCCCTGATGGTTCAGTGGGTAAAGAATCTGCCTACAATGCAGAAGATATGAGAGACATGGGTTCAATTCCTGGGTTGGGAAGATCCACTGGAGTAGGAAATGGAAACCCACCCCAGTATTCTTGCCTGGAAAATTCCATGGGCAGAAGAGACTGGTGGGCTACATACAGTCCATGGGTCACCAAGAGTGGGATGCAACTGAGCACTTAGCACCCTCCCCTCCCTTGAATGCTTCTAGTGACAGGGGGAATCACAACTTTACATTTCATTGAGGTCATATCTATGTTGTGAAAATTCCTACCTGCTGGTTCTAATTCTGCCCTTACATCCACAAAGCAACCCTTTAGCTATTTAAAATGACATATTCACATGAGATAGAAGGGTTAGCCAAAAAGAACAACCTGAGTTTGATATGTCCTATCTGATTACATAAAGCAGGTTACTTGCCTGTGTATGGTTACCAGGATATAAGGGTGGGGCAGGGGAGGGATAAATTGGGAGACTGGGACAAATGAACTTATTTACAAAATAGAAGTAGAATCATGGAGGTAGAGAACTTGCCTGGGGCATAAAACAGACTCCAGGCCAGCCAAGTTGAGTGATTTTATACTAATAACAAGAGTTCTCAAAATATGTAGACTCTAAGAAAGGTGGTGAGAGGCTTACCAGGGAGAGCAATGTGAAAATTCAGGGCAGTTCTTTCTGTTGTGACTTGGAAGCTATTTGTTCTCAGGAGCCTCAACTAAATGCTAATCCCCCTGAATAATTAGCATTTTAATAAATGATTGCTATACTTTATGGTCTTTTATGGTCTAGGCACACAGATGCCCATTACACCCATCTCATAAACCAGGAGCTGAGGCTTACAGGTGAAGTATTAATAGCACAAATACATACATGATGGAGCTGCACTTCCAACCCAGGCTTGCTGAATCCAAAACCCACGTTCTTATCTCCTCAGCAGTTGTGAGTCACTTGAAGAGTCTTAGTGATGTTTCCTAGTGGCTAATTTCAGCATGAAAAAGTACAAAACTGCCTCAGAGTTGTTATTGTCCAAATATACCAAATATTGATGTTTTAGGAACTAAATTTAGCTGAGGTTTTCATGGATATTTTTAATTTTAAAATGTAGTAGAGGAATTGTATGAATATTATTTCTTCCTTGGAGGCTCAGAAACCAAACTTTCATTTGGGGTGAAAAAGATAACATGATTTACAGGATATTTTTACAGTTCTGGAGTCGGCGTCCAGGCACGAATTTTCTCAGACTGTAGCACAGTGCCTGAAACTTCTACAGTGGTTGTCGGCTAACACATTCGCCTCTCTGAACATTTGTCTTCACAGTGTTAAAGGGATCAAGGAATGTTGGGTAAAAAAAGAAAGAAAGAAAGAAGCGTTGGGGATTGTGCACACCTGTAATAAATAGTCTAATAATTTTTATTTTCAGAAGGAGATGCAGTTGAATATAGTGGTTAAGAGCATGGGCTCTGAAACTTCATAGTGAGTTTGGTTTTTGGCACTGATCACATCTCAGCAGTGTGAGTTGGAAGGTGTTCCTCCTTCTCTGAGCCTCAGCTTCTTCATCTGTAAAATCAGGGTAATCATGGTGGAGTCATTGTGAAGGTCCGATGCATTCAGATCCTGGGCATGTAATAAGCACTTTATAAGCTTTTGTTCTTCTTTCACTCTAGTAAGTTTTCAGAAATTGAACCGTCTATGTGGTAACCTGCAGAACCAACCTATATGTTCCAGTACGTTAACTTTTTCCTGCAAATGTGTGTGTGTAGAGGGAGGGAGTGAGGGAAGAGAAGGGGTGGGATGTAACACTTAATGAAACTAATCAAGAGTCCGCAACTGGGACGTGGCCGTTTAGGCATTTCAAATATCATTAAGAAAATATACACCAGAAGAAAATGTACACCAGAACTGGTACATGGATGTGCCACAAGTTGTTTTTTTTTTCCTATTGGTGACATGAGTGTACTGTAAGATATGAGTTTGGCTTGACAGTTTTAGCAGGTCCCACTGCCCTTTCCTGAAGGAAGAATAAGGACTCTTGTCCTTTCAGACCTTCATCTCCATCCTGAGCTGTTTGCTCTTGTGTCTGCCTCTCTGTTCACAGAGGGCTCTGTCTTGAGATGCACTTGGAAGGTTGGCTAATCCACCGGTTAGAATCCTATGAACAGCCTACAAGGGAGCTTTCCAGGGAAGGTGTAGTCAGAAAGCCTGAGGACAAGGAGCAGGGCTTCTCTGCACTGATTCTAGGATCCACTTTCATTGCAACAGACCATCTAGTTAGGGGAGATTAGTGAAGTAAAGTGAAAGTGAAAGTCACCCAGTCGTGTCCGACTCTTTGTGACCCCATGGACTATGCAGTCCATGGAATTTTGGACTGGAATCCAGAATACTGGAGTGGGTAGCCTTCCCCTTCTCCAGGGGATCATCCCAACTCAGGGATCGAACCCAGGTTTCCCGCATTGCAGGTAGATTCTTTACCAGCTGAGCCACAAGGGAAGCCTTGGGGGAGATTGGAGGAGAGGAAACAAATCCCTTATGATTATACAGTGGAAGTGAGAAATAGATTTATGGGCCTAGATCTGATAGATAGAGTGCCTGATGAACTATGGACTGAGGTTCGTGACACTGTACAGGAGACAGGGATCAAGACCATCCCCATGGAAAAGAAATGCAAAAAAGCAAAATGGCTGTCTGGGGAGGCCTTACAAATAGCTGTGAAAAGAAGAGAGGCGAAAAGCAAAGGAGAAAAGGAAAAATATAAGCATCTGAATGCAGAGTTCCAAAGAATAGCAAGAAGAGATAAGAAAGCCTTCCTCAGCGAAACATGTAAAGAAATAGAGGAAAAGAACAGAATTGGAAAGACTAGAGATCGCTTCAAGAAAATTAGAGATACCAAGGGAACATTTCATGCAAAAATGGGCTCGATAAAGGACAGAAATGGTATGGACCTAACAGAAGCAGAAGATATTAAGAAGAGGTGGCAAGAATACATGGAAGCACTGTACAAAAAAGATCTTCTCACCCAGATCACTCACCCAGAGCCAGACATCCTGGAATGTGAAGTCAAGTGGGCCTTAGGAAGCAACACTACGAACAAAGCTAGTGGAGGTGATGGAACTCCAGTTGACCTATTTCAAATCTTGAAGGATGATGCTGTGAAAGTGCTGCATTCAATATGCCAGCAAATTTGGAAAACTCAGCAGTGACCACAGGACTAGAAAAGGTCAGTTTTCATTCCAATCCCAAAGAAAGGCAATGCCAAAGAATGCTCAAACTACCGCACAATTGCACTCATCTCACAAGCTAGTAAAGTAATGCTCAAAATTCTCCAAGCCAGGCTTCAGCAATACGTGAACCGTGAACTTCCAGATGTTCAAGCTGGTTTTAGAAAAGGCAGAGGAACCAGAGATCAAATTGCCAACATCCGCTGGATCATGGAAAAAGCAAGAGAGTTCCAAAAAAACATCTATTTCTGCTTTCTTGACCATGACAAAGCCTTTGACTGTGTGGATCACAATAAACTGTGGAAAATTCTGAAAGAGATGGGAATACAGACCACCTGACCTGCCTCTTGAGAAACCTATATGCAGGTCAGGAAGCAACAGATAGAACTGGACATGGAACAACAGACTGGTTCCAAATAGGAAAAGGAGTGCGTCAAGGCTGTATATTGTCACCCTGCTTATTTAACTTCTATACAGAGTACATCATGAGAAACGCTGGACTGGAAGAAACACAAGCTGGAATGAAGATTGCCAGGAGAAATATCAATAACCTCAGATATGCAGATGACACCAGCCTTATGGCAGAAAGTGAAGAGGAACTAGAAAGCCTCTTGATGAAAGTGAAAAAGCTGGCTTAAAGCTCAACATTCAGAAAACGAAGATCATGGCATCTAGTCCCATCACTTCATGGGAAACACACGGGGTAACAGTGGAAACAGTGGCAAACTTTATTTTTGTGGGCTCCAGAATCACTGCAGATGGTGACTGCAGCCATGAAATAAAAAGATGCTTACTCCTTGGAAGAAAAGTTATGACCAACCTAAATAGCATATTCAAAAGCAGAGACATTACTGTGCCAATAAAGGTCCGTCTAGTCAAGGCTATGGTTTTTCCAGTAGTCATGTATGGATGTGAGAGTTGGACTGTGAAGAAGGCTGAGCACCAAAGAATTGATGCTTTTGAACTGTGGTGTTGGAGAAGACTCTTGAGGGTCCCTTGGACTGCAAGGAGATCCAACCAGTCCATTCTGAAGGAGATCAGCCCTGGGATTTCTTTGGAAGAAATGATGCTAAAGCTGAAACTCCAGTACTTTGGCCACCTCATGCAAAGAGTTGACTCATTGGAAAAGACTGATGCTGGGAGAGATTGGGGGCAGGAAGAGAAGGGGACGACTGAGGATGAGCTGGCTGGATGGCCTCACTGACTCGATGGACGTGAGTCTGAGTGAACTCCGGGAGTTGGTGATGGACATGGAGGCCTGGCGTGCTGCGATTCATGGGATTGCAAAGAGTTGGACACGATTGAGCGACTGAACTGAACTGAACTGATCCACTTCAATGGCTAGAGGCAACTCATTCTTATCAGAAAAACCAGTGATTGGCTTAGGCCAGCTCCCAGTATTGGGATGTCTTATGTAAAGAGCAACCCACTCCAGTATCCTTGCCTGGAAAATTCCATGAACGAAGGAGCCTGGCAGGCTACAGTCCATGGGGTCTCAAAGAGTCGGAGACGACTGAAGGACTTCCCTTTCACTTTATGTAAAGAGGCCAGCACGTACTTAGTACTCTCCTTCTCATTTCCTGAATACTGCCATTCCTACCAGAGAGCAAGAAGGCAGACCTGCAAACAATTCATTTGTTTCTCTAACAAATATTTAGAGTGCATGCTCTCAACCAGGCTCTGTGTTAGTTGCTGGAGGGTGTGCAGTCATGTGCAAGACAGACAGCAAACCTGCCTGCATGGGCTGCCATTTGGGTGAGCAAAGACAATGAACAAAGGAAATAAGAGGCAGCCCTGCCTCTCAACTTCCCGATTCTGCATCAGAATCAGAGAGCAAGATGGAGGCAGGCTGGCCTCATAGTGGGGAGACAGGGCCAATATCCAGGAATCTAGTTCCTTATGGGCAGTCACAGAGTCCAGGAAATGGTTTGTCCCTATGCTTCAGAATGGTTTCCCAACATACACTAGCAGTAAACACACAGGAAACAAACCAAACATCTGTCTTTAAAAACAAAGCAAAAGCAGTCCCTAAGAGCCGACTCCTGTGTGGTGAACTCCTCAGCCATGTTATATTTGTTCTGGGCAGAGATAATGCACAGGGCATTTCACCTCCATGGGACCACAGTGGTTTTCTCCATAAAGATGTGTCCTATTTGAGAAGACCTCAAATTCAAGATTCCCTTTCAAGATTCAGAAATAAACAGTGAGCTCAGGCCTAAGCTAGCCCAACTGTCAAATATCTCACCGGTTCCCTCTTATTTCAAGCTTCTTTGGATTCAGAACACTGTTTGGTTTTAGATCTTTCCTTGCCTCTCCTCTCCACTCCTCCCCATCCAGTCTGCCTGCATCCACTGCTTGCTGGGTAACAGGCCTCTTTTCTTCCAAAGGACAGTCTTTCTCTTCCTCTCTCTGTCATCCAAAGCTGCTAGGCCTCCATTTGTCCCAATATTCTAGGATTATGCCTTTGTCTTTTATTATCCTGTCTCCTTTTCCCTGTAATAATTGTGTTACCCTCATTCAATAATAAAAATAAAAAGAGATGGTAATTTAGAATTTATGTGTATGACTCAGGAAAAAGAGTCATTTTGGTGTTAATCCAACCACAGCTGAGGCTTGCCTTAGGAAATATATAATCTAGACTTTTAAATTTAGGAAATAGGTTAATTATACTGTGATTATTCATATCACAAAAATATTGCCGTGTTACTGATGGGAGTATTATATCTATTTTTAAAACTCTAGCAAGGTAAACCATTTTAAATAATAAGCTCCTGGAGAACTTAAAATAGGATTTGATTTACACAAACCTTACTTACAAATTTGGGGGACAATCTATTTTTTATGAGAGTCACATCAATATAATATTGAAATATAAAAGCAAAACCAAAAAATATCTCAACTGTTGGAACCTCTTTGGGATCGTTATGGTCTCACAGGATAATTAGCAATGACTTCAGGTATTGAGATTAAGCAGAATCTTCACACTCATTACTTACTTTAATGACTAAATATTTATCTAGCTACCAGCTATTTGGAGGGCAAGGGTAGGTTCCCATCCCAAAGTATAGGACTAGGTGCCCATTCTCAAGGTTACTTACAATGTAGCCATGAAGATAAACTCTATGCCTAGAGAAAGCAAATCACGATTTCAAGGATAATGCAGTATGTGCCGCTTGAGAGGTGTGGATGGTAGTGCTGTATCAGTCCTGAGGAAGGCTGATCAGCAGGACTGGTGGATAACCTTCACTCTGTGTTAGTGTCTGGATCATCTTTTTTTTTTAAAAATTGAAGTCTAGTTGATTTACAAGGTTGTGTTAATTTCTGCTGTACAACAAAGTGATTCGGTTATATATATGTGTATGTGCCTTTTCATATTCTTTTCCATTAAGGTTCATCTGAGATACCGAACTTACGGATCATCTTAATTACAAGTAGTTTTGGCCTCTTTTTGACTCTTGCTTTGTATCTTTACTCTTTTTAATTTAAGTTGGCAATATAGATGCACGTGGTAACATATCTTGGGCTTCCCTGATAGCTCAGCTGGTAGAGAATCCATCTGTAATACAGGAGACC
Organism: Ovis aries; assembly: GCF_016772045.2. Taxonomy (NCBI): domain Eukaryota; kingdom Metazoa; phylum Chordata; class Mammalia; order Artiodactyla; family Bovidae; genus Ovis; species Ovis aries. Next base: position 70,769,802 of record NC_056059.1, on the reverse strand, counting down.
CCAGTTCAGTCCCTGGGTTGGGAAGATCCGCTGGAGAAGGGATAGGCTACCCACTCCAGTATATCTTAATAGTTCAAACATATACAATGAAGTGAGTCCTTGTGAGCACATACCGGGACCAAGCAGCAACAGTCAAGGTCAGCTGTTCTCCCCAAAAAGTGACCCAGGAAGGATCACCAGGCGGCCAGTAGCTTTTACCTGAAAAGCTATTTATCATTTTACTTCAGTTGCTCAGTCGTGTCTGACTCATTGCGACCCCATGAATCGCAGCACGCCAGGCCTCCCTGTCCATCACCAACTCCCGGAGTTCACTTAGACTCATGTCCATCGAGTCAGTGATACCATCCAGCCATCTCGTCCTCTGTAGTCCCCTTCTCCTCCTGCCACCAATCCCTCCCAGCATCAGAGTCTTTTCCAGGGAGTCAGCTCTTCTCATGAGGTGGCCAAAGTACTGGACTTCCAGCTTTAGCATCATTCCTTCCAAAGAAATCCCAGGGCTGATCTCCTTCAGAATGGACTGGTTGGATCTCCTTGCAGTCCAAGGGACCCTCAAGAGTCTTCTCCAACACCACAGTTCAAAAGCATCCATTCTTTGATGCTCAGCCTTCTTCACAGTCCAACTCTCACATCCATACATGACTACTGGAAAAACCATAGCCTTGACTAGACAGACCTTTATTGGCACAGTAATGTCTCTGCTTTTGAATATGCTATCTAGGTTGGTCATAACTTTTCTTCCAAGGAGCAAGCGTCTTTTAATTTCATGGCTACAATCACCATCTGCAGTGATTTTGGAGCCCCCAAAAATAAAGTCTGACACTATTTCCACTGTTTCCCCATGTATTTCCCATGAAGTGATGGGACCAGATGCCATGATCTTCGTTTTCTGAATGCTGAGTTTTAAGCCAGCTTTTTCACTCTCTTTCACTTTCATCAAGAGGCTTTTTAGTTCCTCTTCACTTTCTGCCATAAGGGTGGTGTCATCTGCATATCAGGTTTTTGAGATTTCTCCCAGAAATCTTGATTCCAGCTTGTGTTTCTTCCAGTCCAGCATTTCTCATGATGTACTCTGCATATAAGTTGAATAAGCAGGGTCACAATATACAGCCTTGATGTACTCCTTTTTCCTATTTGGAACCAGTCTGTTGTTCCATGTCCAGTTCTATCTGTTGCTTCCTGACCTGCATACAGATTTCTCAAGAGGCAGGTCAGGTGGTCTGGTATTCCCATCTCTTTCAGAATTTTCCACAGTTTATTGTGATCCACACAGTCAAAGGCTTTGGCATAGTCAAGAAAGCAAAAATAGATGTTTTTCTGGAACTCTCTTGCTTTTTCCATGATCCAGCGGATGTTGGCAATTTGATCTCTGGTTCCTCTGCCTTTTCTAAAACCAGCTTGAACGTCAGGGAGTTCACAGTTCACATATTGCTGAAGCCTGGCTTGGAGAATTTCGAGCATTACTTTACTAGCATGTGAGATGAGTGCAATTGTGCGGTAGTTTGAGCATTCTTTGGCATTACCTTTCTTTGGGGTTGGAATGAAAACTGACCTTTTCCAGTCCTGTGGCCACTGCTGAGTTTTCCAAATTTGCTGGCATATTGAGTGCAGCACTTTCACAGCACCATCTTTCAGGATATGAAATAGGTCAACTGGAATTCCATCACCTCCACTAGCTTTGTTCAGAGTGATGCTTTCTAAGACCCACTTGACTTTACATTCCAGGATGTCTGGCTCTAGGTGAGTGATCACACCATTGTGATTATCTGGGTCGTGAAGATCTTTTTTGTACAGTTCTTCTGTGTATTCTTGCCACCTCTTCTTAATATCTTCTGCTTCTGTTAGGTGCATACCATTTCTGTCCTTTATCGAGCCCATTTTTGCATGAAATGTTCCCTTGGTATCTCTATTTTTCTTGAAGAGATCTCTAGTTTTTCCCATTCTGTTCTTTTCCTCTATTTCTTTGCATTGATCCCTGAGAAAGGCTTTCTTATCTCTTCTTGCTATTCTTTGGAACTCTGCATTCAGATGCTTATTTTTCCTTTTCTCCTTTGCTTTTCGCCTCTCTACTTTTCACAGCTATTTGTAAGCCCTCTTCAGACAGCCATTTCGCTTTTTTGCATTTCTTTTCCATGGGGATGGTCTTGATCCCTGTCTCCTATACAGTGTCACGAACCTCAGTCCATAGTTCATCAGGCACTCTATCTATCAGATCTAGGCCCTTAAATCTATTTCTCACTTCCACTGTATACTCATAAGAGATTTGATTGAGGTCATACCTGAATGGTCTAGCGATTTTCCCTACTTGTTTCAATTTAAGTCTGCATTTGGTAATAAGGAGTTCATGATCTGAGCCCCAGTCAGCTCCTGATCTTGTTTTTGTTGACTGTATAGAGCTTCTCCATCTTTGGCTGCAAAGGATATAATCAGTCTGATTTCGGTGTTGACCATCTGGTGATGTCCACGTGTAGAGTCTTCTCTTGTGTTGTTGGAAGAGGATATTTGCTATGACCAGTGCATTTTCTTGGCTAAACTCTACTAGTCTTTGCCCTGCTTCATTCCGCATTCCAAGGCCAAATTTCCTGTTACTCCAGGTGTTTCTTGACTTCCTACTTTTGCATTCCAGTCCCCTATTATGAAAAGGACATCTTTTGGGGGTGTTAATTCTAAAAGGTCTTGTAGGTCTTCATAGAACCAGTCAACTTCAGCTTCTTCAGCGTTACTGGTTGGGTCATAGACTTGGGTTACCGTGATATTGAATGGTTTGCCTTGGAAACAAACAGAGATCATTCTGTCATTCTTGAGATTGCATCCAAGTACTGCATTTCAGACTCTTTTGTTGATCATGATGGCTACTCCATTTCTTATAAGGGATTCTTGCCCACAGTAGTAGATAGAATGGTCATCTGAGTTAAATTCACCCATTCCAGTCCATTTTAGTTTGCTGATTCCTAGAATGTCGACGTTCACTCTTGTCATCTCTTGTTTGACCACTTCCAATTTGCCTTGATTCATGGACCTGACATTCCAGGTTCCTATGCAATATTGCTCTTTATAGCATTGGACCTTGCTTCTATCACCAGTCACATCCACAGCTGGGTATTGTTTTTGCTTTGGCTCCATCCTTTTATTCTTTCTGGAGTTATTTCTCCACTGATCTCCAGTAGCATATTGGGCACCTACCAATCTGGGGAGTTCCTCTTTCAGTATCCTATCATTTTGCCTTTTCCTACTGTTCATGGGGTTCTCAAGGCAAGAATACTGAAGTGGTTTGCCACACCCAGCAAATGGGGGAGTAAAACTTCCTTCCACTCTGGACACAATAGAAATCAATATTTCCGCGGCAGGGCTGACATGAACATACCCCAACAGACAATGCCGGTGTACCTGTCTTATACCTGACTGCCACTCTCCAAGGATCATTGTAACATCCAACAGTGGACTGTATCAGTAATGTAACCCCACACAATTATAATTAAACTGTACCTCCAAATAACACATTAATGTTGACTTTTCCATCCAAAGATATGCATGTAGTGAAAGGCTGGTGTCTCCATACCCTGTTACTCCATATACCCACCTTCACCTCCTGCTTCTCTCCCTAGAGGCAACTGTTCCTGGTGCCACGTGAGTCCTTCCAGAATTAGTTCTACACATGTACAAAAATACACAAATGACAATAGATTCCATATGCTAGCCAGATTCTACTTTTATTTCTTGGCCTCACGGCTCGTGGGATTTTACTTCTTCCCCCAGGGACAGAATCTCAGCCCTTGGCACTGAGAGTGGGGAGCCCTGGCCGCTGGGCTGCCAGGGACTCTCTTGGAGATCATCTTATTCCAGTGCTGCTAACATCTACCTCATTCTCCTTCAGGCTGCATATTATTCCAGTGTATGTATGCGTCATAATTTGTGTCACCTCTTGATGGCTGTTTAAAGTAATTCCTGAATCTGCACATTCATATTTTATTTTTAATGCTTTTGTTGAAATACCATTAACATCAAGTAAAATGCAGAGATCTTAATTGTTCAGTTCAGTGACTTTTGGTGATTGTATTACACCGGTTAACCACAGCCCAAGATAAAACACAAAATATTTCCATCTTTACGGAAAGCTCCTTTGTCTCTCTGCCGTCGGTCTCCCCTTCCCCACAACTGCTCTGATTACCATCATCATAAATTAATTTTGTCTGTTCTTGAACTTCAAAGACTGGAGTCATACAAAATATACTCTCTTGAGTCAGACTTCTTTCACCCAGCATCATGTTTTTGAGGTCTGGGCATGTTGCTTGCAGGTTCATTTATATAACTAATTTAAATAAATTAGATTTTGTTTGTGCTCTGGTTATTTTAGGGGGTCACAAATGCTAATTAATTAATTCATTCATTCATCTCATCAAGAGAAGATTGAACTTTTGAAACGGTTAAACAAAGATTTGAAAGAAGTCATAGGTTGATAATAACCTTCATTGAAAACGACCCCAGGATTTCAAGTAACTAAAAGCACTGGTGACTCTAACTTGGTATATATCAGCTCTTTGATATGTAACAAAAAAGTTGCTGTGATTTTCTGGAATTCTATGATTTTCCATCCTCTTTTAAGTGCATTACTTCCTTAATTTCTAATGTGTTTTGAGATTTTTTGCTGACAGTAATAGTCAAAACATAATTATATTCAGTGTTATTTGGGATGTAGGCACAGAATATTTATTGAAATGAATGCACAATAAACTCCAGATTGGAGGTGGCAAACACGCTCGATACCTACAGGGAAGCCATTCCTCCCCTCCCCCATCACCCTAGCTGGTAGAAGGCTGTGCTTGTTTAATTTCTCTTGTTCTGGGGAGTATAGGTCCTGCCCCAACCCCAGAGGCTGGATCAAGCACACCAAGGATGGCATAATCGAAAGAGAAAGAGCATGACACCATTACTGAGTGGTTAAACTTAACTGGCGGGAATTTTTTTGTTGGTGGTGATATTTTAAGACATTTTTTAAAGTCAGATTTATTGAGCTATAGTTTATTCTATTGTAAAATTCACACTATTGGTGGTGAATTTCTTCAAATTAAATTCTTAGTATGATCTCTATCATGATTTACTCTTTTTTATACCAATAGAAAAAGTATAGAACAGTTTTGGTTCATTTACATTCTGGGTAATACAGAATTAACTATAGCATGTTGAAGCTTGGAAAGAAACTGAGCTCTAGAGAGCTTGTACCAGTTAGGATGCTTTTGGCTGCAAGTAATAGAAAATATTGATGCAAAATGGACTAAAACAAAAAGGGAAAGTATTATCTTGTAGAACTGGGAGTCCGTAGTTGGACAGGTCTCAGAGGCAGTATGTTCTGAAGCTCCATGGTATCCCAATGACCTATACTCTGAACCTGTTTCCACTGCTATCTTCTGCTTCAGCTTCAGCCTAACCTAAGGTGATTTCACTCTTGGTTGCAATTTCATTGCTAGTGGCAATCTGGAGTATTTGTTCTCTTGTTTGGGTGCAGCAGGACTGAGAGTCAGGGAATAAAATTTTCCTTCTAACTGTTTGGGCCACCACAGGCTTCACAGCTGTCCCTACCTGAATAATAGTCAACAGGAGATTGGCTTAGAATAAATAGGATTATTTGATCAGGTGAATGATCAAAAATTAGGGTCCTGATAGGAAGGAGAAAGAATAGCAAAATTAGATTAAGTTTGCAAAAACAGCATCTACTACAGAGCTGTATGGGATCTCAGGCTGCTTAGGTCTTATTTAATTAGTCATTAGTTTGCAATATTCTGGTGGCCAAAGAGGATTAATATGGCTCCATAAAGTACTCTCTGGAAGTGCTTTTATGCACTGGAAAAAAATCTTCACACAAACAGTTTTATTATATCCCATGGGTGGAAGTCCAAGTCCTGGCCTCTTCCTGAACTGTTGTTTTGCATAACCACAAGTATAACTTATGATTGCCCAGAAATTTTCAAAAGACGCTCCTAACTTTATTATGACTTGAAAATATATATGAAAAATTTAATACTAAAAAGCAATGTTAGGAAACTGAAAAGCAAGGGAGGAAATGGGAAAAAATACCACTTCAAGCAATCTGAAGATGCTCATGCTAAACTAATGTGAAAACATAAAAATCACTCTAAGTGGCTTTGAACTTGGCAGAATTGAACTTCTTCAATTAGAGCCTATATCACATTATTATAAAATTCTTTAAAACTTCAAATTCTTTTATGACTTATGTATAAAAGTTATTCTATGTCTAGGGAAAAAAGCTTGGAAGGAAACATACATAAATGGTGTCACCATTTGGTGACATAAATATTGTCTTTGATCAGAAGAATTATGAATGATTATTATATCCTTAAAGTTTTTTGTGTTTTTCACATTTTCTTTTATATATATATATATATATTTTTTTTTTTTTTAATTTTAAAATCTTTAAATCTTACATGCATTCCCAAACATGACCCCCCCTCCCACCTCCCTCCCCACAACATCTCTCTGGGTCATCCCCATGCACCAGCCCCAAGCATGCTGCACCCTACGTCAGACATGGACTGGCGATTCAATTCTTACATGATAGTATACATGTTAGAATTCCCATTCTCCCAAATCATCCCACCCTCTCCCTCTCCCTCTGAGTCCAAAAGTCCATTATACACATCTGTGTCTTTTTTCCTGTCTTGCATACAGGGTCGTCATTGCCATCTTCCTAAATTCCATATATATGTGTTAGTATACTGTATTGGTGTTTTTCTTTCTGGCTTACTTCACTCTGTATAATTGGCTCCAGTTTCATCCATCTCATCAGAACTGATTCAAATGAATTCTTTTTAACGGCTGAGTAATACTCCATTGTGTATATGTACCAAAGCTTTCTTATCCATTCATCTGCTGATGGACATCTAGGTTGTTTCCATGTCCTGGCTATTATAAACAGTGCTGCGATGAACATTGGGGTACATGTGTCTCTTTCAATTCTGGTTTCCTGGGTGTGTATGCCCAGCAGGGGGATTGCTGGGTCATAAGGTAGCTCTATTTGCAATTTTTTAAGGAATCTCCACACTGTTCTCCATAGTGGCTGTACTAGTTTGCATTCCCACCAACAGTGTAGGAGGGTTCCCTTTTCTCCACACCCTCTCCAGCATTTATTGCTTGCAGATTTTTGGATCGCAGCCATTCTGACTGGTGTGAAGTGGTACCTCATTGTGGTTTTGATTTGCATTTCTCTAATAATGAGTGATGTTGAGCATCTTTTCATGTGTTTGTTAGCCATCCATATGTCTTCTTTGGAGAAATGTCTATTTAGTTCTTTGGCCCATTTTTTGATTGGGTCGTTTATTTTTCTGGAGTTGAGCTGCATAAGTTGCTTGTATATTTTTGAGATTAGTTGTTTGTCAGTTGCTTCATTTGCTATTATTTTCTCCCATTCAGAAGGCTGTCTTTTCACCTTGCTTATATTTTCCTTTGTTGTGCAGAAGCGTTTAATTTTAATTAGATCCCATTTGTTTATTTTTGCTTTTATTTCCAGAATTCTGGGAGGTGGATCATAGAGGATCCTGCTGTGATTTATGTCTGAGAGTGTTTTGCCTATATTCTCCTCTAGGAGTTTTATAGTTTCTGGTCTTACATTTAGATCTTTAATCCATTTTGAGTTTATTTTTGTGTACGGTGTTAGAAAGTGATCTAGTTTCATTCTTTTACAAGTGGTTGACCAGTTTTCCCAGCACCACTTGTTAAAGAGATTGTCTTTACTCCATTGTATATTCTTGCCTCCTTTGTCAAAGATAAGGTGTCCATATGTGTGTGGATTTATCTCTGGGCTTTCTATTTTGTTCCATTGATCTATATGTCTGTCTTTGTGCCAGTACCATACTGTCTTGATGACTGTGGCTTTGTAGTAGAGCCTGAAGTCAGGCAAGTTGATTCCTCCCGTTCCATTCTTCTTTCTCAAGATTGCTTTGGCTATTCGAGGTTTTTGTATTTCCATACAAATCTTGAAATTATTTGTTCTAGTTCTGTGAAAAATGTGGCTGGTAGCTTGATAGGGATTGCATTGAATTTGTAAATTGCTTTGGGTAGTATACTCATTTTCATTATATTGATTCTTCCGATCCATGAACATGGTATATTTCTCCATCTATTAGTGTCCTCTTTGATTTCTTTCATCAGTGTTTTATAGTTTGCTATATATAGGTCTTTAGTTTCTTTAGGTAGATATATTCCTAAGTATTTTATTCTTTTCGTTGCAATGGTAAATGGAATTGTTTCCTTAATTTCTTTTTCTACTTTCTCATTATTCGTGTATAGGAATGCAAGGGATTTCTGTGTGTTGATTTTATATCCTGCAACTTTACTATATTCATTGATTAGCTCTAGTAATTTTCTGGTGGAGTCTTTAGGGTTTTCCATGTAGAGGATCATGTCATCTGCAAACAGTGATAGTTTTACTTCTTCTTTTCCAATTTGGATTCCTTTTATTTCTTTTTCTGTTCTGATTGCTGTGGCCAAAACTTCCAGAACTATGTTGAATAGTAGCGGTGAAAGTGGACACCCTTGTCTTGTTCCTGACTTTAGGGGAAATGCTTTCAATTTTTCATTGAGGATAATGTTTGCTGTGGGTTTGTCATAGATAGCTTTTATTATGTTGAGGTATGTTCCTTCTATTCCTGCTTTCTGGAGAGTTTTTATCATAAATGGATGTTGAATTTTGTCAAAGGCCTTCTCTGCATCTATTGAGATAATCATATGGTTTTTATTTTTCAATTTGTTAATGTGGTGAATTACATTGATTGATTTGCGGCTATTGAAGAATCCTTTCATCCCTGGGATAAAGCCCACTTGGTCATGGTGTATGATCTTTTTAATGTGTTGTTGGATTCTGATTGCTAGAATTTTGTTGAGGATTTTTGCATCTATGTTCATCAGTGATATTGGCCTGTAGTTTTCTTTTTTTGTGACATCTTTGTCAGGTTTTGGTATTAGGGTGATGGTGGCCTCATAGAATGAGTTTGGAAGTTTACCTTCCTCTGCAATTTTCTGGAAGAGTTTGAGGAGGATAGGTGTTAGCTCTTCTCGAAATTTTTGGTAGAATTCAGCTGTGAAGCCGTCTGGACCTGGGCTTTTGTTTGCTGGAAGATTTCTGATTACCGTTTCAATTTCCGTGCTTGTGATGGGTCTGTTAAGATTTTCTATTTCTTCCTGGTTCAGTTTTGGAAAATTGTACTTTTCTAAGAATTTGTCCATTTCTTCCACGTTGTCCATTTTATTGGCATACAACTGCTGATAGTAGTCTCTTATGATCCTTTGTATTTCTGTGTTGTCTGTTGTGATCTCTCCATTTTCATTTCTAATTTTATTGATTTGATTTTTCTCTCTTTGCTTCTTGATGAGTCTGGCTAATGGTTTGTCAATTTTATTTATCCTTTCAAAGAACCAGCTTTTGTTTTTGTTGATTTTTGCTATGGTCTCTTTTGTTTCTTTTGCATTTATTTCTGCCCTAATTTTTAAGATTTCTTTGCTTCTACTAACTCTGGGGTTCTCCAACTCTTCCTTTTCTAGTTGCTTTAGTTGTAGAGTTAGGTTGTTTATTTGACTTTTTTCTTGTTTCTTGAGGTATGCCTGTATTGCTATGAACTTTCCTCTTAGCACTGCTTTTATAGTGTCCCACAGGTTTTGGGTTGTTGTGTTTTCATTTTCATTCGTTTCTATGCATATTTTGATTTCTTTTTTGATTTCTTCTGTGATTTGTTGGTTATTCAGAAGTGTGTTGTTCAACCTCCATATGTTGGAATTTTTAATAGTTTTTCTCCTGTAATTGAGATCTAATCTTAATGCATTATGGTCAGAAAAGATGCTTGGAATGATTTCGATTTTTTTGAATTTATCAAGTTTAGATTTATGGCCCAGGATGTGATCTATCATGGAGAAGGTTCCATGAGCACTTGAAAAAAGGTGAAATTCATTGTTTTGGGGTGAAATGTCCTGTAGATATCAATTAGGTCTAACTGATCTAATGTATCATTTAAAGTTTGTGTTTCTTTGTTAATTTTCTGTTTAGTTGATCTGTCCATAGGTGTGAGTGGGGTATTAAAGTCTCCCACTATTATTGTGTTATTGGTGATTTCCCCTTTCATACTTGTTAGCATTCGTCTTACATATTGCGGTGCTCCTATATTGGGTGCATATATATTTATAATTGTTATATCTTCTTCTTGGATTGTTCCTTTGATCATTATGTAGTGGCCTTCTTTGTCTCTTTTCACAGCCTTTGTTTTAAAGTCTATTTTATCTGATATGAGTATTGCCACTCCTGCTTTCTTTTGGTCTCTATTTGCGTGGTATATCTTTTTCCAGCCCTTCACTTTCAGTCTGTATGTGTCCCTTGTTTTGAGGTGGGTCTCTTGTAAGCAGCATATAGAGGGGTCTTGTTTTTGTATCCATTTGGTCAGTCTTTGTCTTTTGGTTGGGGCGTTCAACCCATTTACGTTTAAGGTGATTATTGATAAGTATGATCCCGTTACCATTTACTTTATTGTTTTGGGTTTGGGTTTATACACCCTTTTCGTGTTTCCTTTCTAGAGAATATCCTTTAAAATTTGTTGGAGAGCTGGTTTGGTGGTGCTGAATTCTCTCAGCTTTTGCTTGTCTGTAAAGCTTTTGATTTCTCCTTCGTATTTGAATGAGATCCTTGCTGGGTACAGTAATCTGGGCTGTAGGTTATTGTCTTTCATCACTTTAAGTATGTCTTGCCATTCTCTCCTGGCCTGAAGAGTTTCTATTGAAAGATCAGCTGTTATCCTTATGGGAATCCCCTTGAGTGTTATTTGTTGTTTTTCCCTTGCTGCTTTTAATATTTGTTCTTTGTGTTTGATCTTTGTTAATTTGATTAATATGTGTCTTGGGGTGTTTCGCCTTGGGTTAATCCTATTTGGAACTCTCTGTGTTTCTTGGACTTGGGTGATTATTTCCTTCCCCATTTTAGGGAAGTTTTCAACTATTATTTCCTCAAGGATTTTCTCATGATCTTTCTTTCTGTCTTCTTCTTCTGGGACTCCTATAATTCGAATGTTGGAGCGTTTCATATTGTCCTGGAGGTCTCTGAGATTGTCCTCATTTCTTTTAATTCGTTTTTCTTGTTTCCTCTCTGATTCATTTATTTCTACCATTCTATCTTCTATTTCACTAATCCTATCTTCTGCCTCCGTTATTCTACTAATTGTTGCCTGCAGAGTGTTTCTGATCTCATTTATTGCATTATTCATTATATTTTGACTCTTTTTTATTTCTTCTAGGTCCTTGTTAAACCTTTCTTGCATCTTCTCAATCTTTGTCTCTAGCCTATTTATCTGTGATTCCATTTTGATTTCAAGATTTTGGATCATTTTCACTATCAATATTCGGAATTCCTTCTCTGGTAGATTCCCTACTTCTTCCTCTTTTGTTTGGTTTGGTGGGCAACTCTCCTGTTCCTTTACCTGCTGTGTATTCCTCTGTCTCTTCATCTTGGTTATATTGCTGCGTTTGGGGTGGCCTTTTTATATTCTGGTAATTTGTGGAGTTCTCTTTATTATGGAGCTTCCTCACTTTGGGTGGGGTTCTATCAGTGGCTTGTCAAGGTTTCCTGGTTAGGGAGGCTTGTGTTGGAGTTTTGGTGGGTGGAGCTGGGTTTCTTCTCTCTGGAGTGCAGTGGAGTAACCCGTAATGGGTTACAAGACATCAAAGGTTTTGGGATAATTTTGAGCTGCCTGTATTTTGAAGCTCAGGGGATTGTTTCTGTGTTGCTGGAGAATTTGCGTGGTATGTCTTGTTTTGGAACTTGTTGGCCCTTGGGTGGAGCTTGGTTTCAGTGTAGGTATGAAGGCATTAGATGGGCTCCTATTGCTTAATGTTCCCTGAATTCAAGAGTTCTCTAATGTTTTCAGGCTTTGGATTTAAGCCTCCTGCTTCTGGTTTTCAGTTTTATTTTTACAGTAGCCTCTAGACTTCTCCATCTATACAGCACCGATGATAAAACATCTAGGTTAAAGATGAAAAGTTTCTCCACATTGAGGGACACTCAGAGAGGTTCACTTTCTTCCCGCACGCGAGGACTCAGGAACCTGCTGGAGTCATCGTCATGGCTGCTCTGCTGACTGCTCTGCTGGCTGCTGCGGAAAGACAGGATGTGAACGGTTAACGCTCGCCTCCTTTCTCAACCCTGGGGTAAGCGCCGAGACTCCACATTGTCTAAAATGAACAGTATGTGTTACTTTTTTCAGTTAGAATGATACACTGTATTATAAACTAGTGTAGAATAATTTATCTTTGTTCCATTGCTAAGAATTCCTAGGTTCCTAAGGCAGCATCAATCTCTGTGACCAAATATTCCATCAAAATGCAATATCCTCCTGGCTGCTTATATTAGAAGCAGTTGCTCCAGGTGGTTTATAACAATTAAAGCGATCCCACTAGATCACTCTTTCTGATTAATCTTATCTTTTCCGAAAGTTAGAGACTCCAGTGTCAGTCCTTTGTGACAATGATACTACATTTTATGAAAAGATAAACTCATACTGCCGAATTCCAAATAGTTAAGCAGTTTGCAAATGAAGACCCAGAAGGTTAAATCTGATTAATATACCTATTGATTTGGCTTGCACAGAGTAATTCTTGGATTGGGAAGACCCCCTGGAGGAGGGCATGGCAATCCACTCCAGTATTCTTGCTTGGAGAGTCCCATGGACAGAGGAGCCTGGTAGGCTACAGTCCATAGGGTTGCAAAGAGTTGAACATGACTGAAATGACTTAGCATGCCTGCACAGAATAATTTAAATTTGAATTAATCAGTAGTCTTATATAAATTAGAAGATTGTATCTAAAAATCTGAAATTTTGGATTCTTTGAAAAATTAGAAGACTAGAATTGCCTCAAGGCAACCATCAACTGCAGCAGGGTAGCCCATTGCCTCCCCATCCTACTCCTGCTCCCAGTTAGCAGGTGTTCCCCACACCTGTATTTGCCACAATACACACGATTCCCTATTGTACTTCAGTCAGCCAGCATCACTCATCTGCATTCTCCCAGAAGCAATAGCTTACAGCTGGCTCTAGAGTCATACTGCCTATTTTATAAGACTGACTCCTTTTCTTAGTGTATATATTTGGCAAGTTACTTACCTTCTACATGCCTCCATTTCCTCACTGGTAAGGTGGAATAATAGTGCCCACTTCATAGGGTTGTGGTGAGAATTATGCGAACTGATACACGTAAAAGGCTTGGGGCAGTGCTCAGTACTTAGGCAGAGCTTGATAAATGTTGGCCATTATTCATGTTACCAGGCAACCTTAAAAAGTATATGAGTTTGATTTTTCTGAAGTCAGGAATTATATCTTGCGGGTGTAGAAGAATCTGGTGGAGCTAGGCACAGAGAGAAAATTTGGGACTTAAGGTGAGTTTGCAGAGACTTGGCTCCTGGGATAGTAGGACAAGAGAGGGGTATAAATATCAATCAGAACTGGAGAGAGGAGAGTGCAATGGTAATCTGAAATCAGATGGGGAATATTCTTTGCTATGCACCAAAGAGAAGTTTTCTAAACTCTCTAAACATCTGTTTCCTCACCTGTAAAATGGGGATAATGACAGTGCTTACCTGGGGCATGTTCTAGCCAGATTTCCTCCAGGAAGTAAACAAGGGCTTTCATGGAGAGAATTTATTTTGGGAATTGATCCCAGGAAATAGATGTAGAGGAATGGAAGTAGTGTCCCAGGAAAATGAAGACAACACAAAAATATGTTATGGAGCCAGACACTACTGTAGGCAGCTGGACCCACTGAGCCCCTCTGAGAACTTGACAGCAAATAAACAATCCAATTCAAAAATGGACAAAGGACTTTAATGGCCATTTCTTTAAAAAAGGCATACAGGTGGTCAGTAATCATATGAAAAGATATTCAATGTGATTAGTTATTGAAAGTCTGAAAGTGAAAGTTGCTCAGTTGCGTTCAACTCTTTGTGATGCCATGGACTATACAGTCCATGGAATTCTCCAGGCCAGAATACTGGAGTGGATAGCCTTTCCCTTCTCCAGGGGATCTTCCAACCCAGGTATCAAACCCAGGTCTCCTTCATTGTAGGTGAATTCTTTACTAGCTGAGCCACAAGGGAAGCCCAAGAATATTGGAGTGGGTAGCCTATCCCTTCTCCAGTGGATCTTCCCAACCCAGGAATTGAACCAGGGTCTCCTGCATTGCAGGTGGATTCTTTACCAGCTGAGCTATTGTCCTGATTAGTTATTATGGAAATACAAATCAAAACTACAATGAGATACCACTTCACATGTACTAGGATGCCTACAATAATAATTTTAAAAATTAAAACAAGCGTTAGAGAGAATGTAGAGAGACTGGAACCCTTGTACACTGCTGGTAGGAATGTAAAATGGTTCTGCTCCTAGGGAAAATAGTTTGGCCCTCCTCAAAAAGTTAAAGAGAGAATCAGTATATGACCCAGCCATTCTATGTCTAGGTATACAGAGCAAAGAAATGAAAACAGGTTCCCAACTATAAGAGGGGCTTCCCAGGTGGCTCCGTGGTAAAGAGTCCACCTGCCATGCAGAAGATGCAGGTTCAGTCCCTGGGTTGGAAAGATCCCGGGAGGAGGAAATGGCAACCCACTCCAGTATTCTTGCCTGGAAAATTATATGAACAGAGAAGCCCGGTGGGCTTCTCAGTTCGTGGAATTGCAAAGAGCTGGATGCGACTGGGTGATTAAGCACACATGCCCTCAAATGTATGAGCACACATGTTCATAGCAGCACTATTGACAGTAGCCAAAAGGCAGAAGCGACTGAAATGTCTACTAAAGGATATTCATCCGTTACAAACAAATCGGTTCAGTTCAGTTCAGTCACTCAGTCATGTCTGACTCTTTGCGACCCCATGGAATGCAGCATACCAGGCTTCCCTGTCCTTCACCAACTCCCAGAGCTTGCTCAAACTCATGCCCATCAAGTCAGTGATGCCATCCAACAATCTCATCCTCTGTTGTCCCCTTCTCCTCCTCCCTTCAGTATTTCCCAGCTTCAGTGTCTCTTTTCCAATCAGTCAGTTCTTCACATCAGGTGGCCAAAGTATTGGAGCTTCAGCTCCAGCATCACTCCTTCCAATGAATATTTAGGACTGATTTCCTTTAGGATGGACTGATTTGATCTCCTTGCAGTCCAAGGGACTCGCAAGAGTCTTCTCCAACAGCACATTCAAAAGCATAAAATCTTCGGCACTCAGCTTTCCTTATGGTCCAACTCTCACGTCTGTACATGACTACTGGAAAAACCATAGCTTTGACTAAATGGACCTTAGTCAGCAAAGTAATGTCTCTGCTTTTTAATATGCTGTCTAGGTTGGTCGTAATTTTTCTTCCAAGGAGCAAGTGTATTTTAACTCCATGGCTTCAGTCACCATCTGCAGTGATTTTGGAGCCCACAAAAATAAAATCTGACAGTTTCCACTGTTTCCCCATCTATTTCCCATGAAGTAATGGGACTGGATGCCATGATCTTCGTTTTCTGAATGTTGAGTGTTAAGCCAGCTTTTTCACTCTCCTCTTTCACTTTCATCAAGAAGCTCTTTAGTTCCTCTTCACTTTCTGCCATAAGGGTGGTGTCATCTGCATATCTGAAGTTATTGATATTTCTCCTGGCAATCTTGATTCCAGCTTGTGCTTCATCCAGCCCAGCATTTCACATGGTGTACTCTGCATGGAAGTTAAATAAACAGTGTGACAATATACACCCTTGATGTTCTCCTTTCCCAATTTGGAACCAGTCTGTTGTTCCATGTCCAGTTCTAACTGTTGCTTCTTGACCTGCATACAGGTTTCTCAGGAGGCAGGTAAGGTGTTCTGGTATTCCTATGTCTTGAAGAATTTTCCAGTTTGTTGTGATCCACAGAGTCAGTGGCTTTAGCATAGTCAATGAAGCAGAAGTAGATGTTTTTCTGGAATTCTCTTGCTTTTTCTATGACCCAGCAGATGTTGGCAATTTGATCTCTGGTTCCTCTGCCTTTTCTAAATCCATCTTGTACATCTGGAAGTTCTCAGCTCACATAATGTAGAAGTCTCACTGGGAGAATTTTGAGCTTTACTTTGCTAGCTTGTGAGATGAGAGCAATCGTGTGGTAGTTTGAACATTCTTGGCATTGCCTTTCTTTGGGATTGGAATGAAAACCTTTTCCAGTCCTACGGCCACTGCTGAGCTTTCCAAATGTGTTGGCATATTGAGTGCAGCACATTCACAGCATCATCTTTTAGGACTTGAAATAGTGCAACTGGAATTCCATCACCTCCACTAGCTTTGTTTGGAATGATGCTTCCTAAGGCCCACTGACTTCACATTCTAGGATGTCTGGCTCTAGGTGAGTGATCACACCATCATGGTTATCTGGGTCGTGAAGATCTTTTTTTGTAGAATTCTTCTGCATATTCTCCCACCTCTTCTTACTATCTTCTGCTTCTGTTAGATCATACTTTTTCTGTCCTTTATGTGTGTCCATCTTTGCATGAAATATTCCTTTGGTATCTCTAATTTTCTTGAAGAGATCCTGTCTTTCCCATTCTATTGTTTTCCTCTATTTCTCTGCATTGATCACTGAGGAAGGCTTTCTTCTTTCTTCTTGCTATTCTTTGGAACTCTGCATTCAAATAGGTATATCTTTCCTTTTCTCCTTTGCCTTTAGCTTCTCTTCCTTTCTCAGCTATTTGTAAGGCCTCTTTAGGCAACTGTTTTGCCTCTTTGCATTTCTTTTTCTTGGGGGTGGTCTTGATCACTGCTTCCTGTGTCATGAACCTCCTTTCATAGTTCTTCAGGCACTCTGTCTTCAGGTCTAATCCCTTGAATCTGTCACTTCCATGGTATAATCATAAGGGATTTGATTCAGGTAATACCTGAATGGTCTAGTGGTTTTCCCTACTTTCTTCAATTTAAGTCTGAATTTGGCAATAAGGAGTTCATTATCTGAGCCACAGTCAGCTCCTAGTCTTATTTTTGCTGACTGTATAGAGCTTCTCCATCTTTGACTGCAAAAAATATAATCAATCTGATTTCAGTATTGTCCGTCTGGCTATGTCCAGCAAATAGGGTACTTGGATACAATGGGATAAGCAAAATTTGGTATATGCGCACATTAGAATATTATTCATCTGTAAAGAGGAATGAAGTGCTGATACACACTACATCAGTGAATCTCGAAAACATTATGCCAAATAAAAGAAGCAAGACATAAAGGTCACATGTTGTATGATTCCATTTATATGAATTATCCACAAGAGGCAAATCCATGGAGACAGAAAACAGATTGGTAAGTGCCAGAAGCTTGGGGAAGAGGATAAGTAGAAATGATGGCTTCACAGGTACATGATTTCCTTTGAAGTCATGAAAATGTTTGGAACTAGATAGGGGTGGTGATTGCACGATATTGTGAACACACTAAACGTCACTGGATGGTCTTGTTAGGATGGTTAATTTTATGTCGTATGAATTTTTCCTCCATTTAAAAAAAGCTTTTAATAGCTTGGAAATTCTATGAATGTGACCAAAGTAATAAAGCCATGAATAGGTTGCGAGATAAGGATAGGAAATGCATAGAATGGGGGTTATCACCCCAAACTAACAATAGCACAACTCTGCAAAAACTGGGGACCCCCTTAGCCCAGATCATGAATTTCAGCAGTGAGAAATCTGTTTGAATCAGGGTCTTAATGCTTATATGCTCATTGGAACAATTTGGCTAATTTTTTCAGGCAACACGTGAAGGCAAGAAGTAGAGTGTTTACGTCTGTAATAGTCTGCATATCACATGCAATGCAGAAACTTAAAAATAACCCACCATTTTTCATGGCTGCCTATCTAGATAGGCATGGGAAACAAAATGCTGCATTCAAGGCATGAAAGAAATGTCATCAAAAGTGTGTAAATGACCCTAGGTTTGCTAATTTTTTCAAGGCTATTCATGGTGTTAGCAGAGTAGGCCTTTATTGTTTGTGACAACCCCTCAAGGCAGATGCCATGGTCCTGACACTTTAGTATGCTTGTTATTTCTTTCTTGTGTCCTAAATTTCAAGAAGATGGAAATGGAAGTTTAGAAGCTAATAATAGTGTCATCTCATTGGCAGGAGCTGGAAGGAAGCATGCCCATGGAAAAACCATAACACTAGGTGCCTTAAGGCATCCGGAAGGGAGTTAGGGAGAGAAATGAGACAGAAGGGCCACGGGGATCAGTAGCATAGGAGGGCAGGGACAATGAGAGCATGTGAGCCTCAAATCCAGCAGAAGATAAAAATATATACTATGCTTAAAAATGAGAATCAGACATAGAACCTGTTTGTCATGAGAGAAAGTGGGCTATCAAAAACTCACTGGGAATTTAGCAGTATTCAAACCATTTAACTTGGTATCTTCACCTCTGGGAATCTATCTTATGCAAATGATCCTATTGAGAAAATGTCTTTTTATTTGAAATAATCTAACTTCAACAGTGCAGGGAGGAATAATTAAGTGAAAGATTGAGAGCACCCTTTTGACCAAATAGCCATTAGAAACAGTATGGTTACAGAGTTCATAAGGATTCAGGGAATTGTTACATTATAGCTGTGCAATAGTGTCCATCTTCTTTGTTCAAAAGTGAAATATATTCATTTGGAGAATACAAATAATGACAACATTACAAATAAAAATGAATTATAATCCTGCATCTAGAGATAACCATAGTTGTACATTGGATTAGTTCCTCCCAGTCTTTTTAATTCAAGTATGCATATATCTGGGCTTCCCTGGTAGCTCAGCTGGTAAAGAGTCCAGCTGCAATGCAGGAGACCTAGGTTTGATCCCCGGGTTGGGAAGATCCCCAGGTTGGGAAGATCCCCTGAAGAAGGAAATGGGAATTCACTCCAATTTTCTTGCCTGGAGAATCCCCCTGGACAGAGGAGCCTGGCAGGCTACAGTCCATGGGGTCACAAAGAGTAGGACGCAACTGAGCTACTAAAACACAATGCGTGTATAAATATATCACTTCCAGGTGGCTCAGTAGGTAAAGAATCTGCCTGCAATGCAGGAGACATGGGTTCTGTCCCTGGCTCAAGAAGATCCCCTGGAGGAGGAAATGGCAACCCACTCCAGTATTCTTGCCTGGAGAATCCCATGGACAGAGGAGCCTGGCGGGTTACAGCCCATGGGGTCACAAAGAGTCTGTCATGACTGAAGCGACTGAGCACAGCATAACAACACAGCACATGCGCACACAGACACATTTTTAAAAACGGATTTCATACAGTGCAGTTCAGTTAACTCAACTTAATTAAAATAGGTGAAAAAATTGAAAAATCATAGACACACCTGCTATATGAATGTGTTTGTATGGTGGACTGGGAAAGGTTTCTCCTCTCTTATTCCTCAGCAGTTTTGATACTTGTCTGCTTCCTTAATAGAGTTGATTCCTGGTTCTCTAAGGTTGGAAATGATGGGAGAATTGGGAAAGACTTTTGGGAAGGGAGATGGCTGACTTCGATGCTGAGAGTCTCTAATGCCACGTGGTAGGATGGAGGCTTGACGTTTTTACAGTGCTGGCAGCTTCCTCATTCCCAATAGCTGGAACTGAATCCATGCAGGAGGGCATCTCTGCAGGGGTCCCAGGTTGAAGATCAGGAAACAATGCCTTTGCAAACATGAATTGTGTGTAAGTCAAGTGTCAAGATGAAAAAGTTCCAAGATCTTAGTAAAGAGTCATTGTTTTGAGAGTTTTAGAAATAATTTCATTTGTTTTTATTTTTGGCTGAGCTGTTGCTGCTAGGCTTTCTGTAGTTGTGGTGAGTGGGATCTACTTTCTAGGTGCGATGTGCAGGCTTCTCATAGCAGTTTGGGGAGCAAGGGCTCTAGGGCTCGTGGGCTCCAGTAGTTGAAGCACGTGGGCTCAGCGGTTGTGGCTCCCGGGAGCTAGAGGCTGAATAGTTGTGGCACGTGGGCTTAGTTGTTCCGCAGGATGTGAGAGGGATATTTCCAGATCAGGGATCAATCCCGTGTCTCCTGCATTGGCAGGTGGATTATTTACCACTGAGCCACCAGGGAAGCCCACCTCCGAAGTATCATTTTAACTTCCGAGCTACTCCTCCGACACCCAATTGTACTTACCACCTCCCTATCACACACACACACACACACACACACGCACAGAGTTTTCCTTCCACTGACAGCCATGAAGATCTGAACTTGCTTTTATTTGGGAAGCAACTAGTTTCCTTAGAAATTGTATATTATTTTTACAATGGGCAAATAGATAAAGTTTAAAAAAATAGATAATTAAACCTGGTTGCAGGGTGGGTGGAATATTTCTTAGGCTTACACTGAAGTTTTTACTAATGCTGTTGGGCATTTATACTGTCCAGAAAGCACTGCACCCCCTCCCAGCCTCCACACTCACCCTAGGTTCCCAGCCCCTGCCAAGGACATGTGACCAAGAGGCAGGCCAGGCAGTCCTCCTGTGACAGCCTTGCCACTCGACTCCTTCCTCTTGCTGAATTCTGTCTTCTTTGCTAACAAGTCCACACAGAGAGAGCAGCTGGGCCCCAAGTGGTTATTTTATCAGAGAAGAATTAGCCCTGTTCTCAGACACCAGAATGAGTGTGTTTGAGGATCACTGTTACTCTGCTCCTTGACCCTCTGTCCTTCAGTCTAAATAATCCCAGTTCTTTCAAGTTTTTTTTCCCCCCGTAAGCTTTATTGTTTCCTACCCTTTAATATCCTCACAATTCTTCTCAGAACCTCTCCCAGCCCTCCTCTTCCCTCTTTAATTACAGGGCTCAAACACAATATTCTAGGAAGCGCTTGAGCAGTGCTCAGTAAAATGGAAAGCTTATCTCAAGATTCCTACATGCTGGGGTTTATGCAGGCTTCCTAAGGTCACGCGATGCTGTCTTTAATTTTAAGTAACTGCTTAAGAATGTCTCATGAACTATTTATTATCTGCTGGGAGCAGCAGCTTGCAGAGGTGGGCATGGGGCAAGTCCCTCTGGGTGGTACAGCATACCAACTGTGCTGGCAACCAGCACCTATGCCCCCAGGAGGAGGGCAAACCTGGGGGCCTGTGCCCCTCTTTGAGAATATCTCCCTCTTCAGAAGCACCCTCTCCCACTACTAGACTATCCTATGATTTTACA
Source organism: Ovis aries (assembly GCF_016772045.2). Lineage (NCBI taxonomy): Eukaryota > Metazoa > Chordata > Mammalia > Artiodactyla > Bovidae > Ovis > Ovis aries. Next base: position 70,748,630 of record NC_056059.1, on the reverse strand, counting down.
AAATAAGACTCTAATCTCATTATCTGTACTTTTCCTACAGTTCTGTTGTGTCAATGTATGTTTCATTCAGGAATTTGCATTTTAAACCTTTTCACTTCTTGTTGCAGAATGAGAGACATTCACTGCTGGGAGCATCTCTAACAGCGGCAACTGAATGGACCATATTATCCATCTATCTATCTATTTAGCCATCCATCCGTCTATATATCATCTATCCATCATTCTTTCCTTCTTCTTGCCTCTGAGCTTATTAGTCAGACTGCTGCTGCTGGTATAATCCTCTTTTTGTTATGTTGGAATACCTAGGGCAGCTGAGACACCCAGGCTACAGACATCTCTCCCCTTCCCGCTCTCCATTCCTGCCTTCTGGTCATTCAATAGAACTCTGTTGGATACCTACACTCCTCCTTTCAGGTTATTGTCAAAATTCTGGTTTAAAATAATGAAATTTTAAACTCTACCTCTAAACACCTCCTAATTTGGAATGAAGATCCAAACATATAAAGAAAAGAAGTGTAGCAAAAGCATATGGTCACTGCTCTGGATATTGTGTGGCAAAAAGAACTGTCTACCTGGGAGTGGAGAAGACACCAGGAAAGGCTTCTCAGAGGGGCTGCAACTTCTCTTCTACTGTGAACCTCCACTCACCATCTTCTGTCCCAAGCCTCCCAACATGCAAGGGGGCAGAATATTTTTCTTCCTTCTGAGCCAATTGTGTTTCTGCTTTCCTGTCCCCCCAGAGCAGCTGGGTCACAATTTTGTAGTCCAGAGGCTTTTGTTTTAACCTCTCAAATGCAGAACTGTGGAAGCCCTCAGTTCTTCATGTATAAAAGCTATATGAGTATATGTGTGTGTGTGTGTTATGTGAGTGCTATTTATGTGCCAAAGTACTAAAAATCTCATTCATTATGACTTGGTAGGAGACTTGAGAATAGAAAATTGGCCACTGGAAACTAGGATCTCTATTTCCTCCATGCAGTTTAACAGCAAACAAATTAAATGCATCTTTGCTACTTATCTTGTAGCTACTTATCATATCTTTTTATTCTTTATGATAATTTATTACAGCAAACCTCAGAAATATTGTGTGTTCAGGTATAGATCACTGAAATAAAGCACTATCACAGTAAAATGTCACATGAATTCTTTGGTTTCCCAGTGCATACAAAAATCACATTTATACTACACTGTATACTGTATTTATACTATACTCACTAAGAGGGTAATATCATCATGTCTATACAAGTACATACTTTAAAAAATAACACTGATGGAAAAATGGCACCAATAAACTTGCTCAACTCAAGACTGCCACAAACCTTCAATTTATAAAAAATGCACTATCTATGAAGTATAAAAAGAAGTATGATAGAATCAGGTATACCTATATTCTCATGTTTAAGTAAACTGCTATTTCCTCTCTACACCTCTCTTTACACCAATGCTGACCCCATGTGTGGGTCTTTCCACACCAAAACAAAATTTAGTTAATTTATTTATATTTATTCTTTGGCCATACCACACGGCAAGTGGAACTTCCCTGACCAGGTATCAAAACTGCATCCCCTGCAATGGAAGCATGGGATCTTTACCCCTGGACCACCAGGGAAGTCTGGTTCTTGGTGTTTTACATTTCATTGACGCTTACTACCCAGACTTCACAGGCGAAGCACCAGTCCCACGAGACTTCAGATACCAATCACAAATCCAGGCTGGCACCTGTGCTTCTGACTTGTCATTTATAAATCCAGGGTTTCCATGACCTTTTCCTTGGGTTTGAGAAGCTGCTAGAATGGCTCTCAGACCTCAGGAAGAAGTTTACTCACTAGATTACCAGTTTATTAGAAAAGGATACAACTCAGGAGCAACCGGATGGGAGAGATGCATGGGACAAGGTGTGGGGAGGGGAAGCAGAGCTTCTAAGCCCTGTCCAGGCCTGCTGCCCTCATAGCACCGGCATGTGTTCACCAACCTAGAAGCTCTCTGCCTCTGATGGTTCAGGTGTTTTATAGAGGTTCCATCATGTAGGAAAGCTTGATAAACTCACTGGCCATTGGTGATCTCCAGCCCCTCTCCTTGCCTAGAGGTCAGGGTGGAGCTGAAAGTTCTAATCACATGGCAACCAGTCCCCACTGTGAGATGGTCCATAAGCCCCCAGGGGCCTGATATCTTATTAGCATACAGGAAGACACTTATCACATAGGAAATTCCAAAGGTTTAGGAGCTGCCTGCCAGGAAAGCAGCAAGGCAGACAGAAACCAAATATTAATATATATTTCTGAATATGTCCTAATGGTATTTTTATATTTGAACTTACAGTATTGGACTGTATTACATGTCCGCTTGTCATATTGTAAGTTTTATTTGGTTACCACAGTAAATGCTATACCAACCACTGTTTCAGTGCTAGAGTGTTTCCAGCCCAAGGAGGCATCTGGACACACGTGAGGTGTCTTTGAGCTTCCCTGGTGGCTCTGTAGCAAAGAATCCGCCTGCCAATGCAGGAAATACAGCTTCAATCACTGGGTCAGGAAGATCCCCTGGAGAAGGAAATGGCAACCCGCTCCAGTATTCTTGCCTGGAAAATCCCATGGACAGAGGAGCCCGGTGAGATGCAGTTCATGGGTTCACAAAGAGTCCAACACGACTGAGCATGCACACACAGATGAGGTGTCTTTGGCTGTCATTAATGGTGGAGGGAGCACCACGGGCAACGAGCACCCACGCAATTTTACTCCAGACTTACAAGCAGGTGAAAAACCTCTTTCCGCTTATGAATCCCCAAGCTAACTTGGTTGTACCTGTAAGCACAGAGCACTTTTGGCATCATTTTAATATGTACTCACTGTTCCAACAGTATAACAATCATGAGGAGAAGTGGGCAACAGAGGATGAGACGGTTGGATGGCATCCTCGACTCAACGGACATGAGTTTGAACAAACTCCGGGAGACAGCAAAGGACAAGGAAGCTGGGCATGCTGTAGTCCGTGGGGTCACAAGGAGTTGGACATGATTGAAGTACTGAACAACAGTGATCATGTGAAGCAAGGGATGGCTGAACGTGGCTGTTTGAGCACTTTAACAAGAATCACTCACCATTTTCAAAAATTAGGTCACCAGTGGTAATACCTCCATGGTCTACAAGCTGCCAGCACAGCTCAGCTGCATTTGGCAGTGCTTGTGATCATGCATTCATAGTGCTTCTTTGTGAAGACATAGCACTTGATGTCATCATTACATCTAGGTGTGGTCGTACCCAAGCATTTGTGATTGAAATACATGTTACATTATTAGAAATCATTCTTTCACTTTTATATTGATTTTAAAAGATTGTGTGTGAGGATGGTATATTAGCCATACATTTTATTTTGTGGTATAATGGAAAAGTTACATGATATTTGTATTAAAAACAGACTTTGGGTCTGCTAGAAACTGAATGTTTGTGCCTGTCCTTCAGTGAAAATGCATATGTTGAAAACTAATACGCACTGTGATGGTATTAGGAGGTGCGGGACTTTGAGAGGTGATCGGATCATGCGGGTGGAACCCACATGAATGGTACTAGTACCCTCATAGAAGAGGTCCCAGAGAGCTCTCGTGTCCCCTTCACCATGTGAGCACGCTGAGAGAAGACAGCTGTCCATGCTCCATGAACCAGGTTCTTCCAGGTGCTCAATCTGCTGCTCCTTGGTCTTGGACGTCACAGCCTGCAGATTGTGAGAAATAGATGTCTGTCACCCAGTCGATAGGATTCTGCTACAGCAGACTGAACAGACCAAGAGGCTTGAGAACTATTATTACTCTGCAACACTTTGCTCCTTTTGTACTGGTTTTTCCAGTAGTTAGGTATGGATGTGAGAGCTGGACTATAAAGAAAGCTGAGCACCGAAGAATTGATGCTTTTGAACTGTGGTGTAGGAGAAGACTCTTGAGAGTCCCTTGGACTGCAAGGAGATCCAACTAGTCCATCCTAAAGGAAATCAGTCGTGAATATTCATTGGAAGGACTGATACTGAAGCTGAAACTCCAATAATTTGGCCACCTGATGGGAGGAATGACTCATTTGAAAAGACCCTGATGCTGGGGAAGATCGGAGGTGGGAAGAGAAGGAGATGACAGAGGATGAGATGGTTGAATGGCATCACCGACTCAATGGACATGAGTATGGGTGAACGCTGGGAGTCGGTGATGGACAGGGAAGCCTGGCGTGCTGCAGTCCATGGGGTTGCAAAGAGTGGGACATAACTGAGCGACTGAACTGATATATATATATATATAGCTTACAACTTTAAAGAATTATTGGGAGATTTGATTATCATTCCCTAGATTCTTGTCCCCTTTACATTTCCCAAGAAACCCTTCCTACCTTCTTCAGGAGCCTTCAGGGGTGCGGTGCTGCTCTGCAGGTGTCTGCCTTTGGTGGCTCCTAACAAAGCTGCCTTCCTCAGAGCTTAGCCTTTCTTCTTTGTTTGGGGCATTGCTTTTCAGCCAGATGAACAATGAAACCCAAACTCTGGTAATGAAGCCAGGATTAGCTGGCTTGTGGGAGGAGGTCAGCTCAGACCAGAGAAGTCCTTAGAAAACACTGGTCTATTATCTCAACTCCCGAGAGAAACTTTTAGTCATATCCTGGTTTTTCAATCAAAGGCATGTCAGCATGTGGCAAAGGGTGGCACATACGGTGTCTTTGTATGAATTAGAAAATGGGGCTCCTTTCAAGGCAAACAACTGTTACAAGACTTCGCCCCCAGTTGATACAACTGAACCTTGATTGGAGGCAGGATGGATCTCAGTCCCTGCTCTTTCCTGCAGCCAGGCCAGCCCTGATTTGGGCCTTTCGTGTACGGGGAATGATGATCATCTGGGCCTGGGCTAGGGGACACTTGTGATGACCTGAGGTCTGGGCTCCATAGAATTAATTTCCAAATGTGTCTCTCGCAGGCCTCCATTCAGTTAAGACCTTGGATCCTGGGGGGCAGGTTGCCTGATCCAAACTTCAGTTCTATCACTTAGTATCTCTGAACTGTTGGCAAGTTGGGTGAACTTGGGACAGTTGCTTAAACTTTTAATGCCTGTTTTCACATTAAATAGGGATAACTGTAATATCTATTTCCCCAGTGAAGTTGTTATATGGATTAAATGAATCAATATTCATATATTAATACTAATAAGGTATAGAACAGTGCTGGATACATAATAAGAACTACATAAGTTTATTTGTATATAAGTTCCTAACTCTATATATTAACTAATAAATAATGTTTAGTTGCTAAGTCGTGTCCAACTCTTTTGTGACCCCAGGGACTGTAGACTACCAGGCTCCTCAGGCAATGGGATTTCCCAGGCAAGAATACTGGAGTGGGTTGCCATTTCCAGAACTAATGTACAAATAAGCTTCAAATAAAGGTCTTTAATGCTACACTTCCCAATTATATTACACTGAATTGTGTTTGCATCTCCTCTACTAGACTGGAATCTCTCATGAAGCCACACCATTTCTTACCCATTTTGAATCTCCCACATAGTAGCAGAGTGGTGGCTCCCCCTGGCTCAGTGAATGGTGTTCATTGACTGACTGACTGAAAGAATGGATGGATGAATGCCTAGTGCAGAGCTATGCCCTCAGGATGTGACCCTCCCAGGTGGGGTTTCACCCCCTAAGCCAAGCAGTGACTGTAGAGGACTTAGCAGGATCGATGAGGCTTCCTACCCTTCCTGATCCCACTGAGGTTACCAACAGGCGGAGAGACGGCTGCCTACCAACGGATACTGTTAAACGAACAAAGACGTCTGTGGTCTTTCGGCTGCCCGTCTGGCACCTTGCAGGAAAGTGAAACCGAGTGTGAAACACACCTGTTCTCTCTAGCCTTTTAACTGGCAGAGTTTTAATTGCCAAGAGGAGGGAGAGGTGGGAGGTCCAAACTTTGAAAAAGCCAGGGAATTAATTGTGTGTTAATGGATGGATGTGCAGGGGTTGAAGGGGGGGCAACCTGGGCGGGGTAGGGAGTGGGGAGCAATAGAACATTCTGGCCTCTTGGCCTCTTTATTCCTCACTACTGTATGCCTAGTTGAAAGCCAGATGGCCCAGACTAAGAGGAAAACACATTCACTTTGGGAAGAGAAATCTTAGCGCATGCTTCTAGTGAATAATGATGCTAGGCGGCATCTCCAAACCTGGAGCTGTCCTTTGTTCCTCATATTTCAAATAGTGAATGGTCAACCCCAGTCAAGGCATTCAAGGCTCTTTGGGGTTTGTGGGTTTCAGCCCCCATTCTCTCCTCTGTGTGTCCAAATTTCTTTCTGTCCTTCCAATCTTAGTGCACATTTTGGCCTCTGTACTGTTGTTATTATCTCTGCAAAATGCCATCTTCCTCTTCAGTTGTTTTCATAGTGGTAAAAAGTCCACCTGCAAATGCAGGAAATGCAGGTTTGATCCCTGGGTTGGGAAGATCCCCTGGAGGAGGAAACGGCAGCCCACTCCAGTATTCTTGCCTGGAAAATCCCACGGGCAGAAGAGACTGGTGGGCTATGGTCCATGGGTTTACAGAGTTGGACACAGCTGAGCTACTGGGCACTCATTCTTTTTGTTTGTTTGTTTTTATTTCTGTTGGGCTCTAGAGGAAAGGTTGGGAAATACCTCCGCAAGTTATGCCCCACTAGGGAGACGTCCTTTATAATTTTCCTGGGATAGCTCTCAGAGCTTTTGCTTTTTCTTGGAGCTGCTGCTCTTGCTTGCTGGCGGTGGCCTCTTCAGGTCGCCTGCTGTGTGGCTCCTCCTTGGAAGACAATTTCTTCTTTTTGAGGGGGACCCTTTTGTTCTCTGACTCTTCAGGGTCCTAACTGGTTCCTCTTTGGGGAAAGATTTCTTCCTTTCGGGAAGATTTCCAGTGAGCACTCATTCTTTAGGACTCCCATTTAAACGCATTTCCTTCAAAATATCTCTGAGACCCTTTAACTTGGGCCATTTTAAGACTTTCCCTTGTGTTTTTCCACCTCCTTTTGCACTAAAGATATACAAATTTTAAAACATAACTTTGCTTATCAAATTACTTATTCTTTTTAAAACATTTGATTTATAATTGGCCAAGTTTTTTTGGCAAATAATTGTTTATCCTTGAGAATTCTGGTAAAGTAAGGAAACTTAGCCTATAGATTATTTTCAATTTTTAATGTCATTTTATAAATATTAAACTTAACTGTCATTGTAGATAAATACTTATAAATTTTGGGTTTATATTTTTCTTTACATATTAGGAAGCCATTGCTGTTTTATGGCCCTCAGAAAGCTGGGCTTTTTTCATGACCACAGGGCTTTCTGAACCTCTGGTGTAATACTGATTTTGATCAAATTCCGCTACCTGCTGGAAACAGAGGTACAGAGAATATGGTTACAATCAACCAAAAAAAAAAAAAAAAAGCCGCAATTGTGAACCTGTAGGCACTGAATAATATGCCATGAAAACATAGAAGTCAAACAAGTCACATTATAGGGGTAATTTACAAACTTATTATAATAATTATAGATCTTTATATATTAGTAGATTAAAGTGTGTGTGTGCTCAGACGTGTCTGACTCTTCTCGACCCCTGTGGACTACCGGTCATCAGGGTCCCCTGTGCACGGAATTCTCCAAGGAAGAATTCTGGAATGGGTTGCCATTTCCTACTCCAGGAGATCTTTCAGACCCAGGGATCAACCTGTTTTATTGTTTTATTTTATAATTTTTAATATCTTAATATCCTTTCTTTCTTCTGATCCTCACAATAATACTGAAAGCTGGCAAGGTAGAGATTGCTACCTTCTGTGTGTGCATGTGAGTGTGTGTCTGTGTCTGTGTGCGTGTGCCTGCTAAGTCTCTTCAGTCATGTCCAACTCTTTGCAACTCTGTGGAGTGTAGCACTCCAGACTCCTCTGTCCATGGGATTCTCCAGGCAAGAATACTGGAGTGGGTTGTCATGCCCTCCTCCAGGGGATCTTCCTGACCCAGGGATTGAATCCGTGTCTCTTATGCCTCCTGCATTGGCAGGTGTGTTCTTTACCATGAGCACCAGGTGGGAAGCACTAGCACCTAGAAAATTAAGAGTGTAAAACTTGTAAAAGATACAGAATACTTGAATAAGACAATTGCAAGGTTGATGATATAAACACCTACAAAACCTCACACTTAGACGAGGCTACACATTGTTCATAAGCAAACACAGAGCAGGGTGCCTAGAAGACATCATACTCTGGTGAGGTTATCTTCAGACCAAGCAGCACAAATGAAAGAAGAATACACTCTGCTTAGTTTGGCAAGAATGATTGCGGGAGGCTGTCACCAATGGCGTCTGGAAAGGTTTTATAGAGTAGGCTTGAAGGAATTCCCTTGTTGAGTTGGTGAGGAAGGGAAGAACATTTCAGTAAGTAGAACTAGTTTATATAGATAAAAAATTTCCTTCCTGCTAAAGGGAAAGAGCAAGTACTTCTGTGTGGCTAAAGTACAGAGAATTTTGAGAAAAGACATTGGAAACTTAAGCAGTGACCAAGCAGAGAAGGCTTCACAGGACAGATCCAAGTATAGACTTCACCCTGTAGTGTGGCAGTTTCCAAATGGCAGCTACCCAGACGTGGCCACCATGATTTTTGCCATATCCATTCACCAATTGCATTTCATTCTTCTTCAGGTCAACCAACTCTAAAACTCAAGTATATGTATTGAAAGAGGAAATTGTATATCACCTCTATACATGAACAACCATTAACTTTGTCATTAACAGAAGTTAATTATTTAAAAGACACAGTGAAAGTACAATAAGATTGCTACATTTTAGATATATATGTGGACTATGGTGAGCATCCCATTTTCCCTTTCCCCAGTAAAAGCATAAGCTCTCAATGTGCTACCACTCATGGGTTATTGTCTGCATTCATGCTCAGCCGCTTCAGTCGTGTTCAACTCTGCGAGCCTATGGACTGTAGCCCTCCCGGCTCTTGTCCATGAGATTCTCTAGGTAAGAATACTAGAGTGGGTTGCCATGCCCTCCTTCAGGGGATCATCCCGACCCAGGAAACAAACCACAGTCTTCTGCATCTCTTGCACTGCAGGCAGATTCTTTACCCACGGATCCACTTGGAAAGCCCTCATTGGTTATTGTTCACATATAAAAACAAATTAATGCAAAGGAAGAAATATCTAAGAGTGGAATCACAGAACTTTCAGGGTAAGCCATTTACTTGAATCACGTAGGTAACCTTCACTTCACCAAATGTTTCTGCACATATTAGGCAAATTACATTTCTATCTCAGTCCACAGCACAAGGTAATGATAAATGCCCTCTTAATTAACAGAGTTATGGTGAGAATTTAATGAGTCTGTATAGCAGTTTGGAGTGTAGTCTGATATTTAGTGAATGCTTATTATAAACAAGGAATTCTGGTAAATGTTTTATATGCATACTTAATCCTCATAACAGCCCTATGAGGTAGGTACTGTTATAGTTACTATCTTACAGACAATGAAGCAAGACTCAGAGAGTCTTACTTAATATGCCTAAAATTACACAGCAGGCAAATCAGGGTCAGAACTTGAACTCTAACCTTCACGCTCTTAAGTTCTCAATGTTAGTCCTAACAAATCTTTTATTTGAATAGTTTATTTTCCTCTTCTCAGAGGTTTTTCCTTTTCACCAGATTTTATTTAGATGTAGAGGATTAGTGTTATTAATATTACCAGGTAGAGGAAAAACATATTCAAATCTGATGACAACTAGTTGACTGGATAATTATCTTCATACTTTGCTAAGCTTACAGAGTTGTTAAGCCACATCTAGTCATTCAGTAACAAAGACCATTCAATCAATTCAGGCAAACAAATTTTCACATTTAACCACTGAACAACCTCCCTTGAGGATGATCTGATTTTATTAAAGAGTCTCAAGAAGTATTTGGCTTATCATGTTCTTTTCCTTGCGTTGGATGATAGAAAGCTCAAGGTGACACTGTAGCCTTCCATGTACAATTGGGTCGTTCACTGACCTTACTCCTAGTCTTCTCTTATTTTCAACATTATCGTCTCTTGTCCTGATTGCCTCATTTATTTATTTGAGATAAATCTCCTTTTTTAAAATTTAAACTTAAGGTATATGAAGTATCTTTAAAGTATATCAAAGTATCTTTACAACACTATGGCCCCCCTGGTGGCTCAGCTGGTAAAGAATCCGCCTGCAATGCAGGAGACCCCAGTTCGATGCTGAGATCAGGAAGATCTGCTGGAGAAGGGACAGGCTACCCATTCCAGTGTTCTTGGGCTTCCCTGGTGGTTCAGCTGGTAAAGAATCCACCTGCAATGCGGGAGACCTGGGTTCGATTCCTGGGTTGGGAAGATCCCGTAGAGAAGGGAACAACTACACACCCCAGTATTCTGGCCTGGAGAATTCCATGGACTGGATAGTCCATGAGGTTGCAAGGAGTTGGACACCACTGAGCAACTTTCACTTTACAACACTATACAATTAAGATTCCAGCAGAAATCTAGACAGTCATGTATGTGAACATGTTCACTTATTGTGGGTTAATTGTTTTCCATTTTCACAAAAGTTTCTGAATCCAGGTTCATGACTCCACGGAAATGTTGGTGATTGTAGTTGGAGCTAAATGCTTTCTTCCACTGGAAACCCTTCAGTCTTCCTTTTCCTTTGTTTTCATTAAATCTGGGAGTTCAAGGTATTTTACAAGTAATCTATTTACTTCCTTGTTTCAACTATTTTGCTGTATATTTTTCTAAGCTAACTTAAATTCTTTTGAGAAGGTGGAACATAAATATAGCAATTAATTACTCCGTTAACAAAATGAGTAGCCCCGGGTCAATTTACCTGCTCCCTCAGTCATTTCCTGGATTGGCTAATCCACGAGGAAATGTGTACAATGCCTGAAAAAAAAAATCTTCGTTCTGTTCTTCTGAACCACCAAAATGAATAGTTTGTTACCATTATGAGAAATTTAAAAACCTAATCAAATCTAAGCTATTAATCCATTTTATGCCTCTTGAGGGGTTTCCTGAGATGTTGATTGAACACTTGTTTTATTTCCACTCAAAAAGAGGCCCAGAGGCTCTCCTTGGAAGGGCCAGAGGCAGGATCCATGAGCAAAGGACCAAAGAGGTTTGCAGGCTCCAACCACCGAGCTGGAAGCAGAGGCCCCTGGCTGGATCAGGATCCCATTTCTGTGTGCAAAAAGCAGAGCCAGGCACCAGACCAGGGCCTGAGGTTATCAGCTGAGAGTTGAGCCAGTCCTTGTACAACAAGGCACCTGGTTTCTGCCTGATCTAAGGAGTCTGCAGAGCTGTATCTCTCCACAGGTGGAAGGGCTTCCCTTTAAATGTGTGAGGTACTCCAAAACTGTTGGTGTTATTATTATTACTTATTTTTTAAACACCAAGTGAGTTAGGGTCTGATTACTAGTGATCGCCAAGGTTGTTAAATTAGAGGTCTGTTGTGTAGGGCTGAGTATTTGCCTGTGTTTCCCAGGAAAGGTGTGTCCCTATAGGAGAGAAATTCCTTTTCTTCTGGCTAGGCAGTGCAACTTTCCCGAGCAGGAGAGAACTCATCCAGGCACAGAGAGGCTGTTAGCTGGCGCTCTGATGCAGTGTCCTCTCCAACTCCCCAGGAACCATCAGAAATTGGGCTTTACCAGAGCCCATCTTTTGTGATCCAGGGCACTCTTCTACCTAAAGATTAAAGGGCATGTGATCTGGGCTTGCATTGTAGCCTCTGATTCAAGAAACTTTTCCCACGGTCTTTTCCCACTTTCCTTTTAAATGCCCTTCTTTAAATCACTGATGGCGATTAAAGATAAATATTTGGACTTACTAAACGTTATTTCTAATGCTGGAGAAAAGCATTAGAAAAGTCTTCTATGCAGAGGTGCTCAAATTTTTTGGCCTCAGAACACCTATACATTCTTAAAAATTATTATAGACATAGTATGTACTGATTTGTGTTGATATGTCCAAATCTGCTATTTTAGAAATTTAAATGAAAACCTTAAAAGTACTTATTAATCAACTGAGAGACAGTAATAATAAATATGCTATGTATTAACATAAATACAATTTTTATGAAAATAACTAAAGAAGCTTAACAAAAGGTAATGAGAAGAGTCATATTGCTCTATAATTTTGCAAATTTCTAATATCTGGCTTGATAGAAGACAGTTGGATTTTCATATTTGCTCCCTCATTCTGTCTATTGTGATATCACAAGTCATATAGCTTCTAGAAAACTCTACTCATGAGAAAATGAGCATGCAAAAGGCAAAAAATAGCAGCATTATGAAAGTAGCTTGGACTCTGCAGATGCCCTGAAAAGGTCTTGGCACCCACTTCAGGGTCCCAGGCTACACTTTAATGTGTCTTGTCTTTTCTCCAATACAAAGGAGATAAAAGAAACAAGCCTTTTGGAATATTTGATTTTATTGAGCCATTCATTTTTAATAATGCAGATCATCCAATTTATCCAAACCCTAGTATTCATTTAGGTCTTTTCATGCGAGACTCATTTTCACCAAGTCCACCTTTTTAACTTTGAAATATCCAATGTGTGCCCTCAGGTTCTCAGAGCCTCCAACACACAAATGACTCTCTCAGTTCTAGCCTTAAACTCTTGGGAAAGAGCTCTCTTGGTTCACCTGAGGCCATTTCACTCTGGTTAAAGATTAGGGTCAGGATTTAGGAATATGATTGCTTTGTTTGAATCAAGACCAAAAGACCATGGCCAAGGTCTTGAGGTGACACTGAGCCACAATTCAATATGTGGAAGTTGTTTGGGATTTGAGTCTAAGGCATGTGTATGTGTGTGTGCTTTGCATGAGAGAAGGATTAAGAGAAATGGGACAAATTTAGATTTGCCTGTTTAATGATTTATTTAAACTGCCCTCAACATCCTCTCTTATTGCCCCCTCTGTTGTCCCACTTTGCTAGACTCAGCAGCAGGAATGCTTCTGTTCCTTTCATTCATTTAAACACTTCAAAGGACATTCACCCACTAATATCCTGTTGATGGCAGCTATTGACTTCCAGGAAAGGAGTTCCTGGAATTCATAAATGCAAGAGTAAAACAAAGCAAGGGGTATAATCTTGAGCAGCCCCATCCCGCGGGGCTGTTCAAGAGTGTCTAGGGGACTTTGCTGTTATCAGTCAATCTTTCCTCGCCATCTGTGCCTTTTGTTTATAATGCAGTTGATTAAAATCTCCTGTATTTAACCTAGCTATTTCAAGTTCAATAATAAGGGGAAATTAGCTCCAGGATTTCCATGATAGTCATTTAGGTTTAACTTCAAGGGTCAGAACCCAAGCAGAATTTTTCATGCTGTATCTGCTCTGCTGCTTGTTCTATGTTGCTGCTTAAAGCTTATGGACACCTTTATCTGCTGCAAGGGCTTCTGGGAACTGAGTCTGGACTCAAAGATCAAATGCAAACATTATACAACTCAGAGGGCTAAATTAAGCCAGTTAACCGCTAGCAAAGCTTAACTTGAGCCAGTGAAAGTGAGGAACTAAAATAATGCTTTCATATTAATATAGTGCATATAAATTAAGTCCAGAGACCCTTCTCCTAAACCACTTCATTGATGAGGAAGAGTCATTGCTGACATTTACTGACCTGGCTCTCAGTTGGGATAGAGGAAGTAGGTATTGTCACTATCATTATTCCATGAGGAAACTGAGGCTTGGAAAAGTCAGGAAGTTTGCCCAAACTAATTAATTAGTAAGTCGTGGGTTGAAAACTTGCTTCCAAACTGTCTGGTTCCACTTCTTGACCAGTTAACCGCTGCAGTATATTCTGAAGTAGTTAGGGTGAATGAAAGGCATTCCAAGCAATGATGTTCTACCCAGTTTATGTTACCAACTAGGGAAAGCTTGTCTGTTTTCCCTCCTGGCCCACCTTACCTGTCCCAAGCCCTCCAACTCCGTGAGGACAGGAGCTTTGTCTGTCTTTTTCTCTGTAGAAGCCCCAGTGCCTGGACACACAGACATGCTCAGTAAATACCTACAATGAATGAGTGAGTGAATGGACAAATGAATGAATACATGAACAAATAAGTGGAACTGCCACATGGATACTAATTTCTGATTTATTCCCAGGTGGTGCTAGTGGTAAGAACCTGCCTGCCAATGCAGGAGATGCAGGAGACAGGTTCATTCACTGGCTCAGGAAGATCCCCTGGAGGAGGACATGGCAACCCACTCCAGTACTTTTGCCTGGAGAATTCCCATGGACAGAGGAGCCTGGTGGGCTCAGTCCATGGGATCACAAAGAGTCAGACATGACTGAAGTGACATAGCATGCATGCATGTCTCAGAACAGACAGTAGCTTCTCATATCACTCTTCCCAGAATAAGGCAGGTTTTCATTATTGGAAAAAACTCAAGCTTGGTATCAATGCCAGTTTTTTTCCTCTACAAATGAATACATTTTATTTAGTTCCCAAGTATTTACTGAGTTCCTGCTGGGTACTGTGCTCGGTGCTGAGGTTATAGAAGTGCACAAGGCTCAGTCCACATTCTCACAGAATACATAGTCCACTGAGGGATGGTACAGCAGCAAATGGGCAATTACAAATCAATAAGATGAGTGTTATGGGTTTCCCTGGTGGTTCAGTTGGTAAAGAATCTGCCTGCAATGCAGGAGAGTCAGGTTCAATCCCTGGGTGAGGAAGATCCCCTGTTGAAGGAAATGGCCACCCACTCCAGTATTCTCGCCTGGAAAATCCCATGGACAGAGGAGCCTAGCAGACTACAGTTCATGGGGTCGCAAAGAGTCGGACATGACTTAGTACTAAACCACCATGATGAGTGTTAGATGGGCAAGTTGTGGTGTTCTGGGAGGTGCACGGAGGAGCGCACTCAACCAGGGGCAAGGGTGATGGAAAGGAGGCAATCTGAGAACTAGTGACCCAAAGACAAATAGGGATTGAACAGGGGAATTGTCCAATCATGGGTTAAATAAAAAAAGGTTTTTAAAACCACAACTTTTCACCTTTGAAGAATATGTCTCTTCTACATTTTGAGTGCTATCCTGAAAGAACACTCTAGCAATTAAACGGAGTCTCCATCCAACATCAGAATGGAATTGGGAATGAAGACATTCTGATAGTTATGTGTTAAACAATTCTGCTGTAGAACAGGTGTGTAGTGCCTTTTGTTTACAGAGGTGAGGGGTTGGCACAGTCTCACAATGGCCCCATTGTCAGAATGGCTCTTGCATGTGTGATAACCACATCCCGAATGGCTAGACCCTGGGTTCAGGGTGGGGCAGAGCACACTGGAAGGGAGAGAGCCCAGAAGCTGACAGATAAGAGGAGGAGGAAACGGAAAGGTCCATGGAGGTGGACAAGCTTCACATGACTGCTTCTGTGGTGAAAGATGAATGGAAAGCTGAAAGCCTGCTGGGCCCTGCTTACATAGGCTGGAGTGGATGGGGGCCTGGCTAAGCAGATGGGAGATGAGGTCAGGTGGGAATTGAGGGCATTGACCTTGAACATCAAGAACACCTCTCTTGGAAGGTCTAGGAGAGAGGTTGCTACCTGCCCTACCATATATCATGCTCTGCTTCAAGATGCCTGGACTAGAGGGTCATTGGGGTTTGAAATCCAGCCCCATCTCTTCTCCTTGCTGGGGGGTTGTGGCACTCCATGCACCCAGAGGGGACACCTTCCTCTAATTTGCACAAAGACACCATATGGGCTAGCAGAGTCCCGCAGATGGACCATGCCAGTGACTTACAGAGCACCTCATCTCTTTTTTAAGAAAGAAATCAGGTGCAGCTAAGGATAGGGAAGAAGGAAGAAGGCTAGAACACAGATTTTGGGATCTAAGTATAGAACATTTTTAACAGTTTGGCTCACTAGTTGATCCCCAGCACCTAGAGCAGGTTCTGGCAAAAAGTTTAATAAATATTTGTTGAATGAATGTATGAATATCCAGATGAGCGTTAGGCATGGGGAGTAGGAGTGAGGGCGCTCCCAGATGGTGGTGGAGGAGCCCATCTGCCCCAGGCAGAAAGCCAAGTGAGCATTACACTTCCCATCCCTGCAACCAGGAGAGCTAGACGCAGAGTGGGGCTGGCTCCACAGCTCTGCCCATCGGCCTCAGGCCTCAGGTTGGCCTCAACTGGAGATTTTCACAGCTGGGGGCACTGCAGGAAACTCTCGCGGTTTACAGAGTACAGGCTTTGAAGTCAGAAATTGCTGATGCCACACCTAGCTCTCTGCACCAGCTCTCTGCACAGACCACTTAACCTCGCTTAGCCGCGGTTTCCTTATCCATGACATGAGAAAGAATAAGAATACGACATAATGGTTAAGATCTTCCACTCTTCATTTTAATTGCCTGCATTATAATCTCAACTCCACCACCTACAGCTAAGACTCCCTGCACTTCAGTTCCCTCATTTGTAAAAAACAAATAATAAATGTGCTTCCCTCATAATGTCACTGTGGGCGTTCAGTGAGTCAATACAGACACAGCATTCAAAACAGTGGGCGACTGTCCCCATCGATGTCATTCCGACTGTGGTTGTGAGTGACTGTGGGGACAATGAACATGTTCAGCACAGGGCCTGCCACGCTGTAACTTCCTCCCTCTCTGCTCCTTTCATCCCCACTGTCATTATCCAATGGCTGTCCCCTGCGAACTCACAGAAGATTCCATGGGACCTTCATGGTTTTCATCCCAAACCATTTCTTCCAAACCATAAGCATTTCATCCAGCCTCGCTGGTAAGGGAAAAGGAGGACTCTCAACCTTGCATTTCCTGTTCTTTCCTGCCTTTTCCTGCTGAAGGGCAGCAGGCCTCGGACAGACCCTGTGCTAAAGGGAAAGTTGAGCTGACTTCAGATATTGCTCTATTTGTCTGCCTCCCTTGAGATTCTGGGATCCCCGCAGACAGGTTCTGGCCTCAGTAGCACATCCCTCAGTTCAGTTCAGTTCAGTCGCTCAGTCGTGTCCCACTTTTTGCGACCCCATGAATTGCAGCACGCCAGGCCTCCCTGTCCATCACCATCTCCCGGAGTTCTCTCAAACTCATGTCCATCGAATTGGTGATGCCATCCAGCCATCTCATCCTCTGTCATCCCCTTCTCCTTCTGCCCCCAATCCCTCCCAGCATCAGAGTCTTTTCCAATGAGTCAACTCTTCGCATGAGGTGGCCAAAGTACTGGAGTTTCAGCTTTAGCATCAGTCCTTCCAAAGAACACTGAGGGCTGATCTTTAGAATGGACTGGTTGGATCTCCTTGCAGTCCAAGGGACTCTCAAGAGTCTTCTCCAACACCACAGTTCAAAAGCATCAGTTCTTTAGTGCTCAGCTTTCTTCACAGTCCAACTCTCACATCCATACACGACCACTGGGAAAACCATAGCCTTGACTAGACGGACCTTTGTTGCCTCTCACAGAACATGGGTGGCCTAGTCTTATTCTTCCCTATTTTCATGTGGGTATTTATGGTTGTAGATTATGTCACAGCGCCAGGCCAGGGAAGCCTCCTGCCCTGCTGGTTACTGTGGCTGTACTGTCCCCTGTGCCTGGCATGTGACAGTCACTCAGACATGTGGCCCAGAACCAAAGGAAGGAATGCAACCAGTCCAAGGTCAGATTTCAAGAGCTGAGCTTTAACCAGCTCTGCTCAACCCTACCCTCTCCTTTCCTTACCCTACGCTATATCTTAGACCTCAGCCATCTGAGTTTTGTTTGGGTTTTGGGGTTTTACGCATTTTTACTGTAGTAAGAAACACAATCATGAAATTCACCACCTTAACCATTTTCAAGTGTGTAGTTCAATTGTCTTTTAGTATATTTGCTTTGTTGTGAAACACAGCAATCTGAGTTTTAAAGTTCAATGACATAACACAATTTATGTCTATTTTCTAAGTGCTCATGAACATGTTGAGTTGTTGACATTTTGAATCCCTTCTCAGGGTGGTGGTGTTTACTCTTCTGCTAAAGTTTGTTATCCATTGTGCTAAACAATCAGGCCTGTCTCATGTATATAAACATCAAGGAAAAAGCAGAAAGATTTCAGTTCTGTATTTTGGTTTTGCAGGGGCAGAACCATATGTTTACGAAATAGAGTATCTGATTAAAATTTCACTGCCCAGTAGGAACTAAATAGGAACTTGAGCAGAATTTTTCCAAATTCTTCACATCAAGAAAAAATACTCCTTTTTAAATTAGAGAAAACAATGTGAACACATTTTAATAGTTTATTTTCTATTTTTAATACTTTTCAAGTGACATAAAGGATTTCCCTTTTTTGGGGGGTTTTAGACAATTTTTATTTGATTACCTGAGAAAAACATACACATTGCAAAAAAAAAATTCAGCATGTAGCAAATGTGATTAAGAAAGTAAAAGTAATTTTAATTCCAACTTTATTGACAACCATTGTTCATGTGGTCTTCTAGACCTTCCTTGAAAATATTAACACACAATGACACAATCATACTTCAAATATAATTTGGTACACATTTGTTTAGACTCTTCCCTTAATATTATACAATATCTATTTTACAGTAGTCAGAGATTATATTATACATATTATTTTGCAGCTTGCATCTTTCATCTAAGTATATTGGGCATCTTTTCATGTCAGAACACAGAGATCCTTTTTAAAGGTTAAATAGTATCTCATTGTTTATACCCACCGTAACCCATCTATCAAGTCCTGTACTGAGAGACACTGGGCCATTTCTAGGTTTTGCTGTCTCTGTAAAGCCACAGTGAGCATGGAGGTCACTCCCGTGCCACACCTGTTGGTTCATGGTACGAGACAGAGTCCTTGTACTTTCTCTCCTGGGTTTTCCATTCCCTTCCATTAGCGTGACTCCCTAGGGCACCCTCTGGGTGGCTCTGAGCCTTCTTCCGGGGAGGATAAGTACTCTTTGTCAAATTCTGCCCTCGGGGCTGTTGTGAGGACTCCTGAGATCAGATATGCTGAGCACTTTGCATTCCCTCACTAACTGGTGATATATAAATACAAAATGTTTTCAATTCCAACAGAGTTGTGGGATTCCTTTCAGGAAGAAGTGAGGGCCCGTTGAGAATGTATGTGTTGGTATAAACACACACAGCTTGTCCTTCCTGTTCTAGGCGATGCCCTGGAGAGTGGAGAGCTCACCCATACTCTGGTCAGGCACAGGTTACTTCCTGGGTGCAGGTGGCTGAAGCATAGGGGGGACACACAGGCCACTAGTAGAGGGGCTGCCTTTGGGTATCCCTCATCCAGGATTTTAGATAAAAATGAGCACATTCTGACTTTCTGAGCTCTTTTCAAGCTCCTCTACTCAATACTCAATTACTAAGCAGCCACCCTGAGCCTGAAGAGGAGAGAGAATCCAGCAGTGGATGCAGAGTCCTTGCCTTCAGGAAGCTTGCGGTCTAATATACAACCCGGATAGCAGCTATGGCCTCCATATCCTTTGAGATATAGAAGAGTTGGGTTCAAATTCCCAAATCCATGGCCCGCAGAAGCCCAGAGCCCTCCAAGTTGTGTGCAAACTCACTGTCAGCCCTGACCCCTCTCCTCGAGACCCTTGCTTCCATGTGGGCATCCTCTGTCTGTGCATCAGGGACCCAGGGTATAATGCGAGCCTCTCCTCTTATTCCACAGAGGCCTTCTTCTCCCTAAGCATTCATGAGTTTAACCAACTTCACTAAATATTTTTGAGGTATATGGTAGGAATATATCACAGAAATTCAAATGATAACAACTAACACTTAAGTGGCGCGTACTCTATGCCAGGCTCTGATGGAAGCACTTTACCTGATAACTCATATAAACCTCCCAATAATCCTATGAGGTAGATATTATCATTGTCCCATTTCAAAGATAAGAAAACATAGCAGACACTGTGGGATCCTCCCTGCAGCCCTCACCATTTCAGCACATGTCCAGCCACCATCACTGTTCTGAGAGCTTTCTCTGCCCACATGTACTAGGTCAGGTGTTCTGGGGAATTACTGCCCCTGAAGGCAACCCTCAGCCAACGACTGACAGGAGTCTGTGGTTAACTCCCCTGGCTCCCTTGCCCCTTGAGTGTGATAACTCAGAGGCACATGTTCTTCTGTTTCCCAGAAGAGCTTCCACTCCAGCTCTTCACAGTGGTAACTTGCTTAGGAACACACTTACTGGCCTTCTTCCCTTTCCCATCTCATTTCCCCATGTGTATCTCCCAGAATCACCTCCAAATAAACTATGTGCTCTCAGATGGTTATTTCAGGGTCTGCTCCTAGGGAAAGCTACATGGAGACGCTGAATTGTGTATCCAAGGTCATACAACTGCCTGGATTCAAACCCAGGGCATCTCCTTTGGACTCTGATCTTTCTCACTACATCACGCAGCCTCTCCACTTCAAATGGAATGCAAGGCATACCCATTTATAGGCATTTCTGACCAAGATGGTGGGGTAGGAGGCTCCAGCCTCTGTTCCCCACAAAGATCAACAATTATCCAGGTATCTATCAACACAAATAGCTTTGGGAGAGCTCAAGAGTCCACTTAAGAAAGCTCAGCAACACCCCCCAGCAAAACACCTGAGAATAACCATACAAAAAGGGAAGAAAGCAACTTCATCCCATCTGCATCACCCCATCTCTTAGGCCTGCCCCACTCAACATCAGGAATGAGCTGCCCAGCTAGAAAGAGCTCCTGATGCTGGGCAAGGGAGGGCAAGGTGAATGACCAGCTCCCCCAGTCTTCCAGGAACCTGTGTAGGGACCCAGTTCAGTCTCACCCTTTCATCCAGAGGCAAGAAGCTGAGATGTATGGAAACGACTAGGAACAAAGAAGAAGAGCAGGCACCATGAGTATTAGCCATGCAGTGGAACCAACCATAGTTTCCGGTGCTGTGCTCTACGGAAGACCCAAGCAGCTTTGCCACCGAAGAAACTGACGACCAGCACAGCCACGGGATAACTCCTGCAGATCTTGTCCCTGAGGTTTTCCCACCACGGGTTTTTGCATTCATAGATGCCAGCCCCCTGAGTCCTTCTCCAAAGCATACTAGTGGCTCTGGGGGCCCTGGCGGTCAGCATGCTCTTCTCTAGGTGCAGGGTCTTGCTTGGGCACATGGGCAGCAATAGAGGCTGGTGACAGGAGGTAAGTCACTTTTCTCCCTATCTCCACTGGACCCCAGGATTCACACTGGCTGCCAGCCCCGGCCTCTGTGGCTGGGCAAATGTAAGACAGCAGTGAGACTCCGGCAGTTGATCCCCACTGCTATGCGCACACTCGGGGCTAGTCCCTTCAGTGGTGCACCTGCAGCCACCAACCTGACCACCACCACTGATCTCCGCTGTCAAGCCCGTGCCAGGGTGAGAGCCTGCAACCACAGGAGTGCTGGCTGACAGCCTGTAGGCCTGCATCAGGCCCTGATGTCAGTCACTGGCCTGACCACTGGTCAGTTGTAACACTTGCCCTGGTAGCTCTGCACCTGCGTCCTGCCAGCCCAGCTCCTGACCCTGGGCTCTATTGCCATGCATGTACTCAGGCAAGACCCTGCACCCAGAGAAGGGCTTGTCGACAGCCAGGGCCCCCAAAGCCACTAGGATGCCCACAGTTGGCGCCAGCCCTTGTATCTGGCTGTAACCCCACTCACTACACGTGTGTCTGCAGCCAGCTCCTACCATTAAACAGGCTCCTGCAGCCGGCCTCCTCAGCTAAGTGTGTGTACACCACCAGCTCTGGCCACTGCCACTGCTTGCCCTGGTCCCTAGCCACTGGATCCAGAGGCACCACTGAGGACCCCAACTTTCTTACAGGCACTATAAAACCCCAGAACCGCTCTCCAAGGACCACACAAGGCAATTTTGTTCTTCAGAAATGAAAGAGAGGTAAAGATTCTCCCAGGCAAACAAAAGCTGAAGGAACTCATCACAACTAGATCTGCCTTACAAGAAATGCTGTAAGGAGTTCCTCAAGCTAAAGTAAAAGGACACTAATTAGTCCATACGAAAATATGAAAGTGAAAGTGTCAGCCGTTCAGTTGTGTCTGACTCTGCAACCCCATGGACTGTAGCCCACCAGACTCCTCTATCCATGGAATTCTCCAGGCCAGAAAACTGGAATGGGTTGCCATTTCCTTCTCCATACACAAAAATATAAAACACACTGCTGGAAGTAAGTATATAGTAAAAACAAGAATACTCTAATATGTAATATGACAGTCCTCCTTCCATAAGGAGGTGACCTGAGTTTTATAAAGATGAAAAAAAGTAGATGAGTAGACCAACTGTCCATTGAGATTAATGAAGACGTTTCCCCTGATTTGTAGCCAGTGCTAGGCTGAACCAATTGCCAACATTAAAGAAGCCTTGGGAAGAAGATTTTGAGGAGACCAGATAAGACATCAATCTAAGACAGAGGGATTTGTATGGAAATGCTTAGCCTCTTGCCAGAAGGAAGAGTGAGTGAAGGCCCTTGCATTATTATTGTGCTTTTGTCTATAAGTAACAGACTCTCTGACCAATAGGTTAGGCTAAATTATAAAGATGCTTAATTATCTCACATTTCAAGAAGCCTGGAGGTAGATGTTCCAGGGCTGTTTGATTGTTCAAAAGATCATAAAGGACCCCAGTCTCTTTCCATCTGTAGCTCTGCCATCCTTAGTGTGTTAGCTTATATTTCTCCTCATGGTTACAAGATGGCTGCTTAAGTGCAAAATATCACATGTTCATAATACATCAGCCTGAGCAGAAAGAAAGGAAAATTGCTTGTGGGAAAGGGACTCTCTCTTTATGGATCCCTATCTTATCAGAAAGGAAGACTCTTCAAGAAGTCCCTACAGATCTTCTTTTTCATCCCCTTTCTGGTTGGATACACACAATTGATCACTGGTAGAGAGGAAGGAGATTCCCATATCTAGCTTAGATCAATGGTGATCAAGCCCTGGGGCTGCATGCATTGCCACTTGAACAAAACCAGAGTTCTGTTATCAAGAAAGAGGTATGAAATGACTCTTTCATACCTTAAGAAACCAACAGCGCTTCCCATAACCCAGGAAACATGCCTGGAGAGCCATTCATTCTAGGCGTGCAGGACTGTATTACCTCTCAGGGCTTTCCTTTCACTCTCAGCCAAGAACTCCATTCAAGACAAACTCTCCAACATATCTCCACGATCTACTTGGCACCTTCTTTCATTCCGTCCCCTCATTGGAGGTTTCTCATTTACAACCTGTGTTATGTTGTGCAAGTTACTTAACCTCTTTGAACCTTGATATTTTCATTATAATATCTAGCTTCCAGGATTGTTTCAGGTATGAGGTGATATAACAAATGTGAAGGCCCCTACCCTGGTACCTGGCACATACAAAATGTGAAATAAATGTTAGTTAAATAGTAGTGATAGGGTTTGTATATGCTGATGACCAGACTCTAAATGCTCATAACTAAGAGCACAATGGATCTGTTGTAGGGGACTTTGTAGAGTCCGTATGCTGAGTTGACCATCAGCCAACTGATATTTATGATGTGAGTTCCCTTTGTCTACAATGTCAGTTAAAATCTCCATGCCTAGTAAGAAGAATCTGCCTGTACTGGTAATTTGGAGCAGTTTGGTAGGGGAGATATAATTGTGGTTGCCTATAAAACAGGTTATCAGGGCTGGAAAGCGGCAACAGAACAGAGTGGGCAATGAAGGAGGAGGGGCTCTCTAACCATCTGGGGTGGGTGTTGGTCCATGACTCTATCTCACTGATATTTGGGACCTCGCCTTGAAGTTAGTGCTCCTCAAGCTCGCCATCAGAGGATACATTCCTGAGGGGACTTAGAGGTGCCCCTCACCCTGTCCAGGTGAGCCCTGTCTGTGAGCCCAGTTGCACGGCTGGGGCCAGATGGCTCTCACCCACTTTCCTATCTCAACATTAGGACTTACTGCTGAGAGGGGACTGTGGGCTAAACCCAGTTGTGTGAAGGGGAAGGGGAAGAACACAGGAGGGTGTTTGCTGGTCCAGATTTACTATTGATCAGGTGGTGTTTCAGTTCTTACATACACATCTCCATGTTCTGCCCTCTCCCAAACCAACAATCTCAAAACACCAACACATAATCTAAACACTCCACTCTGGGTCACTAGTCTAAGTAATCTGTAAAGGCTGTTGGCCCCTGTTCAGCTCAATGGTCTATCCATCTCTGTGCCTTGTCCAGCTCAGTGCCTGTCCAGAAGCATAGCTGAACTGCTTTGTAGGGTCTTGCTACCCAAAGCGAGGTTCTGGCTCAGGAAACTTAGCATTTTCAGGGAGCTTGTTAGAGATGTAGAATCTCAGGCCCCTCCTCACCCACTGAACTTGAATCTGCAAGTTAAGATACCCAGGTAATTGATGTGCACCTTAAAGCTGAAGATGTTCCAGTCTCCCTGACCTGCTGCCTAGTCTCCTTATCACTAATGCTAGACACTGTAGGGCTTTGAGCTGAGAATGTGGCTCTACCGGTAAGCCAGGTTTTTCTAATGTTCACTAGGATCCTTCTTTAGCTGGGCTTCCCTGATAGCTCAGTTGGGAAAGAATCCACCTGCAATGCAGGAGACCCTGGTTGGATTCCTGGGTTGGGAAGATCCACTGGAGAAGGGACAGGCTACCCACTCCAGTATTCTTGGGCTTCTGTTGTGGCTCAGCTGGTAAAGAATCTGCCTGCGATGTAGGAGACCTGGGCTCAATTCCTGAGTTGGGAAGATTCCCTGGAAAAGGGAAAGGCTACCCACTCCAGTATTCAAAGGCCTAGAGAATTCCATGGACTCTATAGTCCATTGGGTTGCAAAGAGTGGGACATGACTGAGTGACTTTCACTTTCTTCACTTCTTTACTTGACAGTCATCAGAACCTTGTTGTCCATAAAGAGCCACTAATACTACTTGAGTGTTTACCAATTATACACATGTATACATATGATTCATCACATGCTTAAGATCACTCACTCTATGTTAGTTTGGAATCTGCCATTTCCACTAAGCAATAAAACATGACTATCCATGGCATTGTGCCGTCTTTCGCTATATTAATTTTACCCCCTGAATGGAAGTCTATTTGTGGAGGTGTGTTGTGTTGAATTTCATCCATTTTCAACTGTTACCCATCACAGTTATTTACATTTTTATTAAAAATAATGTTAAAGTGAATATCACTGATACTAAATCATTGCTACTACCTCAGAGCCAGACCTATAGATATATGGGGACTTAATATGTAACAAAGATAAAAAGAAATAGGTTTGTTAAGCACCACAGATAAAAAAGAAAAGGTTTGTTAGGTAGATGAAATGCTACTGGGAAAACAGAAAAGAAATTACTAGTACCTCTCTTTTGACTACACTCAAGGTTAAATTCCAGGTGATACAATGACCTAAATGTGACGTGTAAAATCACACAAGATAAAATCCTGTGTCCTGGACTATGGATGGACTTTGTATGTGAAAATGAAAAAAAAGTATAACCATGAGGTAAAAACATAATATATTTAATTTATGTTCATTTGAAAGATTTCTATTTAATAGAAGATACCATGAACAAGACACAAACAGACTTGGAGAAGGTACTGGTAATGCCTAAAAACTCACAAATGAGAAAAGACAGTTAATGTCGAGAGTTGGGATAGATGTAAGGATAAGACCATGCTCTACTGCTGGTGGGAAGATGGGCTGGTGCTGATTCCTTCCACAGTCATCAGCCAAGATAAAGCCAAACTAAGTATTCATATACTCCAACAGCCCAGCAATTTCACCCCTGGATAGAGAGCACAAAGAATTTCTTACCCATGTCCATAAAGAAAGATTCATGAGGTTTTTATCACAGAGTTGTGCAATGACAAGAAATTGGAGGTAACTGGGGTGAACATCCCCAGAGAGTGGAAAGGCAAAATGCGTTGCATATGGAGTTTATGTGGAAGTTAGGAGAAACAGATCTTGTTACATGTAGCTACCCCCTGGATCTTTCAAACAGGGTGGTGGGTAAAAAAAGCAATAAACAGAATAAGTTATGTACAAAGAGTGGTTAAGTAAGTAAACATATATACACCTACAAAACAAGGCACATTTTGCAAGAGCAAGAGCCCGTGCAAACAAAAAGATGCATTTTAAACACAGTAGCCTTGTCAAAGGAAGAGGGGTGAAAGAAAGGAGGGGAAATCGAGGGGAACAAAGGAAATCAGAGAGAAGCCTTGAAGGACTCAGAGGCTTATGAATTACTCCACCCTTTGGACCTGAGGCGGGGCAAAAATCTTTATTCATGTTCATAATTATTTTAGAGAATGAATTCCCAGAAGTAAGGTGACTTCACCTCATTTTGAAGTTCTGAAAAAGATGAAACAGGAGCCCAGTGCCTGGAGAAGGCTCTTGAGCAGAGGGTCCTCACTCTACTTTGAAAGCGAGAGCTTAGGGAGATGTCCCTTTTCTTCTAGGGCATGGGGGAATGTCAGCCCCGGTTTCCTAGCTGGGCCAAAAGATAAGGGGGCAAGGGAGCGAACTCAGCAGCTGCTCTGAGTCTGGTTGCTGATAAACCCTGGGCGAATCTGACCGCGTGTGTGCAGATTATCTCAGGGCAGCATCAGATTAGCCTCGCACGTTAGCATCACAGGATCTTAGACTCAGAGTGGAAGGGGTTTATCCTTCCACGAATCGCTGGAGCCCCTATAATAACCTTTTGTCCCTGCTTCACCAGAGGGCTCAGTGGTGTGTGGCAGCATCCACCCAGCTCCATTCTCCAAGTCGACAGACCTGCATCCTCCAGTCCTTGATGCGTGCACAGGAGTCCAGACCCCTCACCATCCCAACAGATCCCTGTGGGTGTAGGTCAGCCTCTTTTCCTATTACCTCTGGTCACTTCGAAGGCAGCCTCACTGGGATCTTACCGCCCCGAGGGCCATATCGATCTGAAGAACCAGACCGAAGCTCTTACCCACTGACTGGAGACCATTGACACCCAGACTGGAAGCCTGGCAGCTTTACCATTTCAGGTCAAGGAATTGTGCATAGACGCCAGGCAAATGCAGCCCACGAGCCCAGAGCTAAGGACAATATTCTAAAGCTCGTAGAAGATGAAAAAGAAAAAAAGAGAATAGGGAACAGAGAGAGTACCTGACCCACAAAGCCTAAACTGCTTCCTGTCGGGCCCGTTAGAGAAAAAGTTTGCAGAGGGCTGCCCTAGAACCTTCCCGACCAGCAGCATTGACCTTGCTTGGAAGCTTCTTACAAATGCAGAATATCTGGCTCATCCCAGACCTCCTGAATCAGAACATGGATTTTTTTGACAAAAGCCCTGGGGGATCTGTGAATACACAGAGAGGCCTGGGCAGCCTCGGCCCCGCCAGGGTGCTTCCTGGGTTGGGTTGGGGGCTCTGGAGTTGGACTGCCTGGGTTTACATCCTCCTCCACCACTTCCTTGCTGAATAACTGGGGGAAGTCCTTTCATCTTTATGAAGTCCTGTTTCTGAATCTCTGAAATGGGACCCATCATAGTTATAGTTACCACCTGAAAGGGGTTTTGTGAGGCTTGAACTAGAGGAACAAACCCAGAGTAAACTTTTGATAAATACTGGATTTTATGTCTACTACGTAGCTTCTAGCGTCAGGCTTCCCAGGTGGCTCAGTAGGTAAAGAATCCTCCTGTAATGCAGGAGACACAGGCAGATGCAGGTTCGATCCCTGGGTTGCGAAGATCCCCTGGAGAAGGGCATGGCAACCTACTCCGGTATTCTTGCCTGGAGAATCCCCGAGGACAGAGGAGCCCAGCAGGCTGCAGCCCATGGGGTCGCAAAGAGTCAGACACAAGTGACTAAGCACCCACTCACTCTATAGTTTCTGGTGTCACCACACTGGTCCCCTCTGCCTCGGAACAGGGAAATGTACTTTGCATAGATTACCCAGAGCCTACGCTCTGAAGGGCTGGAGTGTTTCCTCAGAAGCCGGCTATGCAAATCCTCCCAGTCAGCAGGTGAGGAGGGCAAGGCAAGCAGGCACTCAGCCCCACCTCGTCAGGCTGGTTCTCTCCTGCACAAGCAGGGGGAAACGATCGCTTTGAGACTGTGGACAATCAGTTTGTGTGGCCTGAGTTAGAAGCTCTTGTTTCCCTGAGAAACAGGCAGTGCCTGGGTCAAACTAAAACAAGGTTAGAAGACAAGAGCACATCCTGCCCTCCACCCAGAAGCTGCCACAGGCAGGTTGCCTGCCAGGTGACCTGGTCTCCCATGGGCCTGCCTTAGGCCATAAAACTAGGTCGCTTCGCTTTCTGTTTTGCATTTAGTATCTGCTTTTCCTGCACAGGGTTCAAATGGAAACTGCCTGGCTGGCAGGTGGGAGCAGAAGGTGGAGGGGAAGATGGGCAGATCTTTAAATGAAGAGGGGCTTGGAGAAGCTGTGTGCTTCCAAGATAGGGTGCTGTTTCCGTTTAGATTTGCCAACTGTTGCTCTGAAAGAAGGCCTCAGACAAAGGGAGAGCTCTGTGCTGGGGAGGCCCCCGGGAGGGACGAATGTTTATTTTATACAACAGCAGGAGCCACGCTTCCTGTTTGACTTTTTGAGGGCTGCTTCTTAGGATTAATGAAGCCCATCCGAATGTTTGCAAGGATACATCTCTGGAAAAGGCATTTGTCCCCATGCACCGTTTACTTAATAACACATACACAATTCACACTGAGTCACCTTAGCACAAAGCAATTCCCTTATTGTGCATTGTAAATATATATAATGTAAAACCAGCACAAAATTGAGCCTATAACCAGTTAGTTTTAAGACCATTTGGCAAATTGGAAGGAGACTTGACATGGTAGAGATATCACTATGAATTTCTAGCTTGGGCCCTTCCATGACCTAGTGGTGTGGCCTTATATAATACCTTTATCTCTCCATGGGCCTCAGTTCCCTCATCTTAAAATTAAAGTAGTGAATCTCACAGGTGATGCTTTGAGCTCTAAGACGCCCATTGGCAGAGGGGAGCGTTGCCACAGCAGTTGGGTGGAACCACGGTGAAGGAGGTGATATGTGTGTGTGTGTGTTTGTGTGTGTGATGTGTGTGTATCTCTGTGTATCTGTGTGTGTGTATCTGTGTGTGTGTATCTGTGTGTGTGTGTGTGTGTGTTGGGTGGATATAGGGGTTCAGCCTTTTCCACTCTCTTCAGCCAGAACAGCTTCCTTTTGTTTTCTCCTGTTTTACATAACAAGCATTGGGAGTATCTGTTTGAAGAAAAGGTCTTCTGGGCTAAGTGAAGACTTAAAGTTGGGTTGTTGTTTAGTTGCTAAGTTTTATCTGACTTTTTGCAACCCCATGGACTGTAGCCCACCAGGCTCCTCTGTCCATGGGATTCCCCAGGCAAGAATATTGGAGTGGGTTACCATTTCCTGCTCTGGGGGATCTTCCCGAGCCAGGGATTGAAACTGCACTACAAGCAGATGCTTTACTGCTGAATTGCAAGGGAAGATGATACATAATTTATCATCCACAGTGGGACATTTTGAGATTGAAAAGGAGAGGCTATTAATAATTACACTGGGGCAACAGACTTAAGTGGGAGTATCCCAGACAAACAGAGATGTATGTTCAGTTGACCACTGAATCCTATCGTAACAGAGGGCCTTTGCTTCTCTAGCTTAGAATTCTTTGGCTTGATTGTGCTCCTCTTTTTAGCACCAGGCAGAGTTCTGTGAGGAGCCCTGGGGACAGAGGCATCAGGGACAGCCTCTGGCTATGAAATCATCAGGTGACAGTCTCAGGGACAGCAGACAGTGGGAGATAGCACCGTGATTGCTCACCAGGACATGCACTGGAAGAAATGCACAAAGCCACCTGCAAATAGATCAAATTGCCAACATCCTCTGGACCATAGAAAAAGCGAGAGAATTCCAGAAAAACATCTACTTCTGCTTTATTGACTACGCCAAGATCTTTGACTATGTGAATCACAACAAACTGTGGAAAATTCTTAAAGAGATGAAAATACCAGACCACCTGACCTGGCTCCTGAGATATCTGTATGCAGGTCAAGAAGCAAGAGTTAGAACTGGACATGGAACATCAGACTGGTTCCAGATTAGGAAAGGAGCATGTCAAGGCGTGTATTGTCACCCTGATTATTTAACTTCTATACAGAGTACATCATGAGAAATGCTGGGCTGGAAGAAGCACAAGCTGGCATCCAGATAGTCAGGAGAAATATCAATAACCTCAGATATGCAGATGACACCACCCTTATGGCAAAGTGAGGAAGAACTCAAGAGCCTCTTGGAGAAAGTGAAGGAGGAAAGTGAAAAAGCTGGTTTAAAACTCAACATTCAAAAACTAAGATCATGGATCCTGTCCCATCACTTCATGGCGAATAGATGGAGAAACAATGGAAACAGTAGCAGACTTTATTTTCTTGGGCACCAAAATTACTGCAGATGGTGACTGCAGCCATGAAATGAAAAGACGCTTGCTCTTTGGAAGAAAAGCTACGACCAACCTAGACAGCATATTAAAAAGCAGAGACATTACTTTGCCAACTAAGTTCCGTAGTCAAAGCTATGATTTTTCTGTTAGTCATGTATGGATGTATGAGTTGGACCATAAAGAAAGCTGATTACCGAAGAACTGATGCTTTTGAACTGTGGTAGTCTTCTCAGTGGAGAAGGAAATGGCAACCCACTCCAGTGTTCTTGCCTGCAGAATCCCAGGGACAGGGCAGCCTGATGGGCTGTCTATGGGGTCGCACAGAGTTGGACACGACTGAAGCAACTTAGCAGCAGCAGCAATAGCAGTCTTCTCAAGACAACTCTTGAGAGTCCCTTAGACTGCAAGGAGATCAAACCAGTCAATCCTAAATGAAATCAGTCCTGAATATTCATTGGAGGGACTGATGCTGAAGCTGAAACTCCAATACTTTGGCCACCTGATGTGAAGAACTGACTCATTGGAAAAGACCCTGATGCTGGGAAAGATGGAAGGCAGGAGGAGAAGTGAACAACAGAGGATGAGACGGTTGGATGGCATCACTGACTCAATGGACATGAGTTTGAGCAAACTGTGGGAGTTGGTGATGGACAGGGAATCCTGGCATTCTGCAGTCTGTGGGGTCGCAAAGAGTCAGACACGACTGAGTGACTGAACTGAACTGAACTGACTTGCAAATAACAGATGACATGGGTTCAGTCTGGTTCTGGTTCAGAATCATGTGAGAATCATAAGTTTTGTGGCAAAAACATCAACGAACCACCCGAAAGTGCCCACAAAGAACTCAGCCCCAGGGATAGGGTGGGGTGTGAAAGGTTATGCAAACTGCCCAAATCACGGGTCATCAGAGTAGAGGAAACTGTCTTTGGAAGAGAAAGTCACGAGGCAGAAAGAAGGTTTCCTGCCCCAGGCAGGTTGTCAGATGGAGCGTTGTGCTAACGTGGAAGAATCTTGGTGGGATTTCTGCAGAGAAAGAAAATGCAGGGAGTGTGGATCTCTTCCCCAACCTCCCCCACCTGCATAACACAGGGTCTGTAAGGACTCTCTGCCCCATGAGGCTTAGTTCCAGGCACATTCTCCATTCATTTTGTTAAGATTCTCGTCCTTTGCCCAGCCATCAGTGCTTGCGGCTGTGATGTCCTACCTAGCGGTTCTGCTCCAGCAAACTCTTACATTGAAGGAAAGCTCCGAGTCTCACTGAGGGTGAGGTTTATAGCAGAACAGCACAGTGAGGAGAAGACTGATGATGTAATGAGTTATAACAAAGTATATAGAAGCTGCTCATTTACTCTTTTTATTTTTTTTTTAAATTTTTATTTTTTCATTTACTCTTGATTATTTTTTTCTGGTTGCTTTGTAGCTGGCAAATAGTGGTTAGGAACTTTTTGACTAGGCATAGAACATGGAACACCCTGATCTGAACTTCTCCGCTTGCTAGGTGGGTGACATGGGCTTCATGTCTGAAGCTTGATTTTCTCATCTGTCAAATGGGGATATACAACTTGTCCTGCTTTCTGCACAGGGCTGGTGAATGTCCCCATGTCACCATGACTGCTATCACCATGACATCCCCCATCCTATGCCCAGAAGGGTTCTGTAGTTCCCTGGGGATTATTTTCTTAAGGAAAGAAACTTGGTTCTGTTCAAACTCTGTGCCCCTTGCATCTCTGTCCTTGGTTCCTCTCTGCTTCCAGTTGTGAAACGCTCCATTTTCCTTACTTTTTGCAGAAAACAGCTCTCTTTCCTCATGTTAATAAGTCAGAACTTGCCGACTTTCAGAAGGACTTCACATCAGAGCCCTGAAAATTAAAAGTTAAGTATTGGACTTTGATTTCTGTGAATCACCTTGGCTGTTTCTGCCAGTTCAGGACTCTGTGAGTGTGTGTTAAGTCGCTTCAGTCATGTCCGAGTCTTTGCAACCCCATGGACTGTAGCCTGCCAGGCTCCTCTGTCCATGGGATTTTCCAGGCAAGAACACTGGAGTGGTTGCCATTTCCTTCTCCAGGGGATCTTCCCAACCCAGGGATCAGTCTCACATCTCTTATGTTTCCTGCGTTGGCAGGCAGGCTCTTTACCACTAGCGCCACAGAATATTATTCTCTCGCTGTGACTCATGCGCAGGCCTCTCCTTCTTCTTGGTTCTCTGCAGCGTGGAGACACTGTCTGTTTTGCAGAATAGTTCAGCTCCTCCAATCCCTTTCTCCAAGCTCAAGTCTGACTTCTCTTGTCAGCTCCAAAACTTGGAGCTCACTAACATGCTTGGCTAAACAATACGCCATGCTCCATACGGTTTCAAATAAGTTTCTCTTCTTTTATGTAAAGATGATATAGCATCTGACTTAGGAATGGGGTTGGAATCCATGGGCTGGGAGGGCCCCATGTGCTGAGCCCAGGGAGAGACTGCCGGCCAATGAAAACATATCCCCTGCAGCTACTGGCAGACAGAGAGGGGCCTAGCATTGGGAGGAGGCAGGCAGGACCAAGAGGACCAGCAAGCCCTGCACTGTGCCCTCAGTGAGGCAGGCTGCTGGCTCGGCTGAGAAAGAAACTGAAATCCTCGGCCACCTTGAAGGTAGGGGACACCTCAGTGGAGATACCAACTTAAGAGGCCACATCACCTGTGGCCTTTGTCTTCTTTTTTTTAAACTTTATTTAACCAAATGTTTCTAAATTCATTCATTAATTTATTATTCATTTATTTATTTGCCTGCGTTGGGTCTTAGTCATGGCACTTAGGATCTTCAGTCTTCACTGCGGCATGCAGGAGTGTTTTTTTTTTTAGTGGCAGCATGAACGATATATATTTTTTGAAGTTGCAGCATGCAGGATGTTTAGTTGTGGCCTGCAAACTCTTAATTGTTGCATGTGGGGTCCTAGGAATCAAACCCAGGGCCCCTGCATTGGGAGCATGCCGTCTTAGCCGCTTGACGACCAGGGAATTCCAAGTCCCTTGCCTTCTATTCTTTGATAAACTCCTAACATCAAAGCAGATGGGAGTGGGACACTCTCTCCCTCCTCCTTCTAGCTAGCATCAGACCCCCAAACCCAAACCTTTCCACATGCCTTTCTTTCCGTAGAAATGAGAGGAACCCTTGGTGTGCTGTGGGAGGTAGCACATTAAACTTTTCACTTATCTCCCATTGACTAATTATATCACTGCAAAATGTGTTTGAAAACTCTTTGTAAACTGAAAAATGGATATGAAGGATGAAAGGGTTTAATTCGTCATTATCGTTCAGGTGGGATTGATCTTGGCTTGATGCTAGACCATAGGGCAGGAAGGGCCTGGAGAGCTGCTAGCATTTGATCATGTGTGAAGGGCAAAAAAAAAAAAAAAAAAAAAAAAATGAAGCCAGTTATTCACTGTAACTTCACTGTAACTAATCAAAATGAGAAGACCCAGGGCAGTGGGGCACAATATTTTGGTGCTATAGCTAAAGGTCTTATATAAATGCTAACAAGGCAAGAATGGGATTCGTCTGGCTTGACCGAGGAGGCAGGGAGCAGGGTCTGCAGCTCCCATATGCTCCCATGGCAGTGCCATCTCATTGTAATTTGCGGATGTGTGAGGCTCTGGATGCCCACACCTCGGGGGCAGAAGGGAAGCAGGTGCCACCTAATCGGTATAATAGATCAAAGCTGGAATCCACACGGATGACTCCAGTTTCAAAGATGCTGTTAGCTGTTTTGTGCCCTCCTGTTTGTTTAGCTTACTCCTTCTTCCTGTAGCTTTTCTCGGAGAGTTTTTATTTCAAGAAGGACTGGGTACTTACAAGAATGGGCCTCAGAGTCAGACAGATCAGGCTTGAGCCCCCCGCTGGGCTAACTTGAGTAAATATATGTAGCTTCTTTGATCCTCAGTTTCCTTATCTGCAAAACATAGCTAATGAGAGTGCCCAGGTATCTTTAGGGATTCATTGAAATACATGTGTAAATGCTCAGCTCAGAGCTTGTCAAAGAAAAGGTGCCCAATAAGTGGTAGCTACTATTATTATCATCGTTATTATTTTTTGCTTGCTTATTCATCTGGTCATGCTGAGTAATGAACTTGAACTGGGACTGACCTAGCAGGGCATGTAGGCTAGAGTTGGCTGCACCATCATATGTTTTATTTTTTTCTCCTAGAAAACAAAGCATCCTTTGAAAGAAGGAATTGCTTTCGTTTCCCATGGGAAGTAATTTCTACAACCCACGAGTAAATGCAGCCTAATGGCTAGAATGTGACAGTAGCTATCAAGAATGAAATGTTCCATAAACAGCACTGCCTCCTAAAATTACTCAAATCTCAGTGCTCTGCTTGAGTCCTCTCTCCCACCATTCTCTGCTGCTCCTTCTCAACCTCCTTCCACCCCTGATCCCTAAAGAGCGTGAGGCTGTCCTGGGATTCCAGATAAAGCTTGAAGGACTAGCTGTGACTCTGCTCCTAGCAGCCTGGAGAATGGGGCAGTGGGCGGAGGGTCCTGTGGATGCCAAAGGCAGTTTGCTAACAGGCAAAGCAGCGGACCATGCCTCAGGCATTTGCAGAGAAACATCATTTCATCTCAAAACATCTGCACCTTATTTTCCCTAGGGTTTTACTCTAAGCTGACAAAAGATGCCGGACACCCCCCACAGATCCAGTGACGTATCTTGCTATTGTTGAACAAACATCAGTTAGGTTTCTGCCTTGGAGCCGTGTCAGTCTGAATAGGAAATACTCCAACACTCTTATCATCGCTGACACACTCTGTAACTCACCTGCTGATAGTGTCAGTAACGCCTCTCTCTATGGTGGGGGGCTCTTCTCCCACTTCTTGGAAAGCATTGTTCTCAGGCAGGCTGAATAATGAAGGTGCCTTTGGAGTTTATGTCTACTTTCTCGGAATAAGCAAGAATCTCATGATCAATTCAATGCACCTTGTAGACACACAATAAATGTCAACGAATGCAGTACTTTTGGAAACACACCCAGGGCTTATTTTTCATTCTGCCCCCTCAATAATAAGGGGAGCTCTGACTCTAAATGAGCAACAAATGTCATGCCTTCATTTCACAGATAAAGAAACTAAGGCCTGGAGTTTTTAAATTATTTCCCCAAGGCCACGCAGACAATTAGCGGCAAAGCAGAGCCTGGAACCCTGAACTTAGGACTTCCAGGCCAGTGCTCCTTGCATCGTGGCGAACTGACTACTGCCATTCATTTTATTACTGGTTCCCCAAGTGGTTCTTGTCTCTGTCTTCTAAATTGGAAGCCACATACAGCTTGAGACATCATTTGTTTGACCCCTGAAGTGTAAAAATATTTCCTGAATTAGTTAATTATTATTATTTTTTAGTTGAAGTTTTTCTCAATTATCTACATTTCAGGCTTTCGCTTGAAACGTGGACTATCTGACAACACTGGGTTTGCAGTCTTGTGAGTTGATGGAGCTGAGTGGCTATTGTCCCATTCTACTGGAACTTGCCCTCTTGCCACAGACTCCACCACTCCCTATTGTCTCACAGCCAGCCTCCTTAACCCTCTACCTGCTTGGCTGCTGGATACATTTGAATGTGATCCTGTGTAGACATGACAAACAACTTTGTAGACATTATTGCCCCAACCTAGATGGATGTCAGCTGGGGCCTCCCTATTCCTCATGAGCTGCCTAAAGTTGCCTTGAATCCCCAATTTGATGACCTGAGAAATCTAAGACTTTCCCAGTAACTGTGTGAATGCTCATAGATTAATATTCTCACGGTCTGCTTTGCCTCTAGCACTTATGGTTTTGACTCATGACAGCTTAAAAGGATCAAGAGTCTTCCTTGGTCTCCTCCCCTTACCCCAAGCAGTTCTGTATTATGAGTGGACTGCAATGATATAGGTTTTTTGGAGTGGGTGGTTTACAGAGTAAAGACGTCAATAGCACCCCTCATAGCACATGTAACTTGAAAATTCGTCCTTCATAATTTTTTTTCCTTTGTCCTCTCATCCATGGAGAGTTCTGTCGTTCTGTCTCCTCCCCTGTTCCCCAGTCCCCAACCTGTTTAAAATTCCCTTCTCCCAATAGCAGAGCAATTTAGCCTTCTCCCAGACATGCTATTGCAAACCCATCAAGGTGCTCAAAGAGCAAAGTTCCTTCTCTGTTAACACTGTCCATGGCTCTTAGAGAGGTCAGGATTCTAGATACCATATGTTTTCTGGTTGCACTTTCAATGCCATCTACCACTGTGCTTTGGTCTTGAGGAAATAAGTTCCTAGGCTTTTAGTCCTGGTATGAATCAGCCTGATTCCCTGATTTTCCACACATATAAATCATTCAGTCCTAAATATCACAGTCCTAGAGATTTATCTGCTTACATGGCTGCCTTCTCTATTGGACTGACTATACACCTCCTGAAGTCAGGGACAGTGTCTTATTTATCTTTAGATTTTCATTAGTTACACAGCAGGGAGGGTAGAGGGTAAAGTTGATGAGCAGAGAGCACAGAATAGATATTCAGTAAACAATAGATTTACTATTGTTTAACAATAGTAAAAGATTTAATAGATTTATTTATTGTTTAAACAATAGATTTACTATTGGGCTGGAGGAAGCACAAGTTGGAATCAAGATTGCTGGGAGAAATATCAATAACCTCAGATATGCAGATGACACCACCCTTATGGCAGAAGTGAAGAAGAACTAAAGAGCCTCTTGATGAAAGTGAAAGAGGAGAGTGAAAAAGTTGGCTTAAAGCTCAACATTCAGAAAACAAAAATCATGGCATCTGGTCCCATCACTTCATGGGAAATAGATGGGGAAACAGTGGCTGACTTTATTTTTCTGGGCTCCAAAATCACTGCAGATGGTGATTGCAACCATGAAATTGAAAGACTCTTACTCCTTGGAAGGAAAGTTATAACCAACCTAGACAACATATTCAAAAGCAGAGACATTACTTTGTCAACAGTGGTCCATCTAGTCAAGGCTATGGTTTTTCCAGTGGTCATGTATGGATGTGAGAGTTGGACTATAAAGAAAGCTGAGCGCCAAAGAATTGATGCCTTTGAACTGTGGTGTTGGAGAAGACTCTTGAGAGTCCCTTGGACTGCAAGGAGATACAACCAGTCCATCCTAAAGATCAGTCCTGGGTGTTCATTGGAAGGACTGATGTTGAAGCTGAAACTCCAATACTTTGGCCACCTGATGTGAAGAGCTGACTCATTGGAAAAGACCCTGATGCTGGGAAAGACTGAGGACAGGAGGAGAAGGGGACAACAGAGGATGAGATGGTTGGATGGCATCACCGACTTAACGGATATGGGTTTGGGTGGACTCCGGGAGTTGGTGATGGACAGGGAGGCCTGGCATGCTGTGATTCATGGGGTTGCAAAGAGTCGGACATGACTGGGTGACTGAACTGAACTGAACTGAAGCAATAGATGAAGAAAAGAGGAAGGAGAAAAGGAAGATTGGCCGCTTGGTATGGTTGCACATGTTGTTCACTGCACAAGGGGCACCAACTGAATGGAGAAAAAGGAGGCTGGAAGCCAGGCCATGCTCGGCACACACAGCCAGAACTCCTGCGTCTGCCACAGGAGTGTGCTCTTCTTCCATTTGCCTGTTTGCTCCTATTGGTTGCCTTGCTCCAGCACAGGCACTTCTAAGTCTCACAAAAGTGCCATGTTGTGCTAAGTCACTTCAGTCTTGTCTGACTCTTTGTGACGCTATGGACTGTAGCCTGCGGGCTCCTCTGTCCTTGGAATTCTCCAAGCAAGAATACTAGAGGGGGTTGGCCTTTCCTTCTCCAGGGGGAATATTCCTGACCCAGGGATTAAACCCCCATCTCTCATGTCTCCTGCATTGGCAGGCAGGTCCTTTACCACTAGCGCCACCTGGGAACATGTTAAGGTGCCATATGGGCTGAGGGCTAAATGGGAAAACATTTTGCCTGGGAATTGTGAATTTTTGTACACCTCAATTTGTGTTGAATCCCAAGAAAATTCCCATAGCTGTATCAAGATTTGGACCCTGATAATGAGACCAGATCCTACTCCCCACAGAATAGGATCTACCAACTGCAACAGGAATCACTCCCTACCCCAAATCTAAAGAAAATGGAGCATTTGGGATTGGAAATAAGTACAATCCCCGCACTTCTGCTGACCCCCATGCATCAGTGGACCCGTCCTGTGACTGTGTTGTCAGGAAGTGCTGGGCAGTAGTTCCAGGCCTGCACCGTCCAGGCCTTTCTGGGAGAAGCATGCTCAGCTGGCAGCGCCTCAACCTCGCGCTCCAGGTTCCTGCGCTCAGCCTGTCACCTCCCATAACCCAGGCTCCGGCTGGGGAAGAGCATCTGGCAAGGAAGTGTCTGCTGGCCCAAGGGGTGAATTTAGGTTGCATTTCCAGGCTGAGCTAAGCAATATTTCAGCTGAGCTCCAGGAAGGCGGGTCCAGCGGCCGCCTGTGAACCCGGCGCGCAGCTGAGCCGGGACTCGGAGGAGGTGACGCCCGCAGGCCTCGGGGCTGCTCCCTCGCTGCGGATTCGGCCTGGGAGGAGAGCGGCGGGGAAGCCCTGCGTTCCGCTCCAGGAAGCTGCTGTATGCCAGGAGGTACAAGGCGGAGCAGCCAGGCATCGGAGCAGCCAGGCATCGGCGGCGCACCTGCCCAGGTTAGCCTCTCGGTGAGCCAGAGTCATCTCCCGCCCTGGATGAGACGCAGTCTTCGTGCTTCTCTTCGGGATTCAGGTGCCTTTCCGTTCTCAACAAGCCAAGGTCGTGGCTGAAGACTTCCAGAAAACATAACCACAGGAAAAGATGCCTCTCAGCTAGCTCTTCTATGGAGTAGTTAGGACCTCAGGATCCCGGCTCTTAACAAATCTGGGTTGGAAGGCTGACTTCCCTACATGCTAGCTGGTTATTTGATCTCTCTGGGCTTCAGTACCCACTGCTGAAAAATGTGGATTATCTTCAATACAACCTATTGGGAGGGCTCTTTGAAAATTGAGTAAGAAGACTGTTCCAAGCACTTAGCACAGTGCCCAGCAGGCTCTAAATGTCCACGTGGTGATGGCAATGTATAATGTTGACTCTAAATCACTGACATACCTATAATCTCTTTCTCTAAAGCCTCAGCTGCTCTAAGTGTGGTCTGTGGACCAGCAGCAAGGGCATCATTTGGGAGCTGGTTAGACATCCAGAATCTTGGACCTTACTCCAGACCTTATGAATCAGAATCTGCATTTTAACAAGCACGTTGAAGTTTGAGAGGCACTGCTCTAGAACATTACAAGGTTACCCATTCTAACCAAAAATTAGCTAAGGTCAGTGAGAGCATGTAATTCAGAGTGCATTTAGGCACCCCAGGTCTCCTCTCAATGACTTTATTATTTTCTCCAGGGCCTCACTCTAGCAGCAAAGCATCTGCTCAGAGCTGTATTTCCTCCCTTTTCTCTGGATGCC
Organism: Ovis aries; assembly: GCF_016772045.2. Classification (NCBI taxonomy): domain Eukaryota; kingdom Metazoa; phylum Chordata; class Mammalia; order Artiodactyla; family Bovidae; genus Ovis; species Ovis aries. The sequence goes on along the minus strand of NC_056059.1, from coordinate 70,708,784 downwards.
CTTAGAAGAAAGTGTTGAGAACTGAGCAGGTGGGGCAGATGGAAGGGAGGTGAGTGAAGAGAAGCTGGAAGCCTGGATGACCCACAGTCTGGGTTATCAGCCTCCGTGAGGCCTCCAGGTACCCCTTCCACCCCTTTGTGATCAGTAGGAACCAGCATGGTGGGAATCAGCCTGATTCACTTATTGCATGGAGATTCAGCCCTGGGGGTGCTAGACCTGGATCTTCTTTATAGGCTTCTTAGGCTTCTGGAAACCTGGGCCAAAGTCGACACTGTTCATTCATTCATTCAACAAATATACACTGAGTGTCTACTACTGATAGGTACTAGTCTAGGTAAGACCCAGATTTCTGCCCCCCAGGTCAAGCTCTTGTTAGGCTGTTAGTTAAGCTGTAGTTCTAGGTAAAGTTAGGTGTGTGATGCTAATGGGATCCTTGGTGAGGGGCCCCTCATTGCCACAGCTGCTGCAAGTATTTGTGGCTGAGAGTTCTCAGCTCCGTACCTCCTTGGGATGTCCTTGACCACTGTCACGTTGCACCCTGGGCAGCCCCAGTTCAGGGTGTGGGGTGCTGGTGGGTGTCTCATGGGTGGGAAAGGGGCATTTGAACCTAATTCAGAAGAATTCCGAAGGACCAGTGTTTACCAGTATGATTGAGGCCAGCATTTGTGACTGCAGGACAGAACCACATGTAACTTTCGGTGTGATCTTGCTTCTGTCATCCCTCACGGGTCTGAGCACAGTCCTCATCAAACAGTTGCCAAGAAATCTCAGTGTCAGAATTTCTTTCCAGGGAATAGACCTAAGAAAATGATTTTTTTTCAAAGTACCTTATTTGCCTAAGGGCTTCAGGCTATGGCAACGAACTACAGGTAACTGACTCGAACTGATACATTTGCTTTTTTTTAGAAAAAATAATTTCCTGGAAACTTTTTCAAGACCTCATAGATTGAAGAGATTCTCAGATGTTTACCTTTTTAAAGAGTATAAAAACAATTCTAATCTATAATAAATATATAAATATGATCTCACTGTAAAAGAAGTAAACAGTATTAAAAAAAAAAAGTTGAAAGATATTTTCCATTTGTGTCCTTTCTTTTATTCAGCTCTTTTCCTCAAAACTAATCACTGGTTGGGTATATCTAGATAAACTTTTTGCTCAGCATTTGCACACATGTATATGTATATAAACATACTTCTTTTTATAACATAAGTGAGCTTAAATTGCTTAAAGCATTTGCCTTTTAAAATCTTCAAGCTTGAAGATCTTTTTTAATTGCCAGTTTGTCAACTCAGGTCTATATAGTCAAAGCTATAGTTTTTGCAGTAGTCATGTATGGATGTGATAGTTGGACCATAGAGAAGGCTGGGTGCCAAAGAACTGATGCTTTTGAACTGTGATGCTGGAGAAAACTCTTGAGAGTACCTTGGACAGAAAGGAGATCAAACCAGTCAATCCTAAAGGAAATCAACCCTGAATATTCTTTGGAAGGACTGATGCTGAAGCTGAAACTCCAATACTTTGGCCACCTGATGTTAAGAGCTGACTCATTGGAAAAGACCCAGATGCTGGGAAAGATTGAAGGCAGGAGGAGAAGGAGGTGACAGAGGATGAGATGGTTAGATGGCATCACTGACTCAATGGACACAAGTTTCAGCAAACTCCAAGAGATGGTGAAGGATGGGAAGCCTGTTGTGCTGCAGTCCATTGGGTTGCAAGGAGCTGGACACAACTAACTGACTGAACAACGAAGATCCACCTAGTGCTTTTTAATGGCTGCATAATATTCCCCAGCATGGGTATCAACTTCCCTGTTGGCTCAGCTGATAAAGAATCTGCCTGCAATGGGAGAGACCTGGGTTCGATCCCTGGGTTGATCACCTGGAGAAGGGAAAGGCTACCCACTCCAGTATTCTGGCCTGGAGAATTCCATGGACTGCACAGTTCATGGGGTCGCAAAGAGTCAGACGTGACTGAGTGACTTTCACTTTCACTGGATATCCCATTTAGCCACTCCCTGGAATGGAGACTTTTAGTGCTCACCCACATCTAGTTTTGTCTCCTCTGAATGTGTGAAAGGATTATACTTCCTGCTCATTGTAGCTACTTGGAGCCACATGACTAACTCCACTCAAGAGTGGAAATGCCCTGTGTCACTTTTGGGCCAAAGTATTGAATAGCAGGTGTGTGTCCTCCAGCACTCTGTTCCCATGGATGGAGGAGCCTGGCAGGCTACAGTCCATGGGGTGGCAAAGAGTCGGACACGACTGAGCAACTAACACTATAGCAAAGTGGTAGAGGGATCCTGTGATGTGCATGAGCTGAAGCAATAGAGGGGTGCTATAAACGTGAGATGGGCTTCCCAGGTGGTGCTGGTGGGAAAGAACCCACTGCCAGTGCATGAGACATAAAAGATGTGGGTTCCATCCTGGAGCCAGGAAGATCTCCAGAAGGAGGGCATATCAACCCACTCCAGTATTCTTGCCTGGAGAAACCCATGAACAGAGGAGCCTGGCAAGCTACAGTCCATAGGGTCACAAAGAATCTGACATGACTGAAGCAACTTAGCATACACTCACACATAAACCCGAGGCATCACTCTTCCATTGATATTTATCAATGACAACAAATGTTTTCTGAGTTCTGGATTCGGCCCTTGGAGTCATGGAATAACAGATTGTCAGAAACTCATTTTACAGATGAAGAACCTGAGGCCCACAGAAGCAAAGTGACTTGCCCAAGGTCTCCTGACTCCTAATCTAAAGCTGTGCCCATTCTCTCAGATTGTCTGGCTGATGGGCCTTTTCAGCTGTACCAGATGCTCATGAAGACTTCCAGGTTCAGAGTGAGGGAAAGGTGAGTACCTGTACTGGCAGGAAAAAAAATATATAGTCCACATCTTCAAAGGGTTATATAACCTAGCTACTGCAAATTTCTTCCTAAAATACTATTTGTATCATTTGGTTAAAAGCTTATTTTCACAGAAACCAAAGGAAAAATCAGCTTAGGCTAAACTTTAGTACATCATACCTAGATGTTTGAAAATTTCATTAGTGTGGTGATTTTCTTTTTGGGGGGCCATGCCAAGTGTCATGTGAGATCTTCCCCAACCAGGGATCAAATGCATGCCCCTTGCATTGGGAGTGCAGAGCCTTAACCATTGGACCACCAGGGAAGTCCCTAGGGTGCTGATTGTCTAAAGAAATTTGAAGCTTTCTAGACAGGAAGCTGTTGCTGAATTTTAGAAAGTAGGGTATGCTTCCTTGTATTGACTATTCATTCAGCGATTTCACATGTATTATTGGGGATAAAAAAATTCCAGTGTCCATGGAGAAACTCCTTGCTGTATGAATTAGTCTTTCCTTGCAGAACCATTTAAATAGCTCTGAGAATATTAAAGGGCAAAACATATTGAGGCTATTAGCCATATTCCTTAAGCCTCAATCTTTCAAAAGTAAAATGGAGACAATAATATGACCTCATAGGATTGTTGGGAGGCTTGAAGATAAAGCACATGAACAGTTATATCTGCCTCAGAGTCAGTAATGGATAAGTGTTGGCTATTATCTTTCCATTCAGTGCCATGCCCTGTTTCTTATTTATCAACAACCTGGGTGTCTGAGCAGCCGTATCTGAGAAAGCAGAACCATAAACCACAGCCATCTGCCTTTGTTTTGAATATTTCAAAAACCGATGAAGCCTGAAGAATAAACGAGGCATTAATCCTTGCATATGAGTCATGGACCGCCGTGCATTGTGTTTCATGACCAAACGTAGAGCACTCGCCTCTGCTTTCCGGTGTTACCTGAGATCTGCAGAGATCTCGGCAATTCAGAGCTTTGAAACCGGTCCCACCGCACTCAGCCAGCTGCCCACCCTCCATCTTCTTGCTTCTCATTTCTTTTAGACCCTGAATTCTCTTCTGTCTTTATTTAGGCTGGCTCACCTGTTCTACTCTGCAAAGAAGCACAGATTCTCATGGGTAGAAATACAAAAATCCCCCTAGTGCTCAGGCCGTCAGGAAAGGATGAATGGGTGGCTGGCTGGCGGGGGTCAGGAGACTCCAGCTTTATCACTGTCTCTTTTATGGATTCAGATTGACCTTAATTTCTCTGGGCCTCAGTTCTCTCCTCTGGAAATGAGGCAGGCGGAGTTGACAGAGTATATCTGCTCCTGGTTGGCCTCCTTGGGCTCTTGCGAGAATGAATGAGATTATGTCTTGCAGGCCATTGGAGTTCCTGGGAGAAGGACACTTTCTAAAACATAGGGCATGATTTTGTGTCACTCACACAAAGAGGGAGGCTGAGGTTGTCCAGGGCTGTCCCCATCACTGTCATTGCAGTGAGGCTTTAATAATGGAGGCTGATGCTTGCCAGTCAGAAGGGCCAGGTCACAGGTGTGGGTTCTGTTTGAGGACATGTGTGAGCTTTAATAAGCGCCTGGGGGCAGGGAGCAAAGCAGAAGCCAGAAATCCTTCCTTCTTCTTTAAGGATGCTCTCCTTCCCTCTCCCCACACTGGCCCCACTCCCCCCACCCCCAAGTGGGACTCCAGAACAGGCTGCTGTCAGGCACTCAGCAAATGTTTGTGGAATCGAATGGAAGTGAATGTTGACAAAATTATCTTCCTCAGAAGAGCACTGGCCACGCTTTTGACTGTGTTGCATGTTTGCTGACACTTGAAGTGATTATGGATTAAAGGGTGCTCCCTAATGCACTGGGCTGTGTGAGGGGTGGTGGGGCGTGTGCCCTCTTGGTCCCTGCTTCATTGTTGTCACTTCCCCAAGAGGCTGTGGAAGGAGAAGGGACTGTCAGGTGGGCCCAGTGGTCCCACGTTGCTGGGAGACAGAGCTGTGAGGAGCTGAAGGTGGGTAGACGGCTAGCATCCTCAGAATAATCTGTTTCATATAAGAAAGGAGTTGCTGGGAAGAAGGGCCCAAGACCAGTGGTCAGAAGAGAGACGAGAACAGGATCCCTGGGGTAGAGAACCCAGGAAGATGCATGCACTATCCACTCGCAGCCTCTTCACCCTTTCTTTCCTGAAAACTGAAGCCATTTGACCTTCACTAACGGAGCCAGCTTTACTCTGGAGCTCCCGCATCAAAATCCTCCTGTCTTTCATAGAAAAGAGACATGTTTGCCAAGGGGGAGGGATGGATTGGGAGTTAGGATTAGCAGATACAAACTGTTATCTATAGAATGAATAAACAGCAAGGTCCTACTCTATAGCACAGGGAACTGTATGGAAAGAACATGAAAAAGAATGTAAATATTTGTATAATGTTATCAGTATGCTTTACAGCAGAAATTAACACATTTATAAATTAACTGTATTTCAACAAAATAGATTTTAAAAACTTTGTGTCTTTGAAATTAAATACAATTGAATTTAGATCCCAATTCTGCTTCTTGGATAAATATTTGCATTCTCACTCTTTTTCTATTTTTTGGCCACATGGCATGCAGGATCTTAGTTCCCTGATTAGGGATCAAGTACATGCCCCCTGCAGTGGAAGCGTGGAGTCCTAACCTCTGGATTGCCAGAGAAGTCCCCCATACTTACATTATCTAAGTCTCTATCTTCATCTGTCAAATAGGAGCAGTAATATCCACGCTTCAGAGTTGTAGGGTGGACGATGGCTATCACAAGTGAAATTCCACAAATAAGGATTAACAGCAGTGGAAGGAAGATAGTAGCTGGATTTTTTGAGATTTGGTCTCATATACAAGATCACTGTGTTATGAGATGTCCGAGGACCTGCCTTGGTATCCTGCCTGATACCCACAAAGACGGCAGTTTCATCTCCCATCCATCCTCCCTGCAGGCATCTCTGTTGAGCCCCATTCCTTTGTTTACTGAGCATCACCTGTCTGTCATTCATCCTCTACAGAAATATAAAGGGTAGCTTACATTACAGCGGGAGGAGATAGGCAACAGATAAAATAAACATGTAAAATATGTTAGATGGTAATAAGGTCTTTATGGGTGGGGGGAAGGTGGGAATAATGCAGGGAATGCATGATGGGGTTGCACATTTAAAGAAAATGGTCTGGAAAGAAGAGCCCTCACCCAGAAGGGTGCATTTGGATAACAATCATGAACTGGGAGTCATGTAGAGATGTGAGAATTGGACCATAAAGAAGGCTGGGTACTGAAGAACTGATGCTTTTGAACGATGGTATTGGAGAAGACCCTTGAGAGTCCCCTGGACAGCAAAGAGATCAAACCAGTGAATCATAAAGGAAATCAACCCTGAATAATTATTGGAAGGGCTGATGCTGAAGCTAAAGCTCCAATACTTTGGCCATCTGATATGAAGAGTCAACTCACTGGAAAAGACCCTGATGCTGGGAAAGACTGAAGTCAGGAGAAGGAGATGACAGAAGGCGAGATGGTTGGATGGCATCACAGATTTGATGGATATGAGTTTGAGCAAACTCTGGGAGATGGTGATGGACAGGGAAGCCTGGAGTGCTGCAGTCCATGTCACAAAGAGCTGGACACTTCTTAGTGACTGAACAACAACAAAATCTGGGCGTAACTTCTCCAATGCTGCCTGCCTGCTCTAAGACTGCCCACTGTCTGGGGCCACACATCTGGATATGCCTTTCATTCTGCAGGATAGCCTGGCCTTAAAGCCAGCATAAGACCAAGAACCAAATCAGAAAGGATCCTCGTGTTTGACAGGCCTTGGGCAGGAGCAGGAACAGAGGGGCAGATGCACCCTGGTGCAAATACCTGGACAGTCCTGCAGACTGAAAGTGGAGTTAGGTGGGGACTTCTCAGAAATCAGGATCAGGGCTTTAGACTCGCACTTTGCAGAGTGTGGTTGGACCATATCGATGGCATCACAGCTTGTTAGAAATGCTGAATTTCAGGCCCAGCTCAAACTGATTGAAATAAATTCTGTATTTTAACAAGATCTTCAGGTGATTCATATGCACGAAATTTCATCTTTGCAGAACAGAGAATGGTGTGTGTGTCTACCTGACTGGTATAAAGTTTATATGCTAAGGTTCCTTGGCTGCACTTCAGGAGAGCTGGGCAGCTGATAGTGTAGTGGTGGTATATGGGGTGAGAGGAGAAACCACCAGAGAAGGATAGAGTAGCTTCACAATCTTCAAAGAGCAAAGTTCTTTCTATAGTTGCTCTGTGTTTCCTTCCCTGGATAAGATGACTATCTCAGTTTTCAAGCCGCATCTACATTCCAAGCACTGAGATGGGAGAATGGTGAGAGAAGGGCCTTTTCCACTCCTTTTAAGGGCATGACTTTGGTCACATCCCATTGATGGTGATCTAATCATATGGCCACACATAGCTGCAAAGGAGGCTGGGAAATGTAGTCCTTAGCTGGGTGACTAGCTCCCCAACTTCTATTACTTCTTAACCATAGGAAAAAGAATGGATTATGTGGTAGTGATAACAAACCATCTCTGTCACACCAAGGAAAAGAATCACTGGGGCAAGCCATAGCCTAAAGAGTCGGTTAGAGTAGGTCTGAAATATAGGTATTCAAGTACCTTGGATCCAGTTCCCATCAAATATCAACCAGAAGAGAGTTCCTACACCAGTGCTGAGTGTCTAAGATGTGCTCACCCAAACTATTTTGAGATAGTATCACTGGTGAACTTACACTGGGTAATGGCTAGTATACCCTCTGCATGATTCATACCTTTGCCATGCTGCTGCTGCTGCTAAGTCGCTTCAGTCGTGTCCGACTCTGTGTGATCCCATAGATGGCAGCCCACCAGGCTCCCTCGTCCCTGAGATGCTCTAGGCAAGAACACCGGAGTGGGTTGCCATTTCCTTCCTCAATGCATGAAAGTGAAAAGTGAAAGTGAAGTCGCTCAGTCGTGTCCAACTCTCAGCGACCCTATGGACTGTAGCCCACCAGGCTCCTCCGTCCATGGGATTTTCCAGGCAAGAGTACCGGAGTGGGGTGCCACCAGTTGTTAAATATTTTTAATATCACCCTTGCTCTCATCTCTTGCAGTTCTGTGAGGCCAAAATGGAATTTCCTCTCACTCTCACTGCCTCACTCTCCTGAGAGGCTGAAGAGATGCAGTAGGTAAAAAATTGTAATTCCTACTATGCTTCAGGGCACCTTTTTCTTCTCCCCCCATACAGAATTTTTCTTTAAATTTCAATTTAATTTACAAGCGCAAGGATACAATTGTCACAGTCTATTTCCTCTACACCCTCCTCCAAGGCCCTGTTTTCTGTTCATCTAGAGAACTGCAGTCTCTGAAGACGAAGGAGCGGTGTGGGTTGGGGAGGGAATGGTAGTCTGGCGGCCTCCGAAACCAGCATCTAAGTAAACAGGAGATGGCTATGGCGTTTCTGGTGAGGATAGGATTTGTGTTTCTGAATCAAACATGACGGGGAGCTTAGGGGAGGTAGGGATTGTTTATCTATGTATTTTTGCAACACGGCTGCTGCATTTAGCCACCTGGCCCAGCATCCTGGTCTTGTAGACTAGGATGAGATGGTGCCCCCTGTGGTGTCTGCAGCCCCTGTACCACAGGGGATCTCTCTCTGCTTCAAGGTGTAGCCTGCCATTGATTTTTTTAAATTTTATTTTGGCTGCATTGGGTCTTGGTTGTGGCATGTGGGCTTAGTTGCCCCACAACAGGTGGCATCTTAGTTCCTATGCTGCTGCTGCTAAGTCATGTCAGTCGTGTCCAACTGTGTCACCCCATAGACGCAGCCCACCAGTCTCCTCCGTTCCTGGGATTCTCCAAGCAAGAACCAGGGATCTAACCTGCATCCTCTGCACTGCAAAGTGGATTCTTAACCAGTGGACCCCTAGCGGAAGTCTCTTGCTATTTTTTTTTTTTTTTCCAATCCAGTTCCCTAGGCCTTGTAGATAAGAACTTTGCTTAGATTCCAATAGATTAAATGACAATTCTGATCTGGGGAGTTGTAAGATTTCAACTTTTCCTTCCTCTCTGCGTATGTTTTCTTTGAGTTTTAGAAAGACTAAGCTGTTTTACCAAGAAATAGATGCCCCTCCCCTCCAAAAAGTCAGACTGGATGAAGCTATGGTTTTCACTACTTTTATATGGGATGGAGATCAGGGCCATCACGTGAGGTTGTGTAGCTGTGTGCCCTGTTTCTGGGGGTGATAATGTTAAAGATAACACTACTCTGTGAATAAAAAGTTTTGTGATAGTCATTGGCATAAAATTTTCTGGGTGCAGGACTGGAGTTTGTTTTGAAGAGATACCATTTTTTAAAATTTAACCATTTTTTAAAAATTATTTATTTTTGGCTGCTCTGTGTCTTCATTGCTGCACACCGGTTGAGCAGGAGCTGCTCTTCGTTGCAAGGTACAGACTTCTCATTGTGGTGGCTTCTCTTGTTGTAGAGCATGGGCTCCAGGTATGCAGGCTTTAACAGTTGCAGCACGTGGGCTTAGCACTTGCGGTACACAAGCTTAGTTGTCTCATGGCATATGGGATCTTCCCGGACCAGGGATTGAACTGGTGTCCCCTGCATTGCAAGGCTGACTCTTAACCACTGAACCCCCAGGGAAGCCCTAAATATTTTTAAGCATACAATTCAGTGGTATTTCATACACTTATAATGTTTATAACCTTTGCCGCTATCTATACCTGAAATTTTTCATTGTCTCCGGTATAAACTCTGTATCCACTAAGCAGGAACTCCCCATCATCACCCTCCCCTCCAGCTCCTGGTAACTTCTATTCTACTTGCTGCCTCTATGAATCTGTCTATTCTAGATATCTCATATAAACGGAATCACGCAGCATTTCTGTATCTAGCTTAGTTCACTAAGCATAGTGGCTCACCTCATATTGTAGAATATATCAAAATTTCATTCCTTCTCATGGTTGAATAGTATTCCATCGTGTGCATACACCATATTTTGTTTATCCATTCATCTGTCAATGGATGCAGGCTGTTTTCACCTTTGGGCCATTATGAAGAATGCTGCTATGGACAGAGGCATACAAATGTCTGTTTGAGCCTCTGATTTCAGTTCTTTTGTGTATATTCCTAACAGTAAAATTTCTAGATCATATGGTGCTTCTATGTTTAACTTTTTGAGGAATCTCCAAACTGTTTCCCACAGTAAAAGCACCATTTTACTTTCCCCACCAACAGTGTACAAATATTCTTACTTCTCCGCATAGTCACCAATATTTTTTTTTAATTGTAGGCTATCTGGTAAATGTGAAGTATTATCTCATTGTAGTAAGACTAGAGTGTTGATTAGAGTGTTGTCAAAATCTTAGGACCAATGCCACTATTTTTAACAGAGCGAGGAAATCCTCATGGCTGCAGGCTCCTGGACAAAGCACAGAAGATAGAATGTCTCCAGGCAAATTTTAAAATGCCTGATGAAGGAAGATGGATGCCTGGATGGGGGATGCTGGAGACATATTATCCTGGGCTCCCTGTCCTAGATGCACTTTATAGGCTACACACAGTAGCAGCCTAAGAACCCTGCAATCATGTGATGAAATGGGACGATGCCACATCCCACCACTCGATTTCAGAATTGTGTGCAACCACCGGGGGTTTAAAAAGAGAGAGAGATTTCCTTGTCTGGAGTCTCCAAGTACATATTAGGGAAGGACTGTACAGATTACAAGGGATTACAAAGCCCACAATGCTAAAATAAGAACAAAAAAGCATGTAATTATTCAAGTGCATTAGTTGGGATATAGGTTTGGCTGCTCTGAAAAAGGCCCAAATAACAGACATAAGGAATTGGTCTGGGAATCATGTGAATAAACATGCCCTTGAGCTGCAGCTCTGAGAAGGAGATTCAGTATCCAGGTGAACGGGGAATGGAGCCAAAGACCATCCTTACACCTGGTCCCCATATTCAAAGATGAGCCTAAAAGAAATAGGGCATGCAAGGCCTATAAAAATATGACTAAAGAAGAAAATAAAAGATTATCTCTAAAGACTCAGAAGGACAACAAATTTTTGAAAATAATTTATAAGAATCAGAGGAACATTTTGAAAACTCACTGAGCATCCTCAATGGGATGCAAAGAAACCCTACAAAACAAGAGCAGAAATGCATGTGGGAAAAAACACACTAAGACAAAAAGTGACAACTGAAATATCCGGTAGGCCCAACCTATGGGAAATAATGACAAAGCAACTTTTTTTAGCTTCTTACTATCATTTTCCCTCATTTTATTTTTTAACATGAAAAACTTGAAGCATATATAGTAGACAGAATAATGTTATAAATTCACATGTTCCCATCACCCAGCTTTAACAGCTTCCAGCTCACAACCAGCTTATCTAAACCTTCACCCTCCTACCCTCCATGGCAGTTCTTTTACTTCCTATCTCTGCTGTATCCTCCTATTGTAGAAAATACATCAGGAATCAGACCGCTTCTCACCAAATCCTCTGCCACCACCCCAGTCCAAACCATCCTCACCTGCTGCCTGGATAATCTTTGTTTCAACTTTCGTTTTACTATAAAATAAAAAGCACAGACAAGTGCACCAAACAAATATAGAGATTAGAATTATTAACCTGGTAACCACCACTTAGAATAAGAAATTGAACTTTGTCGCTGATCCCAAAGTGCCCCATCTGTGCCCCATTCACCCACAAGCCCCTGTCTCCCTCTGAATTAGTTTGCTAAGGCTGACACAGAATGGGTGCCTTAAACTACACAAATGTATCCCTCATCATTCTGGAGGCTGGAAGTCCACAATCAAGGTCTGGCAGGGCTGGTTCCTGCTGAGGCCTCTCCTCCTGGCTTGCAGACAGCTGCTTTCTTGCTAGGTCCTCACCCGATCTTTCCTCTGTGCACATGGGTGTCCGTGCTTAAATCTCTTCTCCTTATAAGGACACCAGTCATTAGGGGTTGGGGTCCACCCTAAAGACCTTATTTAACCTTAATTATCTCTTCAAAGACTCTTTCTCCAAATACAGTCACATTCTGAGGTACAAGGGGTCAGAACTTCAGTGTATGCATTTGGTGGATGGTGGGTGGCACAGTTCAGTCCATAACACCCTCCAAATGCAATCTCCATCCTGACTTTTATAATAATCATTTCCTATGTTGCTTTACGGTCTCATCAATCAAGACACTAGAGTTCAGTCTTTCTGATTTTTTAAAACTTGAAATGTCACTAGGTCTTTTTGAATCTGCAAACTTCCTTTCTACTATTTTCTTTCCCTTTTAATTTATCTGTGAAGAACCTGGGCTATGTGGCCTGCTGAGTGTCCCAGAGTCTGCATTGTGTTGACTGCTCACTCATGGTGTGGCTTGTCGTCTCCTTCTCTCCTCTGAGTTTCCTAAAAAGGGGCAGCTGGATCCAGAGACCTGAACAGACTTGGGTTTGATCCCTTTGGCAAGTGGTGTGGCAGTTCAGCTTTCTTGAAGTACAGTAGATAAAGAGCAGATTTCACCCATTCACAGTATACAGTTCAATGAGTGCTGGCCAGTGTATACAGTACCCAGCATCACATGTGGATATCCAGCACCATAATATATTGCTTTTGTTCAGCTGCAAAGTTGTGTCTAACTCTTTGAGACCCAATGGACTGCAGCACGCTGGGCCTCTCTGTCCCTCACCATCTCTCAGAGTTTGCCCAAGTTCCCGTCCATTGAATCAGTGATGCCATACAACCACAGTATATATGGTGCCCCAAATGTATAGATATATACAGCTCCATGATCAAGTTATAGAATGTTCCTTTCACTGAAAAGACTCTCCTTAGGCCTCTTTGCAATCAATAACCATTTTTCCCTCCCTTTTGGCCTCTAAAAAGATCTTTTTATGTCACTATTGTTTCCTTCTTGTAGACTTTCATGTAAATATTGTCATAACTATAGTCTTTTCTGTCTGATTTCTTTCACTTAGCAGAATGCATTAAGATTCAGCGATGTTATCGTGTGTATTTGTAGTTTATTCATTTTTATTGCTGAGCAGTATTTTGTTATATGGGTATATTACAATTTATTTTCTATTCATCTGATGATTGACATTTAGATTACTTACAGTTTGAGCTATTAGGCATAAAGCTACGGTGACAATTTGCATGCAAATCTCTCTCCAACCCGTGTTTTCATTTCTCTTGAGTTAATACCTGGGAGAGGAACTGCTGGGTCATTTGGTAGGTATATATTTTACTTTATAAGAAAAGGCCAATTTACTTCATAAAGAGGCTATACAGTCTGTGCAGCATAACTGAGACTTCCCATTGCCTGCCATCCTTGCTAACATTCAGTATTGTAGTATTTTTAATTTTAGCTATTCTGGTGGATGTGTGAACTATCACATTATGATTTTAAGTTTTACTTCTCTGATTATGAATGATGTTGAGCATTTTTATGTGTATACTGCTTTTCATATATACATGTATGTGTATATGTGTCTAAATCTTTAGTGATGCATCTGAGTTCTCATCCATCTAAAGCATTTTTACTTATTTATTTGTTTTTAATTATGGTATAGTTGATTTACCGTATTATATAAGTTTCAGGTGTACAACATAGTGATTCACAATTTTAAAAAGTTATACTCTCTATATAATCATTTCATCCATTTAAATTGTCTTCTTATTGAGTTACATGGTTCTTTATATTAGATACCAATCCTTTATCAGATACATATTATACAAATAATTTCCCTCAGTCTAGGGCTTGCATTTCCATTTTCTGGTTTTCAAAGGTTCTTTATTTACTTTTGGTGGCACTGCGCTTCACCGCTGCCTGGGATTTCTCTAGTTGCAGCGAGCAGGAACTACTCTTCATTGTGGTGCGTGGGCTTCTTGTTGGAGTGGCTTCTGTTGCAGAGCGTGGCTCTAGGGCCCTTGGGTTTCCAGTAGTTGCGGCATTTGTGCTCAGCCATCGTGGCTCTCAGGCTCTAGAACACAGGTTCAGTAGTTGGGGCACAGGGGCTCCTGGTGTCTTCCCAGACCAGGAATCTAACATGTGTTTCCTGTGATGGCAGGTGGATTCTTTACCACGGAGCCACCAGGGAAGACCCTCCATTTTCCTGAAGTGTCAGTGTCTATTGTGGTCCCATTTTTTTTTTCCCACTGGTGGAAATGATGGTTCTCTGCCTGGTGTTTCAGTAACTCACCTGAGCACCCTAAGAACATCTTTAAGTAAAATGGGTTCAAAAGTTCCAAGCTCCGGTTTCCAGATCAGAGCCTGTTTGCGTGCTGAACTAATGAGAATGTCTTCATCTTTGCCATGATGATCTCTGCTGGCCCACTTGCTGGTCTTGCTGAAATCGCCCATAATTCCCTGCAGCCATAACCCCGAGTCAGCCCTGCCTCCTTGCTAGGTCCCAATTCTTGCAGCTGTTCTTTCAGCATAAGAGCCCATTGAGGTCCTAGTTCTCAGAAAATTATTAATGCTGCTTTCCAATCATCCTTACTATTTTGTTCCCTCGCGATTTTCTTTCTGTGTTAAGGCAGATTGAGGCTACACATGCAGATTCTCAGTTCACAATGAGTTGCTCTCGTAGTTACTTTTAAATCCCACTTTTGAATGATGGAAAAGTTCCACTGCCCCCCCTGGCTGAGTGTTATCAACATTTATTTGCATATAAGAAAACCTGAAGCAATTGTGAAAGAAAATAGGCAAATGAGAACAGGCTTGTTTACAACAACAGCAGACATGTCTCACATTTACTTTTCCAGAAAAGGCCAGAATGCAGTTTTTGCTTCTGTGTGTAGGTGTAATCTATGCACAGCTCTTTACATTGTAATCAGGCTGAAGGTTATACATTTGGGGAGCTTTCTTTAAGAAAGAGAATGCAAAAATACATTACTTTTGCAAACTTTACCAAAACATGTGAGCTTATGTATAAATTACTAGCCTGTGTCCCACCCCCATCCCAAACTCACAGACCCTTAGGGGCTTGGAAGAGGCCTGTGCAAATCAGAGACCCCAAAGCTTAACCCAAAACTTATGTTTTATTAACTTCCTAGTAAATATGCTTCTAATTATAATGAACCACTTAGACATTCACTTGTTTGCTGTTTTTCTCTCTCAGTCGGGGCTGGAACTACAGTAAGTGTTCATCACATGTACCTCACATTCCTATCACAGTGCTTGTTTATAGCAGACAGTCAATAAATATTTGACAAATGAAATTGATTACTGGAAGGTAGGAAGGAAAGATGAATGAATATGGTGTTGGACTCAAATGCAATCATGCTCATACAGCGTACAGAAAGCTGAGAAAGGTCAAGGTGGTTAATAGATAACCTTGGATGTCCCATTCTGAGGGAACACAGGTCATCTTGCCCAGGGACTGGATCTTCTCCAACCTCCCTCCTAGGGCCTCTTGTGATAGCCAAGACCTTTCCTCTACCTAGAGTGCTGCAGATGGCCTCCAGTGCTCTTGAAGTCCTTGGCCCAAGACCTGCAGCTGTAGGGCCTTCACATAGGTCCAGTGTTGTGTGACCTTTGGAAAGAACTTCAAGGCTTATTCTTTCTTATAGACTTATCTGCAGAAGACATGATAACCAGTGACCTTTTCCGAGGACACTCTTAGAGTTGTCACTGGGAGAAGGCTTACAGAATTGTGGTTAAAAACCTACCTCCCCTGTGAGCTTAAAATACCTCCTGACATTCCCCACCGGCAGAAGGCTCCCAGGCAGGCAAGTCTGTAAGAGCAGTCATCTCTCAGCAGTGACCTCTGGATAATTCATGATGAGATCACACCATCCCTTTTTAAAAGAAGTGTCATCAGCAGACCCCATCTAGAGAACAGGGTGATGTCTTTGCATGCATCACACAGGGTTTGGTTCTTTGTGGGGGCTCCCAATACATTGCTGAAATGCTAATAATGCTTTTGCATTTCTTTGTCTCTGCCTCAGGCAACTTTGCTTTGATGCTTTCAGGATCTGGACATGTGAGCTAGGGTTAGGACCTTAATTATGACATGATATTAGACATATTTAGAAAAGCCAGAGTTGTAAGAGGAAGGAATGTAATAACAGGGATTTAGAGATTAAAGCAATTTAGGAGACAGAATGCAAACAAAAGTAATAGAAATGAAACTTGACATGGATCTTAAGGGAATACTGCAGTGCAGACCACAAGAACACCAGAAAGGGCTGCTCCATGTTCTAACAGGGCTTGGCTGGAAAAATCCAGAGATTAGAGCTATGCTTTTATAGACTCAATCCCTGAGTTCGAACTCCACCTCTGAGGTTCTTACTACTTGTGTGTTCTTGGGCTTGTTCAGTACCTTGTCTGAATCTGTTTTCTAGATCTGCAAAGAGGGGACTAATAAGAGTACCACCTCATAGGGTAGGTGATGTTTCAATGAGACAATGTGTGTACATTGCTTAACATTTTCTGGTCCTTAGCACTCAACAAAGGGTAGTAACTAATCATCATGAGGAAACCACAACACATTTAGAATTATGGTCAAGTCTATCTAGCCACAAAGAAGCAATATGCTTTGTAGAGAAGGGTTCTGAGCAGTCTGACTTCAGTGCTGGTACCAGGTTTTAAAGCAGTCTTTGTAACCTAGCTCCAGCTCTTCACAGCCACATTTTGAAAGTGGTCTTGTGTATACAGGGACACAGAGGGAGATACACCTGTCTGTGACTTCAGAGGTAGGTGAACTAACTGCCAATCTTGACATGGCCCTGTGCTGGCTTCAGCACCTCACAGCCATTGACGGGCAGTGATCTTTCCTGTCCAGGGACTCAGAGGGAGTCACACCTGTCTGTGCCCTTGGAGGTAGGCCTGACAATTTCGACCCTTATCTTGAAACAGGCCTTTAACTTGGCTCCAGCCCTCTTAGCCATGCTCCAGTAGCATGGCTACTTGGCAAGGGGCATACCAGTCTGTGCTTCTAGAGGCAAGCCTGAAGACCTCTGTTCCAGCTGTGGATGCTGAAGCATCCCTGGATTGTTTCTAGCCTCTCTCAGCTGTGGTCCAGGGCTGATTCTACCTGCCCAGTGACCTGTCAGGAAGGCATCAGGGGACCCAGCAGAAGCCATACCCACCTGTACTCAGGTAACAGGCCTGCTGTCTGCAGACCCTGAAGTTGATTTTTGTCCCAGTACCAGTCTTCCTTGCCAAGGTCCTAGAGGCCATCTCATCCACATAAATGTCAGACAGAATCCATACCTGCCTGAGCCCTAATACAGACTCACAAATTGCAGACCTCACTCCTGACCTAGCAGTAGTCATGGGACTCAACCCTGATCAACTACAAGTCCAAAGGTAATCTCATCAACCTGGGGATCCAACAAGATAAATCTTCACCTGCAAAATCAGCCTATAAAAACTAGAAGAGGTGTTTGTTCCTTTAAAAGCACAGACATCAATGCAAGACTTGGATTAAGAAGAATCTGGCAAACCTGACACTACCAAAGGAAGTTAATAAAACTACAGCAATCAACCCCAAAGGAATGGAGGTCTATGAACTGCTTGACATAGAATTCAGAATAATATCAGAATTCAGAATATCTTAAAGAAGCATAATGAGATGAAAAAGAACACAGATAACAAAATCAGGAAAATAATGCATGAGCAAAATGAGAAGTTTAATAAAGAAATAAAAAACATAAAAAAACAATAAAATAGAAATCTTGGAGCTGAAGACACAACTTAAAAATTCAATAAAGAGCTTCAAAAGTGGACTCAGTCATGCAGAAGAAAGAATCATCAAATTCAAAGACAGGTCATTTGAAATTAATCAGCTAGAGGAATACAATGGTCTGAGTGTATAGGTTTCAAATTCATATGTTGGAATCCTAAAGCCCAATGTAATGGTATATGAGGTGGGGTTTTTCAGAAGTGATTAGGTCATAAGGGTGGGGCTTTCACCAATGGGATTATGGGATTAGACTTCTTATAAAAGGGACCTCAAAGAACTCCTTAGCACCTTCCATCATGTGAAGACTCTGTGAGAAGAGAGACTTCTGAAATCCAGACGAGAGCCTTCATTCAACCATGCTGGAACCTTGAGCTCAGACTTTCTCTCTCGAGAACTGTGAGAGAGATATTTCTGTTATTAATACACCATGTCTGTGGTATTTTGTTACAGCAGCCTGAACAGACTAAGGAAGGAATGAAAGCAACAAAAAGAATGAAGAAAGCGCACAGAACCTATAGGACACCATCAAGCAAACTAACATGTATATGAATCAAGAAAGAGAAGAGACAGAAAAGGGGGCAGAAGTTTATTTAAAGGAATAATAGCTGAAAATTTCCCGGATTTTAGGAGATATAGCCACCCAGATACAAAAAGCTCAAAGGATCACAAGTAATTGCAACCCAAAACAATATAATTAAATTGTCAAAATCAAAGACAAAGAGAGAATTTTGAAAGCAGCAAAAAGAAAGAAATCAGTTACTTATAAGGAAATACCCATAAAGATATCAGCATATTTCTCAGCAGAAATCTTGCAAATCAGGAGGAAGTAGCATGATATGTCACCATTACAGTATTCTCAGTTCATTTGCTCAGTCGTATCTGACTCTTTGCAACCCCATGGACTGAGGCACACCAGGGTTCCCTGTCCATCACCAACTCCTGGAGCTTGCTCAAACTCATGTCCATTGAATTGGTGATGACATCCAACCATCTCATCCTCTGTCGTCCCCTTCTGCTCCTGCCTTCAATCTTTCCCAGCAGCAGGGTCTTTTCCAATGAGTCAGTTCTTCACATCAGGTGGCCAAAGTATTGGAGTTTCAGTTTCAGCATCAGTCCTTCAAATGAATATTCAAGACTGATTTCCTTTAGGATTGATTGGTTTGATCTCCTTGCAGTCCAAGGGACTCTCAAGAGTCTCCTCTAACACCAAAGTTCAGAAGCACCTATTCTTCAACACTCAGCTTTCTTTATGGTCCAACTCTCACAACCATACATGACCACGGGAAAAACTATACCTTTGACTAGACAGACCTTTGTTGGCAAAGTAATGTCTTTGCTTCTTAATATGCTGTCTAGATTGGTCATAACTTTTCTTCCAAGAAGCAAGCATCTTTTAATTTCATGGCTGCAGTCACTATCTGCAGTGATTTTGTAGCCCAAGAAAATAAAGTCTGTCACTCTTTCCATTGTTTCCTCATCTATTTGCCATGAAGTGATGGGATCAGATGCCATGATCTTCATTTTGAATGTTGAGTTTTAAACCAGCTTTCTCACCCTCCTCTTTCACTTTCTTCAAGAGGCTCTTCAGTTCATCTTTGCTTTCTGCCATAGGGTGGTGTCATCCGCATATCTGCATATTTCTCCCAGCAATCTTGATTCCAGCTTATGGTTCATCCAGTGCAGCATTTTGCATGATGTATTCTGCATATAAGTTAAATAGGTAGAGTGAGAGTATAAAGCCTTGATGTACTCCTTTCCCAATTTGGAACCAGTCCATTGTTCCATCACTGGTTCTAACTGTTGCTTCTTGACCTGCATAAGGATTTCTCAGGAGGCAGGTAAGGTGGTCTGGTATTCCCATCTCTTGCAGAATTTTCCACAGTTTTTTGGGATCCACACAGTCAAAGGCTTTGGTGTAGTCAACAAAGCAGAAGTAGATGTTTTCCTGGAATTCTTACCTTTTCTATGATCAAACAGATGTTGCAATTTGATCTCTGGTTCCTCTGCCTTTTCTAAATCCAGCTTGAACATCTGAAGTTCTCAGTTCACGTACTGTTGAAGGCTCATTTGGAGAATTTTGAGCATTACTTTGCTAGCGTGTGAGTTGAGTGCAATTGTGCAGTAGTTTGAACATTCTTTGACATTGCCTTTCTGCAGGATTGGAATGAAAACTGACCTTTCCCAGTCCTATGGCCACTGCTGAGTTTTCCAAATTTTCTGGCATATGTAGCGCAGCACTTTAACAATATCATCTTTTAGAACTTGAAATAGCTCAGCTGGAATTCTATCACCTCCACTAGCTTTGTTTGTAGTAATGCTTCCTAAGGCCCACTTGACTTTAGACTCCAGGATGTCTGTCTCTAGGTGAGTGATCACACCATTGTGGTTATCTGGGTCATGAAGTCTTTTTTGTATAGTTCTTCTGTGTATTTTTGCTACCTCTTCTTAATATCTTCTGCTTCTGTTAGGTCCATACTGTTTCTGTCCTTTATTGTGCCCATCTTTGCATGAAATGTTCCCTTGGTATCTCTAATTTTCTTGAAGAGATCTCTAGTCTTAAAAAATAAAAATCTTAGAATTTTTAATTTCAACTGGAAGAAACTGCTGAAAGGAAAAAAGAAACAAAAAATAAAAACTGATAACGAAGAAAACTACATGCAACAAAACTGTCCTTCAAAGACTGAAGAATAAAGACATTCCCTCCAAAAAAGCTGAGGAGGTTTATCACCATTAGATCTTCCTTACAGGAAATGCTAATGGGAGTCCTTCAAGCTGAAATAAAAGAATGCTAAGCAAACCATATGAAAACAGTGTTAAAAATCACCAGTAAAGTTAAATACAAACTTAAATTTAGAATATTCTAATCCTGTAATGGTGGTATATGAATCATTTTCAAGTCAATAAAAAAGTTAAAAGACTGTTACAATATTAAAAATCATTGTAACTACGATAATTTGTTAATAGGTAAACAATATAAAAATATGTAAAATATGCTATCAATAGCATAAAATGTGGTATCAGTTCAGTTCAGTCACTCAGTCAAGTCCAGCTCTTTGCGACCCCATGAATCGCAGCACACCAGGCCTCCCTGTCCATCACCAACTCCTGGAGTTCACTCAGACTCACATCCATCAAGTCAGTGATGCCATCCAGCCATCTCATCCTCTGTCATCCCCTTTTTCTCCTGCCCCCAATCCCTCCCAGCATCAGAGTTTTTTCCAATGAGTCAACTCTTCTCATGAGGTGGCCAAAGTACTGGAGTTTCAGCTTCAGCATCAGTCCTTCCAGTGAACACCCAGGACTGATCTCCTTTAGAATGGACTGGTTGGATCTCCTTGCAGTCCAAGGGACTCTTAAGAGTCTTATCCAACACCACAGTTCAAAAGCATCAATTCTTCGGCTCTCAGCCTTCTACATAGCCCAAGTCTCTCATCCATACACAACCACTGGAAAAACCATAGCCTTGACTAGACTGAACTTATGGAAGGAATTAAAAGTATACAGTTTGTATATGAGATTGCAATTAGTGATTATCAGCTTAAAATAGCTACATACTATAAGCTGTATTATATAAACCTTACAGTTAACCACAAAGCAGAAAACTTATAAAAGATACAAAAAAGACATAGAGATTGAAATCAAAGCGTACCACTACAAAAAATCAACAAACCACAAAAAGGTAGCAAAGAGAAAGAAGGGAACAAAGGATTTACAAAACAGAAAATAATTAACGAAATGGTCATAATAAGTCCTTACCTATCAATAATTACTTTGAATATAAATAGATCAAATTCTCTAATCAAAAGACAAAGAGAGGCTAAATGGATTTTAAAAAGACACTGATGAAAAAATTTGAAGACAAAAATAAATGTAAAGAGATCCTATATTCATTATTGGAAGAATTAATATTGTTAAAATGTCCATACTACCCAAAACTATATACAGATTTAAGGTAACACCTGTAAAAATTCCAATGACAATTTCACAGTAATAGAAAAAAACAATTCTAAAATTCTTCGGGATCCACAAAAGACAAGTAATCCGCAAGTAATCTTGAGAAAGAAGAACAAAGCAAGAGGCACAGTTCCTGGTTTTAAGCTAAATTGCAAAGCTGTAGAAAGCAAAGAGCATGGTACTGAAATAAAAACAGATGCATAAACTAAGTGACTAGAATAAAAGAGTCGGACATGCCTGACGCGACTTAGCAGCAGCAGCAGAAGCAGCAGCAGCAGCAGCAAACTAAGTGACTAGAATAAAAAGCCCAGAATAAATTCACACACATATGGTCAAGTGATCTTCAACAAAGGGACCAAGAATATGCAATGGGGAAATAATAGTCTCTTCAATAAATGTTAGGAAAACTCGACATCCATATATAAAAGAGTGATATTGGACCCTTATCTTGCATCACTCACAAAATTTAACTGAAAATTGATTAAAGACTTGAATATAAGACCTGAAATAATAAAACACTTGGAAGAAAACATAAGTGAAAAGCTCCGTGACACTGGTCTTAGCAAGAATTGCATATAACATTAAAAGCAGAAGCCACAAAAGCAAGAATGTACAAGTGGGACTACATCAAACTTAAAAGCTCCTGTACAGCAATGGAAGCAATCTACAGAGTGAAAAGACCACCTTTCAAATGGAGAAAATATTTAAAATCATGTATTAGATAAGCAGTTAATATACAAAGTATATCAGGAACTCGTACAACTCAACAGCTATAAAAGCAACCTGATTACAAAATAGGCAAAGAATCTATATACACGTTTTTCCAAAGAAGACATACAAATGGCCAATAGGCATATATGAAAAGGTGCTCTATATCACTAATCATCAAGGAAATGCAAAATCGAAACCACAATGAGATATCACTTCATAGGTAAATGCTTACAATGAGTAAGGAGAAAACAGAATTTTTGTACACTGTTAATAGGAATGTAAATTGGTACAACCGTTATGGAAAGTAGTATGGCGTTTCCTCAAAAAATCAAAAACAGATCTACCATATTACTCAGCAATTCCACTTCTGGGCATATATTTTCAAAGAAATAAAAACATTATACAGAAGAGATATACGTATTTCCATGTTCATTGCAGCAATATTCGTAATAGCCAAGATATGGAAACAACCTAAGTATCCATCAATGGGTGAATGGATAAAAAACGTGGTGTATACATACGTTCAGCCACAAAAGAGAAGGAAGTCCTGGCTTTTGCAACAACATGGAAAACTTTGCTAAGTGAAACAAACCAGGCACAGAAAGACAAATAGTGCACAATCTCACTTATACGTGGAATTTTAAAGAGTTGTACTCAGAACCAGAGTAGAACAATAGTTGTCAGGGCTGGGGTTTGGAAAACTGGGGAGATACTGGTCAAAGAGTACAAATTTCCAGTTAAAAGATGAATAAGTTCTGGGGATCTAATGTACACTATAATGATTATAGTTAATAATACTCTAATGTATACTTAAATTTTGCTAAGAGTGTAGATCTTAAGTGTTATCACTACATAAACATACACACACACACAAATAGGAACAATTTTTTCTTTACTAGTGTTTATATTAAAAAGAAAAATTGAAAAAAAAGTGATTCTCATTCCCCCTTTTTTTTTCAACCACATTGGTCTGTTAGGTTTTATTCATAGTGGTAATCATGATGAAATCTGAAATGTCCTTGTTTCTTTGTGCATTTGTTTTTGATGACCTCTCCAAGAGCCCCCCCTCAACGTGTGACTATAATCTTCATAAGAGCATGGTGCATGACTACTTGATTCACAGCTGTATGCTCATAGGTGGAACAATACCTAGCACACAGTAGGCTCTCAAAACACATTTGATAGATAAATGAATAAATGAATGAATGAATGAATGAGCACGAGTTAACCATTTGCATGAACCATACAGATCATTCTATCTCCTAATGTATCTTTTTGATACAAGTTTTCTTCCCTGTTAGAATGGGGATAGGGTCTCACAAGCTGTCATGTGAATTTTGCTAAGCAAAACACAGACAAACTGGGATTGGAGGTGAGTTTTGAATTGTCAGTTAAAGGAAAGAAGCAGTAACCAGGCTGGTAAACATCTATAGGAGCAAAGCCTTGGGGTTAGTGTTTTGGGACAAAATGGCCAACTGTGAATTAGGGAATCTAGGGGTGATATATTTGACCCAGCAACAGGAGGTGCCTGAAGTGATTCAGGGTATATAAGATGAAAAGATTGTTCAGCAGATGCTAAGTAGGAAGAATCTTCATAGGGTGTCTATCCTCAGGGTGGATGTCAATAGGAATGGGAGGCTATACTCAAAGTTATCATCGAGCAGAGTATGTATGGTGTTAAGTCATTTGCTGTGGATGCTGCTTTCCTCCTGGGCTCCAATTTCTTTATTTAAGAGTTGCTAAGCAGAGTAATAACACTTGAACTTTGCTCTTAAAACTGGAAATGGCAAAGAATCATTGTAAACACAAATATGATATGGCCTGTTTTCTTGGAATGAAGTAGATGAATAGTGATTGCAAGTGGAGATTCAAGTCTTCAGAGAGCAAAGCAAACACTTATTGATGGGAACTGCCTATTCAGAGAGTAGCCAGGAGAGAAAGACGTAGATAGTGTGGCTAACTGCCCCTGACCTATGCCTTCCTCTCTGCCACCACCTCATTCTAGTTACAAGGCCAGAAACCTGGGACCAAGTACCTTACCATGTGGCCAGGGACTCCAGCAAAGGCAAAAAACACTGGCTGTGTGTGCAGAGCTATTTAGTTCAGTCAAAAGGTGACTCATTTCCAAGAAAATATTTTTGTTTTGATTTTTCAATCAAAATTACCTTCAGGCTTTATGTTTATTATTTTAAGTATCAGGAGTGTGAGAAGTGGTAGACCAGTGGTCTTCTGAACGTTTAGACTTTCTCATTACAAGCTGATTTTCTGATACCAGCTGTGAACCTTGGCTGTATATGTCACATTTTTCCAAAAGGAACCAAAGGGAAGAAATATGTGCAGTTGGACTGAATATATTATTTGAAACAGGATGACTTGGATTTAAATTCAAGATCTGTAATTACACTTTATTGAAACAAGAAGGAAGATATTTTCTTCTGTGGATTGTGGTTATTTTAATATTACTAAGAAAAGACAAGTATTTAGTTGCCTGTTTCTCCTTTTCTTTTAATTTTGATGAAGTGAGTGGCCCTCAAAGTGAAATGAACACTAAAATTTATATCTAAAGTGATTGTAGCAAAGGTCAATGAGAAGTGAGAAGATATTGTTGGGTTGAGGATAATGCAGACCAGCATGCTTTAGTCACTGTTCTCTGAGTGGCGTTACACGATAACATCCCCCTCTCAAATGAGAACAAGATTCAATTCACTTAAGATCAAATCGATGGAAAATAGTACAGCTATATTGATTTACTCAAGATTAAGCACGCTGGAAAGAAATCATTGTAATCTGGAAATTGGAACAGTGGAAAGAAACAGAATGGAATTTAAGGTGCAATTTGGAAGGATGATGAGGTAATCATGTAAACAGAGGCCCAAGTGGAATATTAAGGAAGAAAGCACAGGGTGATTTGAAGTGATGTATGACTGCCCTCACCTAGCACCAAGTGAGTGAAATGCCCAGTGCTTACTCCCCAAGAAATCTGCATTGCAAGAGAGATGAAGGGTGCCTAGAGCAGTGGCCCTACTGGTGCATTGTTCTAGGTTGGAGAAAGTTTGGCTGCTTTGACTGATGGATTTGCATTGCGTTGCAAAAGAACTCCAAAGACGGGGAGGAAACTGTTCACTATGGACTGAGATACATCAGGTTATGGGACAGGACTCTTCCCCAAATGTAAAATTGGGTCTGTTCTTTTTACTAGGTAGTTTACAGGAGTTTACAGGAGAAGGACTGTTTAAATTGTGGAGATGACTTGTTGACATTTTGTTAGAGAGACTGAGTTGAGCTGGGATGGACTGTTAGTATAACAGGGTTATAGGGGCAAAGGAAAGGACATAAAAGATCAAAACAAGCCCTTGACCTGTTCACACATGCCTGAAATACTGACTGTGGAAGGAAAGTGAGAAGGAAAAATTGGCCTTATTGAATACCAAGAAACTTGAATATATGATCCCAATTGGTCCCAACAGCCATGATATAATAGGATTATTATCTCCTTTTTACAAAAAGGATAGTAAGACCCAGACAGATTGCAATAGGTAATCACACATCAACTTCAATGTTTGACCAGATATTTGATCAAACATTATTCTGGGATGACATTTTGAATGAGATTAATGTTTAAATCAGTAGATTGAGTAAAGCAAGATTGCCCTCCCTGTTGTGGGTGGGCCTCATTCAGTCAGTTGAAGTCTTGAATAGAGCAAAAGGGCCAACCTTTCCATGAGTAAAAGAGACTTCTTCCAGCTTGACTGCCTTTGAACTGTGACACAGGCTTTTTTCCTACCTTCAAAATTGAACTGAAACTCCACACTTCCTGGGTCTTGGGCCTGCTGACCTTCAGACTGGAGCTACACCATTGGCTGTCCTTGGTCTGCAGGTTCTGACTCACCCTGCCGATTTGGGGACTTCTCAGTCTCTATAGTCACATGAACCAATTCTATGTACATGTGTGTGGGGAGGTGTATATACACATATGCACATACACACACACACACACACACACACACACACATATATGTACATATCCTATTGGTTCTGTTTTTCTGGAGAACCCTGATGGTGGGTAGCAGAGCCAGAATTCCAACCCAGGCCTGTCTGTCTCACTTTAAATTCATGTTGAAAAGTAAATAGGTGATAACAGATCGATGTAAATGGTGATAAACGGTATCCAGCTGACAGCAATTCTAAGCTTGTAGACAGGGACAGGGAAAAAGCGTAAGTATCAAAACCCTGAGATCTAAAAGGAACAAACGAAAATACAGGAGGAGACTAAAAAATGGAGTAAACTCCTCAAATTTCTCCTGGGTTCATCTTCTCGCATACAAGATGGAGAACAATGCTTTTAATCACCATTTCTCAAGTCCCTCCTATGATCAAAGACTTTCCACACACCCAGTGTTTAAAATAACCTTGTGGGATAGTCACTCTTGTTCCAGTTTTGCATATTAATTCACGCAATCAGCAAATGGCACTGGCAGGATTCAAACTCAGGCTGCCAGTTCCAGAGCCCACATCCTTCCCATGTGGTCTGACCTGTGTTTGGGGGCGTGAGCCTGAAGCAAAGTACTCCCAGCCCATCACCCTTAACATTTAATCAGTGCTGACATTCCTTGCAGGAGAAGTAGTTGCCAGACATGTGTAAAAAGACATAAATATTATACTATTTCCTAAACCAAATCCTGGATTAAATTAAGACTAATCATCTAAGCGATCAGTAGGTGAGAAACCTGACTACAGAAAAAAGGAAACCAAGAAAGGCAAAAAATTTTATCAAGGCTGAGACATTCACAGCAACTCAAGCTAAACAGGGGCTTGCTAATAATAACTTTGTTCCTGTGAGTTATGAAAGTATATGTTCTGAAAATATAACAAAAAATTTATCCATTTAGAAGTACTGAGCCTTAATAATTACAAAAGAACCATTGTCATGAAGACAAGGAGTCAATAATATTAAGTCTTTTTTTGTATGTGTTGAGAGCTTTGCTATAAACTTCATAAGGAACCAAGGGGATGAGGGGCTGGAGTTCAGAGGGAGAAACTGCCCCTGATTGGGAATAGAATAAAAACAAAAAGCAAACTTTGTGTATATCTAATTTCATGGAATCTAGGATGATTTCAAGTGTGTGATTCAATATTATTTTATGTACTGCAAAGAAAGAAAGATTGCTGGCAAGTATAATTGGGAGACACCATGCATTATAAGATGTTCTGATTTCAGAAATGTTAAAATGCAAAAAAGTGTGTCTCAGGTTCAAGTAAATATCATACTTAGCAGAGAGGGAGAGAGAGAGAACTCATTAATGTTCTTTAAGGCCAAGAGTCAGAACAAGTATTTTTTTTTCATTTTGATCTTAATTTTTTTATTGAAGTACAGTTGATTTACAATGTTGTCTTGGTTTCAGGTGTACAGCAAAGCAATTCAGATATATATATATATTCTTTTCAGATTTTTTCCATCATAGGTTATCACAAGGTATTGACTATAGTTCTCTATGCTGTATGCTTGTTTTTCTGTCTTATATACAGTACTGTATATTTGTTAATCCCAAATTCCCAATTTATCCCAGCAAATATTTAGACAACAATCTCTGAATTCACTTAGTCAAGCTCTAATTTTTATGTATCAACCCCAGATTCATTTTTATGTGTCAACACTAGATTCATTTGGACACAATTCTTAAGTAATAAGAAAATATGGACCCTATTTTTCCCATGAAAATATTTTCAATTGTGTGCAAAAAAGGAATATGTTTTAAACACGAATTTGCTCAAAGTCTGTATTTATGAATTCCTATGAGATTTTTTAAAAAACAAAAATAAAATGAAAACCCACTTGTATGTTTCTTTGATCTGTTTTCTTTTTTGTTTTCATGGTCAACTCATAATTTAAAAGAAAAATTCTCCATCCATTAAAAAAAGTTTTTACCACTTCAGAAAATGTCTTTCTATAGGTCATCCTTGTTCACCACCATCATTCTAATCTTTCATCATAGAACAGAAAGTCTGAAAATGTCAACATTATATGTCAAGAACTTCAAAAGCATAGATTTCTACAGTTTGACACTGCAACTCTGAGACAGAGAAATGGGCTTTGTGAAGGAATATGTTGTATTATAACCCTTGTGCTTTAGGCATCAGTGACTCAGGAGGTTGATTGCCTTCTGGGATCAAGCACTCTCTTCTTTACTCAGACCTCCTCTCTGAAACCTGGAAAAGACCCTCCTACTAAATATTCTGCCCTTTTTATTTGCAAGCATTTCAACAAGAAAATATTAGAAAGGAGTTTAGTTAACCTAAAGAAAAAAGAAATGTCCATTATGTTCTCAGTAGACGACATGGTTACTGAAAGTTTCCACTATGAAAATTGCTCAGAATTTTGCAAGATGTATTTCCCCCAAAAAAGATCTTTCCATTAAGGGGTTCTCAGGGATCTGTAGCACCCAGTTCCTTTAGTGAGATTTGCTCGCCCCCCTAACTGGCAGGGCCACCTGGCTGGTGTGAATCCGTGTTTTATCCCATCATCCTTGCGTGTCCTGGGCCAGTGGTCCTCAGAATAGCTTTGCTCTCTTTATGACTGTTGTTGGATGATGTTTCCAGGAAAAACATCCTCTTTAGTGTCTTCCCAGATTATTCATTCAGCAAATCCTATTTTCCAGACATGGTTTAAGCACTGCGATTACACAGCATGGACAGATGCAAAGTCTGCCTTCATGGAGCTTGAAAGTAAAAGTATTAATCACTAAGTCATGTCCAACCATTTGAACAGTAAAGAACCTGCTTGCAATGCAGATCTGGGTTTGATCCCTGGGTTTGGAAGATCCCCTGGAGAAAGGAATGATAACCCACTCCAGTATTCTTGCCTGGAGAATTTCATGGACAGAGCAGCCTGGGGCGTCCATAGGGTTGCAGAGTCAGACGTGACTGAGCAACTAACACTTTAACTTCACTTCCACTTTCCTGGAACTTATTCTAGTTAAAAAAAGACAAAAAAATAAGTAAACGTGAAAACAAGTACGGATATAATATGACAAATGGCAGTAAATGCTACAGAGCAAAAGGGAAGGAGAATAAAAGGACCAGGAGAGCAGCTTGCTATTGAAGGTTTTAGTAATAAGAGGACTTTTCAGCAGAAACCTACAGGAAATGATGTCATATGGGGGAAGAACACTCCAGAGTATAAAACAAATTCAAAAACCCTGTTGTCACTTTAGAAATTGGAGGCAAAGAGGGGAAATGGGAGTGGAAGTATGGGATTTGAACAGAGTATTAATTAAAGCTTTTAAAAAATGTTTAAAGGTAGTAATTTTTTTTTTTACAAGAGAAAATGAATTTTATATGTATGTCTTACATTTTGATCTGCCCTGGTGGCTCAGAAGATAAAGAATCTGCCTGCAATGTGGGGGATCCGGGTTCTATCCCTGGGTCAGGAAAATCCCTGGAGAAGGGAATGCCTATCCACTTCAGTATTCTTGCCTGGAGAATTCCATGGACAGAGAAGCCTGGAAGGCTGCAGTCCATGGGTCACAAAGAGTCTGATGTGACTGATTGAATAGCACTTTCACTTTCATTCCAAAAGTAATATTAATGCAGCAAACAAATATCTACTATTAAAGAACACATAAAAAACAGACCTTGTTATTTCTCATCTAAACGGATCTCTAACATGTAAACATGAATGGAATATTAGAAATTTCACCTGAATCATTATCTCTTTGATATAGTCATAATAACTGTTATATTTTTACTAACATGTTTATAGTAGGAGTTGGCAAACTACAGCCTGTGGGTCAAATCTGATTCACCATCTGTTTTTGTATGGCCTGCTAGCTAAGAATGGTTTTTACATTTTTTCTTTGATATTTAATTTTTGCATTTATTTATTTGGCTGTGCCAGGCCTTAGTTGCAGCATGCAGGATCTCTGATCTTCGCTGCAGTATGCAAGATCTTTAGTTGCAGGATGAGGATCTAATTCCCTGACTAGAGATCGAAATCAGGTCCCCTACACTGGGAGTGTGGAGTCTTAGCCACTGGATCACCAGGGAAGTCTTTGTTTTTACAGTTTTAAATGGTTGGGGAAAGTGGGGAAATGGGTTTTTGCAATTTTAAATGGCTCGGAATCCAGGGAAGAGTAATATTTCAGGACATGTGGAAATTGTATGAAATGTAAATTTCTGCATCTTCAATAACATTTTATTGAAACATAGCCATAGCATTCATTTACCCACTGTCTATACCTGTTTTGGAGATTCAGAGTTGAATAGTTGTGACAGAGACTATGTACATGCTAGAGATAAAATATTTATTGTCCAGTCTTTGTCAGAAAAAGTTTGCTGACCTCTGGCTTATAGCATCTTTCTTACTTTCATGTTTTATGGATGTAGATACCTTGGATTTAGGCAGCTTATTGAGATAAATTATATATGATAAAATGCATCTATTTTAGATGTACAATTTAATGAGTTTTGATAAAGGTGGCAGTCATGTAACTACCACCAAAATAAGTACAGGACATTTTCAATACTCCAAATATTGCCTTATGGCCCTTTAACGTCAATCTCCTTTCCAGCCCCCTAACTCCTGGCAACCACTGATCTATTTCACATGACCCGAATTTTGCTTATCTTACAATATTATATAAATAGAATCATAGAGCATATAGCCTTTTGTGCTTTTAAACCCTTCATGATGCAGTACTCGATGATGAATCATGAGTTCATTCCTCCTCATTGCTAAATACTATCCCGTTGCGTGGCTATGCCATAATTTGTTTATTCATTTGGCAACCCACTCCAGTATCCTTGCCTGGAAAATTCCATGGACAGAGGAGCCTTGTAGGCTACAGTCCATGGTGTCACAAAGAGTCGGACACGACTGAGCGACTTCACTCACTCACTCACTCATGTGTTGATGGAAACTTGAACTATTTTTGGTTTGGGGATCTTATTAATAAAGCTGAAAAGGCTTTGCATGAATATATATTTTCATGTCTCTTGGGCAAATATGTATTATTATAAATAGAACTGCTAGGTCTTATGGTAATCACTTAGCTCTTGGGAAGTTGCCAACTTTTCTTCAATATGACTATATTATTTTGTATTCCCAACAACAATAAGTGAGATTTCTCTATACTCTTTTCAACTCAATTGATATTGTCACTCTCTTAAATTTAGTCATTCTGGTAGATATATGATGATGAATTGAAAAGTGAAAGTGAAAGTGAAAGTCACTCAGTCATGTCTGACTCTTTGTGACCCCATGGACTATATAGTCCATGGAATTTTCCAGGCCAGAATACTGGAGTAGGTAGCCTTTCCCTTCTCCAAGGGATCTTCCCAACCCAGGAATCGAACTGTGGTCTCCTCCATTGCAGGTGGATTCTTTACCAACTGTGCTATAAGGGAAGCCCATATGATGATACATCATTTGGTTTTAAATTGTATTTCCTTAATGGTTAATGGTTTGGGGAATCTTTTCATGTATTTGTTTGCCATTTTTTTAAATGAAATATCTGTTCAAATCTGTTGCCAATATTTTGTTTGGTAGTTCATGTTGTGTTTATTGAGTTGAAATAATTTTTTATGTATTCTGAATACAAGTCTTTCAGTGTATATGTTTCTGCAAATATAGTCTCTCAAAATCTTATTTGCAAATATACTCATTTTACTAATGGTGTCTTTTAAAAAATAACATCTTTAATGGAATAAAATTTAGTATTTTTTTGTTTTATGCTTCCTGCTTTTTGAGCCCTACTTTAAACATTGTTGGGCTCCCCTGGTGGCTTAGACGGTAAAGTGTCTACCTGCAAGGCAGGAAACCTGGGTTTGATTCCTGGGTCGGGAAGATAGCCTAGAGAAGGAAATGGCAACCCACTCCAGTATTCTTGCTTGGAAATTCTCATGGATGGAGGAGCCTCATGGGCTACAGTCCATGGGGTTGCAAAGAGTTGGACATGACTGAGTGACTTCAGTTCAGTTCAGTTCAGTCACTCAGTCGTGTCTGACTCTTTGCGACCCCATGAATCGCAGCACACCAGGCCTCCCTGTCCATCACCAACACCTGGAGTTCACCCAAACTCATGTCCATTGAGTTGGTGATGCCATCCAACCACCTCATCCTCTGTCGTCCCCTTTTCCTCCTGCCCCCAATCCCTCCCAGCATCAGAGTCTTTTCCAATGAGTCAACTCTTCGCATGAGGTGGCCAAAGTATTGGAGTTTCAGCTTTAGTATCATTCCTTCCAAAGAAATCCCAGGGCTGATCTCCTTCAGAATGGACTGGTTGGATCTCCTTGCAGTCCAAGGGACTCTCAGAAGTCTTCTCCAACACCACAGTTCAAAAGCATCAATTCTTCAGTGCTCAGCTTTCTTCACAGTCCAACTCTCACATCCATACATGACCACTGGAAAAACCATAGCCTTGACTAGACGGACCCTTATTGGCAAAGTAATGTCTCTGCTTTTGAATATGCTATTTAGGTTGGTCATAACTTTTCTTCCAAGGACTAAGCGTCTTTTAATTTCATGGCTGTAGTCACCATCTGCAGTGATTTTGGAGCCCAAAAAAAGTCTGACACTGTTTCCACTGTTTCCCCATCTATTTCCCATGAAGTGATGGGACCAGATGCCATGATCTTCGTTTTCTGAATGTTGAGCTTTAAGCCAACTTTTTCACTCTCCTCTTTCACTTTCATCAATTCACTTTCACTTTAAAAGTTGTTTGCTTAATTCCAGATAACCAAGCCTTTCCCCTATGTTTTTCTTCCAGAATTTTATAGCGTTATGTTTTACATATAGACCTATATAACATTTTGAGTTAATTTTTGTATACAAGGTTAGATGATGAATGAGATTCCATAATTTTGGAGGGGACATATGGATCACCAATTGTTCTTGCATCATTTGTTGAAAAGATTGCCATTTCCCCTTGAATTTTCTTGACACCTCTGTTAAAAAAAATAATCAATTAGCCATATAGGTTTGGATACTTTTCTACATACTATACCTTCAATTTGTTTATCTATATTTATGTTCAAAGAGTTGGACATGACTGAGCAATAAGCTCACATGTTAATACAACGCAGTCTTTGTTACTGTAGCTTCAAATATGTATGAATCAAGCAGTGTAAGTATTCTAGTATAAGAACTTGGTTCTTTTTTTGTAAAGTTGTTTTGGCTACTATGAGTCCTTTGCGTTTCCCTATAACTTTTAGAATTTGCCTTGGGAATTTCTATTTTAAAAGCCTGTTGGGCTTTTGATTAGGATGCATTGAATCTATAGAATAACTTGGAAAAATTTGACATTTTAATGAATTTTAATCTTCTATTAATGTGGCATATTTCCTCTTTAATTTTCAGGTTACAGATCTTGCATGTGTTTTGTTAACGTCATCCTACGAATTCTTTTTTTTATTTTTTACTTTATTTTGCTTTACAATACTGTATTGGTTTTGCCATACATTGACATGAATCAGCCACGGGTGTACATGAGTTCCCAATCCTGAACCCCCCTTCCACCTCCCACTCCATATCATCTCTCTGGATCATCCCCATGCACCAGCCCCAAGCATCCTGTATCCTGTATCGAACATAGACTGGCGATTCATATCTTACCTGATAGTATACGTTTCAATGCCATTCTCCCAAATCATCCCACCCTCTTCCTCTCCCACGGAGTCTAAAAGTCCGTTCTATACATCTGTGTCTTGCTGCTTTAAATAGTACTGGTTTTAAATTGCAATGTATTAAACTGAAATGTATTTAAATTCATTGCTAGTGTCAAAGAAATACAATTGAAATCTGTATATTGATTTTTATCAAGCAGCCTTACTATAAACTTATAGTTCTAATCGGGTTTTTAAAAATAGATTTCTTAGAATTTTCTATATAGAAGATTACATTGTATGCAAATGAGAATAGCTTTTTTTTTCCTCTTTCCAATCTCTATGTCTTTTACTTGTAGTTCTTTCATGATGACCTTGGCTAGGACCTACATAGTACAATGATGAATAGAAGTGGTGAGAGCAGACATTTTCAACTGTTCTCAGCTCCAAAAATGAGCAAGAATGGCTTAATGTAGAAGAGCACAAAAAGCTTAGAAGCAGAAATAGTATCACTTGGTTTCGATCTGTGTGTCCTCCTGGTTTTACTTTCCTATATATTAGTCTAATTTTCTTCATATAAAGTTCCTCAGGTCTTCCAGGCACACATCTCGGAGTTTCAGGCTAGTGCAGTGTTTTTCAACTGTGGACAGTTTTGCTCCCCTCTCTACCCAGAGACATATGGCAGTATCAGAGGACATTCTGGGTTATCACAACTGGAGATGGTGGAGTTGCTATTAGCAACTAGTGAGTTCAGGCCAGGGATGCTGTAAAACATCTGACAATGAATAGAAGAGCCCCCCAGGCTTCCCAAGTGGCACCGTGGAAAAGAACCCACCTGCCAATGCAGCAGACACAGTTCAGTTCGTTCAGTTCAGTTCAGTCCCTCAGTCATGTCGACTCTTTGTGACCCCATGAATAGTAGCACACCAGGCTTCCCTGTCCATCATCAACTGCCGGAGTTCACTCAAATTCATGTCCATTGAGTTGGTGATGCCATCCAGCCATCTCATCCTCGGTTGTCTCCTTCTCCTCCTGCCCCCAATCCCTCCCAGCATTAGGGTCTTTTCCAATGAGTCAACTCTTCGCTTGAGGTGGCCAAAGTATTGGAGTTTCAGCTTTAGCATCAGTCTGTCCAATGAACACCCAGGACTGAGCTCCTTTAGGATGGACTGGCTGGACCTCCTTGCAGTCCAAGGGACTCTCAGGAGTCTTCTCCAACACCACAGTTCAAAACCATCAATTCTTTGGTGCTCAGCTTTCTTCACAGTCCAACTCTCACATCCATACATGACCACTGGGAAAACCATAGCCTTGACTAGATGGACCTTGGTTGGCAGAGTAATGTCTCTGCTTTTAATATGCTGTCTAGGTTGGTCATAACTTTTCTTCCAAGGACTAAGCGTCTTTTAATTTCATTGCTGCAATTACCATCTGTAGTGATTTTGGAGCCCCCAAAAATAAAGTCTGTCACTGTTTCCACTGTTTCCCCATCTATTTCCCATGAAGTGATGGGACCAGATGCCATGATCTTCGTTTTCTGAATGTTGAGCTCTAAGCCAACTTTTTCCACCCTCTTCTTTCACTTTCATCAAGAGGCATTTTAGTTCCTCTTCACTTTCTGCCATAAGGGTGGTGTCATCTGCATATCTGAGGTTATTGATATTTCTCCCGGCAATCTTGATTCCAGCTTGTGCTTCTTCCAGCCCAGCGTTTCTCACAATGTACTCTGCATATACCTTAAATAAGCAATGTGACAATATGCAGCCTTGATGTACTCCTTTTCCTATTTGGAACCAGTCTGTTGTTCCATGTCCAGTTCTAACTGCTGCTTCCTGACCTGCATATAGCTTTCTCAAGAGGCAGGTCAGGTAGTCTGGTATTCCCATCTCTTTCAGAATTTTCCACAGTTTATTGTGATCCACACAGTCACAGGCTTTGGCATAATGAGTAAAGCAGAAATAGATGTTTTTCTGGAACTCTCTTGCTTTTCTGATGATCCAGGGGATATTGGCAATTTGATCTCTGGTTCCTCTGCCTTTTCTAAAACCAGCTTGAACGTCAGGAAGTTCACAGTTCACATACTGCTGAAGCCTGGCTTGGAGAATTTTGAGCATTACTTTACTCGGGTGTGAGATGAGTGCAATTGTGTGGTAGTTTGAGCTTTCTTTGGCATTGCCTTTCTTTGGGATTGGAATGAAAACTGACCTTTTCCAGTCCTGTGGCCACTGCTGAGTTTTCCAAATTTGCTGGCATATTGAGTGAAGCACTTTCACAGCATCATCTTTCAGGATTTGAAATAGCTTCACTGGAATTCCATCACCTCCGCTAGCTTTGTTCATAGCGATGCTTTCTAAGGCCCACTTGACTTGACATTCCAGGATGTCTGGCTCTAGGTGAGTGATCACACCACATGATTATCTGGGTCATGAAGCTCTTTTTTGTATAGTTCTTCGGTGTATTCTTGCCACCTTTTCTTAATATCTTCCACTTCTGTTAGTGCCATAACATTTCTGTCCTTTCCCGAGCCCATCTTTGCATGAAATGTTCCCTTGGTATCTCTAATTTTCTTGAAGAAATCTCTAGTCTTTCCCATTCTGTTGTTTTCCTCTATTTCTTTGCACTGATCACTGAGGAAGGCTTTTTTTTTTTAATCTCTTCTTGCTAGTCTTTGGAACTCTGCATTCAGATGCTTATATCTTTCCTTTTCTCCTTTGCTTTTCATTCTCTTCTTTTCGCAGCTATTTGTAAGGCCTCCTCAGACAGCCATTTTGCTTTTTTGCATTTCTTTTCCATGGGGATGGTCTGATCCTTGTCTTCTGTACAATGTCATGAACCTCCATCCATAGTTCATCAGGCACTCTATCAGATCTAGTCCCTTAAATCTATTTCTCACTTGCACTGTATAATCATAAGGGATTTGATTTAGGTCATACCTGAATGGTCTAGTGGTTTTACCTACTTTCTTCAATTAAAGTCTGAATATGTCAATAAGGAGTTCATGATCTGAGCCACAGTCAGCTCCTGGTCTTGTTTTTGCTGGCTGTATAGAGCTTCTCCATCTTTGGCTGCCAAGAATATAATCAATCTGATTTCGGTGTTGACAATCTGGTGATGTCCATGTGTAGAGCCTTCTCTTGTGTTGTTGGAAGAGGGTGTTTGCTATAACCAATGCGTTCTCTTGGCAAAACTCTATTAGCCTTTGTCCTGCTTCATTCCGTACTCCAAGGCCAAATTTGCCCTTTACTCCAGGTGCTTCTTGACTTCCTAGTTTTGCATTCCAGTCCCCTATAATGAAAAGGACATCTTTTTGGGGTGTTATTTCTAAAAGGTCTTGTAGGTCTTCATAGAACCATTCAACTTCAGCTTCTTCAGCATTACTGGTTGGGGCATAGACTTGGATTACTGTGATATTGAATGGTTTGCCTTGGAAACGAACGGAGATCATTCTGTCGCTTTTGAGATTGCATCCAAGTACTGCATTTCAGACTCTTTTGTTGACCATGATGGCTACTCCATTTATTCTAAGGGATTCCTGCCCACAGTAGGAGATATAATGGTCATCTGCGTTAAATTCACCCATTCCAGTCCATTTTAGTTTGCTGATTCCTTGGTTCAGACAGTAAAGAGTCTGCCTGTGATGCTGGAGACCTGGGTTCAATCCCTGGGTTGGAAGATCCCCTGGAGAAGGCAATGGCAACCCACTCCAGTGTTCTGGTCTGGAGAATCCCCCAGAGAAGGGAATGGCAACCTACTCCAGTGTTCTGGCCTGGAGATTCCCATGGACATAGGAGCCTGGCGGGCTACAGTCCATGGGGTCCCCAAGAGTCAGAAGCGACTTCACTGCAGACACAGTGGATGTGGGTTTTCAATCCCTGGGTCAGGAAGATCCCATGGAATAGGAAATAGCAATCCACTCCAGTGCTCTCGCCTGAAGAATTCCATAGACAGAGAAGCCTGATGGGCTACAGTCCATGGGGTCATGAAGAGTCAGATACAATTGAGCACACACACCACAATAGTTCTCTGGACTAATATCTCAATAGAGTCATGGCTGAGAAATGGTGTAGTAGGAATTCTTCTCCTATCCAACAATGTTAATTCAACTCCAGCACCGATTCTCATTGGACCAACTTGTGTCACATGCTCACTGCTGAACCAATCAGCAGGGCTGAAGCATCAAACACACCAGCTGACTAGGTCTGAGCTGTGTGTTAACTGCCAGGGCTGAGGCTAAGACGTCACACCTACCCAGACCACATGAACTATGAACAGGGAAGGGGATAGCTTACCCAAATTTAAATGAATGTCTGACATCAGAGGAAGGGTAAAAGATGGTATGAAGCCAAGAAAAGCAGATGTTCAAGAGATTACCCTGGGAGACTGGTAAGAATCAGAGTCAAGTGGATAGAGGACAATATCCTAACAGGGACTTGGAGGACAATGGAGGCAGGCCAAGCCTCTAACCCACACCCAAAATGTTGACCTGGAACTCTCAGCTACTCACAGGTCCATCAGAGCAAGTTTCATCCCAACCTCATAGGTATAAACTGAAACGAGTAGGGAATGAGGGTAACTGACTCTGCAAGTTAGGTCTGAAACTGGGATGGATTGAGGTGGCCTGTGGAGGGCTTCAGTGACTCCAGATGTAAAGAGACAGGGAGAGAAAAGGGGGATACCGCAGAAATCTCAGAGCATTTCTTGGTCATATTCTAGTGGATGGGTTGTTTTCACTAATGAATCAGATATAACAGTTCTTGTTTAGCTGTCTTCAAAAGCTGGTGATATTGTGATATGTAATGATTATATTTCAAATTTTTTTTCTTTTTCCCCCTCTCTGGAAAGAAAACAGGCAATGCTTCTCTTCAATGTAAGCAAGATACTTAAATCATCACCTTGTGGAAGGCTATACTTTTCTCTCATTCAGTATTTTCCAACAAAAAGTATTCTTTCAGGGAAAGGCTTTGATTAAAGGCCTATAAGGTAATAATATTACCTCCATTCAATGTTTTTCATGTAAAAAGTAAACAAATCATAAAACTATAAAGAAATGTTACTATTAAAAAGGGGAAGAAAAGGTAATGAAATTCCTGGGTGCAGGAGTAGGAAGTGTTTTTTTCTCTTTTTCATCATTAAGGATTAGAGAACTACAATTTTGAGATCCATCTGGATGGAAAATATTGCAGAAATGTGAGATTAACACCAATTCATAATGAATATTTCTGACTGAAAAGGCATCAAAGGACAAACATATTTGTGTAGTGAAGGTTTTGATCTTA
Source organism: Ovis aries (assembly GCF_016772045.2). NCBI lineage: Eukaryota > Metazoa > Chordata > Mammalia > Artiodactyla > Bovidae > Ovis > Ovis aries. The sequence goes on along the minus strand of NC_056059.1, from coordinate 70,669,670 downwards.
ATACTATTAAAATGCGCTTTTATCACTATTCATTTTCTTTCTGGTTTCCAAGGGAATTGAGTTTTTGACTAAGGGATAAGCTTGGAATCAATTTATAGGGTGCATGCGAGGACACAGCAAGTGGGGACTGCCCAAGATGATTATTGCACAAAAGAAACCTCAAAAGCAATTTTCCACTTACTTTTCTCTGCAATAGAAAATCAGAGGTTCTGGGACATTTGAAGAGTTAAATAGAGTTAGTGGATTAGTATAGTTCTCTGTTGACTTGTGCAGGTTTATATAGAAAAGTTTTTGAAAAGTATTCATTAGCAAACTCAGAAATCTGGAAGCATCACTGAGCACAACTTTAAGTTCTACTGGGTTTTGTCTGTCCACATTTTAATTTCTATAATTCCCAAGAGGTTAATTCTTAATATTCAGTCTCTATCTACTCCTCTCACCAGCGAAGTTCTGAAAAAAGAGTCAGGAATGCATTATTAACAGAAGGGGGTTTAGGAAACAAAATCAGATTGTTACTCTTTGCTTTTTCTTAGGAAATGTTGCTCTTTTCCTTGACCTCTCCCTCCCCATCCCCTACCACCAGAGATATTTTGGTTTTCTCTTTCTTCAAAAATTGAAAATCCATGTTAAAAACCAAAAACAGGAAACCCTCTAGTTCTTTGGTAGAAAAGCAGGTAGAACACTAGCAGGAGCCTAGTGTCCATAGCCTTGGTAGTGGGATAGAGCAGCTTGGCTCCCAAAGTACAAGCAGGGGACATTGTCATTTCTGTCCACTGTCTTCACGTCACAGTGGGTGCAAGGTGAGTAAGCCTAGAGAAGAGAGGGATGCTGCTGGTTTAGCTCCCTATTGGTGTCTTTGAAAAAGAGGTTTCTTGCAGCAAGTTACAAAAACCCACTCCCGATTGAGCAAAGGGGCAGTTTATTGGTGTCACTGAATTGGGTCTCCGAAACAAATGCCTTCATAGAGTGCAACCCTGTTGAGACTCTTCCATCTCCATCTCAGCTGCTCAGTTGAGCGACTTATTTTCTCAAGCCATGTTTTTCCCAAACTTCAGGGCCCTTGTCTTTTTTGAAGCACTGTCTTCCTTTAAATCTCAGTGAAGTCCTCTGCTCTTCCCCACTTGGGTCTCATTCTCTTGTTCTATCGCCGGGGAAGCAGAATCCACGATGGGCAATGCACAGTAGGACCCCCGACATTGAAGGGGAGGAAGAACTTCCTCCCCAAACCCTTTTCTTGAAGAAAAGATGTTCTGAATCTGAGCAGACAATTAACATACTACATTTTACAGATGGTGCGATACTTTCTCTCCCCACATTTTAACATCTCTGAAATCATGATCAGTGTCATGTCTTATTTAATTGGCAGCATTTCTTCTTTTTTAACATTACCTAAAGTAGTGGTTCATCTTATAATGGATGACATCTTAGAGTCAGTGAAATATGGGCTGGCTGAAGGCATGTGAAGGTCAAAAGGAGAGTAGTAATAATAGCAGACAAAAGCAACAGTAGGCGTGACTGCCTGGATCAGGGAGAAAATGCCAAGGATCAAAACCTCAATACTAAGGGAGGGATACGGAGGTTAACACCATGAACACTGTCATGGTTTTGTAGCCAGTGAACCTCAGCTTCTGTCACTGACTCAGATGAGTTGCCTGAGGGAAACTGTTCAACTCAAGAGCCTTTGTTTCCAGTTTAGGAGCTGACAGTTCAGAAGCCTGTCTGCTCCTCCGGAAGGCTGTAAGAGTTAAAGAGTAGACAGCTTTCTCTGTGTGGATCTCTTACCTACCCTTCTGCCTTATTCAAGACAGTTACTGGGGCGATAGAGATTTTTTTGATCCCCACAGGTGTTCAAGAAATCCCTTTCAGGAGCTAAATATTCCACACATCCAAGATCTATACAGGATGTATACTGATCCTATATCAGTCACATTGGTAACACTTTATCTTCTTTCATCAGCTCTAATTGCCCAGAAAACAGCAAAGGGGCATGGTGGAAGCAAAACCCAAAGGACTTAGCAGAGCCCCCGCTGTGCCCTCCAAGTCTGTTTTGAAGATTTATTTCTACACTGAATTAACTAGAAGGTGGGGGACTAGGAGGAGGAGGGGAAGTACATGCTAATAGCTGCATCGCGTTGCAACAAATTAAGCTCAGTTTCCACAATGACAAAATACACTGGATGCATATTAACCAGGCAGTTTATTGCAGTAACTATTCTGAGGGATGTTTTGTTTCTGTTTCTTAACGTGTTTCCAGATCCAATGTCTTTGCAGCCTTTTTTTGGACAAATTCAAGTTTGGCTGAGACAAGCGGACTGAGCACATTCTCATTAATGTAAAAAGTTCTATTGTTCTCATGTCCCAGGGAAAACAAAAGGTACTACTGAGAGTGGGGGGTGGGTAATTTGGGGGATTTGGGGTACAGATGCTCCCAAAACACACTATGGGGTGTTAGGTTAGCATGCTGAGAGAGAATATAAAACCAGATTGACAGCAACTGCGTGGTTATTCTGGAATGCCACCCCCAGTCTCCCACTAGCCCAGTGCCCTGAGTTCCAAGCAGAGCAGGTACCACCACACTGGCCTTCCCCCTCTTGGAGGGGATATGGAGAGAAATGGCAGCAATGCATAAGACACATCTCTCTTGTAGACACAGCCCTGTAAGAAACACAGACACATCAGCCTTCATACCAGGAGGACTGTGGGCAACCAGACTGGAAAGCTGCTCTTGTCAGAGCCTGGTGGTCCAGGGCTCGATTCAACCCAGTGACTGACATGCCTTGAAAGCCAGTGTTGCAGTAACATATCCATTCAGTGACGCATGACTCATCTAAAGGACAAGAGATTCTGGTCTCTCTATTCATCTGTAAGCGCCCCCCCCCTCATTTCCTGGCACCCCAGGCATCATGGTCTATATGGGCATTTATGCATTTATTTCCTTGCTTATTCAACAAGTGTTTTTTGAGTGTGCCTAGCATGTGCTTGGGCTTCCCAGGTGGTGCTTGTGGTAAAGAACCTGGCTACCAATGCAGGAGATGTAAGAGACGTGGGTTCAATCCCTGGATCAGGAAGATCCACTGGACGGGGACACAGCAGCCCACTCCAGCAGAAAATCCCATGGTCAGAGGAGCCTAGCAGGCTACAATCTATGGGCCCACAAAGAGTTGAACATGACTGAAGTGACCTGACACACACACAGCATGGGCTCAGCCCTGTTTGAAGCCCTGGGGATACAGCAGTAAAGAACACAAATTGAAAACAAGGCAAAAATCAACTCCCCGTCTCGATGAAGCTTACATTCTAGTGGATATCAGGGGCTTGGCCTTTCCAGCATCCCTTCCCATGATGCCAGCCCTTTGGTGTTCCTTTGAGGAGCCATTCTCAAGCTCTGTGATGGAGACGAGGCTGATGACTCCTTGACTGGAGAGGCAGGTGTAAACTCAAGGCCCCACACAATTGGGACCTGCAGCCCCTTGAGACCTGCCATTTCAGCTGGTGGGGCAAGGAGTGATTAGCTGGAGAGATAGAAGGCTAGATCTGTAACTGGCCATCTCTGCCACCATACAGGGACAGACTGCTTGACACTGAAGTGGATGCAGAGGAGAACTGAGCTGAGGAATGGAGAGAGACAGAGAACTCCCGGAATGTTTTCCACGCCCAGTACCCAGCGATTTCCATTTTTACTAGGCCAGTTGAGTTGGGTTTCTGTTATTCGCAACCAGAAGATACCTGAAAAGTAGCATCTCAGTGCCAGTGAAGTTGTAAAGTAAGAGTTGGTTTTCTGTGGCTTCTCTCTCAGATATTCTTGCATACCTTTCCCCAGAGAAACCCAGCACAGTCATGCCAGGGCAGTCTTGGGATATTCCTAGAATGTATTCTATTCCTCTAACCCACTGGACCAAGGTATACGTTTCCCATATTCTTTGGCACTCAGGTCCCTTCTCCTTCCATGGAGAGGTATCATAGTGCAAGGGGAGCTGCCAGGTGTCAGAGACCAACAAGAGCTGATTTTTGAACCCTATCTCTGCACCGTCCCAGCTATGTGGCCTTGGGCAAGTCACATCCCCCAGGTTCATTTTCAGCATCAGTGAAATAGGAATTCGAACCCCATCCTCACAGCATCGCACATAGGAGGAGCAACACACACACAAACGGATCTCCTCTCTCTCCACTCTGCCATTTCTCTCTTATCAAAACACTGACCATATTGGATGTCTTATGACAAACTGATCTGGTGACTTAGGAGACATGAGTGCAAAGAAACTTGGTGACGGAGGGGCCAGGGGTCCCCAAGCAAGGGAAAACTGGTTACAGATCTTTACAAGGGATTTATATTTGGCCCAGGTTGCTGCTGACCTTCTGGGCTGGCTTTTAACCCCCAGCCCTGAAAGTTAATACATGAAAAGTCTATAGTGACAGCAAAGTGAAGTATGCTTCTTTCCAGGGATATTTACGTTTGAAACTGGAACAGTTTCTTGTTGTAAATGGACGACTCTTAATTACAGGCATTAAATTGGGGCTGAAGGGAGACAGTCTGCACACATCGAGGGTTGGATATACCACAATGGCATTCATTTGCTCTCTCCATGGATGAAGCCAGGTATGATGGGTGAAACCCCAGCACTGCAGGCTCTGAATTGATCTCTCTCACCTCTCTTCTCTGAAATAAATGTGTGTGGTGTGGCCTGAAGTGTCTGAATCTCCTTCCCCACAGCAGTCATCCTGCCAGCAGCAAGGCCCCTCCCTGCGATAGAGGTTCCAATGCTTTCTCGGCTCTCTCGCTGCCTGAATGTGGTAATGACCTAGGTTCTGTCCATTAGACGCAGCATCTGGGGTTCTCTGACACAAAAGTCAGAGAGTGTGAAGGATTCTTCATGGGGTAGAGCAGGTGGCAATTGTTCCAGGGGTGCAAAAAGGGCTGCCCAACACCCCATACCTACAGGGTTAGGGGTCTGAGGGATGACAACAGATGTTCTCTGCCTGGTGCTCCAACTCCCCAGGGACTCTGTGAATTAAAGCTCTCATTTCAGTAAATTAATTTGTACATAAATTAGCCAGAGTAATCTGCTGTTGCCTGGAAAATCAGAATCGCAAATAATACCCACCTGTCCACAAAAGGCATCTATTCCTGACTTCTCATATTTTCTGAACCTCACATCTTGTTTCTCCGTTTGTACCTGCCACTTCCAAATTTACCCAGGATCATTTCTTTCCTGAATGTCAGCTCTTCAATGTCACATAATCGTCAGTGGTACCTCCAGTGTCCTGGTCCCTCAATAGTAGTTGGTGACTATGAATCTAAACCTCAACTCCTTTTTTGTTTGCATCCTGTACCCATTCTGTCCTTCAGAACATCTGCGTAGGCACAGCTATGCATGGCATGCCTACTACAGCGGGGCAGCAGGAGCACTGTGCTGTGCAATCCTCAAAGGGTTGGGCTCCCTTGGGGGAATTCTTTCTCTTTAATAGTTCCCCAGTCCATCACAGATTCTTCCTCTCTGGAAGTGTATCCGTCTTGTCCCTGAATTATTAGCATCACACTCCTCACCTTGGGCTGTTTTCTTCACCCATCTTTGTGATGAGCCAGCCATCCTCTGATGTGTTTGGAATCCCATCACGTCTCTTGTCAGACACCCACCGTGGTTCATTACAGTGTTGCAAATATAATCACAGCATTAGATAATGAGGTCTCATAGGCCCCTGGCAAGCAAGCACCTCTCTCACCTCTCTGTTGCCTCTTAGTAAGCGCTACACAGGGCTTACGTGATCTGCCTCCAACCCCAGGTCCCCCTGAAATGTAATAGGCCATTCCCCACCAGGAGGGCTTCACCCACCTTGTCAGACATCAGAATACTCCTGGGAGGTATATTCACATGAATGCCCTTGGGCTCCAGATGGTCTAGAAAGTCCAGCATTCCCTGGATACATGTACTATTTCCTGATAGTTTTTGTTGATTGTGTGCTTGACGCAGTTGGGCTTTTTTGGTTTATATTTTGGTGTATACGTGTGTGTGATTCAGAATCCTCAAGACTATAATATCTCAAAAGCATGGACAGTGTCCCATTTCTAAGTCTCCTTGCCTGTAGTTATAATAATAATAATGATATAAATATTTTTATTTTGCTCAATCGTTTACAAAGTGCTGTCACGAATATTAAAAATGTCTCCCAGTGACATTGTGAGGTAGAAATAGAAGTATCACAGTTAAGACATTAGGCTCTGGATCAGGTAGACTGAATTAAATCCTGACTCTGTAACTTGATATGGGTTGGTATCTCGGTTTATTAATCTCTGAACAGGGGAAGACAGTGGTTCTGAGTGCATCTGGTTGTTGTAAGAATGTTGTAAATGAGTCCAGGTGTGAAAAGTGCCTGGCATATAGAACAGGCCCAATTAAGAGTACTGTTGACTCTTGAACAACATGGGTTTGAGCTGTGCCGGTCCACTTTTAGATTTTTTCAATAAATACGCGCAGTACTGCATGAATCACATTTGGTGAATCCTCTCTGGATGTGGGACTGCAGCTGTGGAGGGCCGACTCGGGACTTGAGCATCCGAGAATTTGGGTATATGCAGGGGGCCCCTGGGACCAATCCCCCAAGGATAAGGATGATTGTCTTGTTATTGTTGTTGTTGTTTGATGCAGTAACCATTTTCATTTTACAAAGCGGGGAAAGGTGAAGTAATTTGCTTATGGATTTGAGAAAACTAAGAGGCAGAACAGGATATAGAACAGGCTCTAAGTTGCCACAGCTGTGCCATACACAGCATATCATAGGGCCCCTGACAATTCAAGCGTCTCACTCTACTCACTAGGAGAACAGGATGGGCATTGCCAATGTGTATGCAAGAATCCAAAACACCCAAAGCACTGGGGTCTTAAAAAGCAACTATGTAAAGACGCCAGTGTGACATTCTCTGAGAAGATTTGCCTTCTCCCCTGTTCACATATACCTTTGAAAAGTTAAAGTGTCCCCTCCTGAGAGATCAGAAGCTGCTAAGGAAATACCTCAGGTGCTGGCTTGCCAACCACTTCAGAGAACTGGAGTCCACTGGGCTCAAGACTTATAGGTACTAAATTAGAGACTTTTAGAATTCCATTTTTCCTCATTGGTGAGGGGAAGGAAGGCAAAGTCTCCAGAGCAACGTTTCTCAGGGAGCCCATCCCCGGGATCAGTCACTACGTCACTTGTCTGTTGCCACAGTGTAGAGTAAGGAATGAAATGCCCAATTGGCAAAGATCAACAGTCACATTTTGGAATGGAAAAAACTGTCCACCAGGACATTCCAATGGAGGCACCAATGCGGAACTGTGGAGAGGGCTTCAGGCTTGTTTCAACATGTGCCATGTGGCCCTGGACAACCTCCCCAGCCTTGGGGGCTCAGGTTCCTTATCTATGTGATGGGGATAATACCCCTACCACAGGATTACTGTGGGGATTAAATGAGATAATGCCCTCGGATCACTGGGCATTGGGTCTGGTTTACAACAGCGTTCAAGACAGATTTTTAAAATTTTAGGTTCTATTCAAAGTCGGTCTTGGCTCAGTCCATCCAGTGATTTCCACACAATCCAGCAAACCTGGGTGGGATTGTGTCTGGGAAGTAGTAGAATGTCTGCTCAGCTGCTGATGGCTCCACGTGACTTCAGGTGTTTCTCTGTCTTAGCAGCTTCTCAACACCCACACCATGAAGAATGTAGCTAATTATAATTTTACTTTCCTTTTAGAATTTGATGTAATCTTTATACCTTAAGGCCCACAAATCTCAAGTGCACAACTCAACGAGGTTTTAGCATGGGTATGGCTGTGTTGTGATGACCCAGATCAAGTGAAAGAATATTTCTATTATCCTTGAAGTTTCCCCCTCCCCACTGCAGACGGTACACCTCCACTCCCAGTCATAACATCTCTTCTCGCTTGCATCCCCTCAGATTTGGTTTGCTTTTTCTCTTAGAACTTGTCTTTAAAAGAGAAATAGAAAAAGCCCTTCCTGCTTTTTAAGTCACCTGCCACCATCCTCAAGAACAATTTTGTTTTAGCCTAAGGTTCTTCTGAGATTGGAGAAAGAAGTGGGAAGAAAAAAACCAGATTGGTGAGGAAGATGAAGTCAAGAGAGGCCAGGCCCTGGGATAGGCTTTGTCCTGTAATGTGAGGACAAATCCTGGGAAAACAATTGATATAACAGAGGAAGTGTTTACAGACTGAAAGGTTAATCAGTGCCCCTGAGGAGCCCTGAATACTCAGGCTTTCTGTCATTGACAGCGTGTGTGCACACTCAGTCAGTCATGTCTGCCTCTTTGTGACCTCATGGACTGTAGCCCACCAGGCTCCTCTGTCCATGGAATTTTTCAGGCAAGAATACTGGAGTGAGTTGCCATTTCCTTCTCCAGGGGATCTTCCCAACCCAAAGATCAAACCCATGTCTCCTGATTCTTTACCACTGCAGCATCTGGGAACCCCCATTCACTGCACAAAGACACTCAAAGACCCAGTCAAAGGCCATCCAAAATGACATCAGAGAGGATGGATTGAAGAAAGCCTTCCAGGTAGAAGGTCAGTTTTGCCAGTTACCGGCAGAGATGAGCACTTGCTTTCATCAGGCTTGAAAACAAGCCTGGCTCATGAACACCTAGGAGGTGGAGGTGCCCAAACTCCACCCAGAAGAGGCGGGGGAGCAGACGATTCCAATTCCAGGAGGTGTGCCTATAACTGTTCATGTTCAAACAGCTCGTGCAATCCTTGAGCCTCTAGACAACCTTTCCCTTAGTTTATGAGACTGTGAGGGGATTATATTAACTATTCCTGATTCCTCTGCTGACACTTGGATTAGCTGATGGAAGGGCAGGGCAGCCTTTTAGCCTAGGTGGCAGGGGGAGAATGTAATCAGGGACCACACAATACAGGGTTAGGGTCAACCCAGCCAGGTCAGGGAGGCGTTGTAAGAGTCCATCAGAAAACAGGGCTCCCCTTCTGTGTTTTTCTTCGCAAGCTCAACCCTCATTGTGAAGGAGCTGGATACAGTCCATCCATGAGATTGCCCTGGGCCAACTTGTAGTGCATGGGACAGGGATATGGGCTTCCCTGGTGGTTCAGATGGTAAAGGATGTAAGGTTCTGGCATCTAATCTGGTAGCTGAACACAATTAGAAGCAATCTATAAAATGGAGTCACCCTTAATACAGGTAAAGATGTCAGACTGTGTGCTGACTGATGTCCGTTAGTGCCTTCACCTCCTTCCCACTGACTGCACTTTTTAAAGCTGTAGAGAATATTGAAGCATGCTTCCAGCATTCTTTCCTGACTGTATATCTTGAATAAAACAAATTTTAAGCACATCCCAATTATGTATGAAAGTATGAAAGTGTTAAGTCACTCAGTCATGTCCGACACTTTGAGACCCCATGGACTGTAGCCCACCAGGCTCCTCTGTCCATGGAATTGTCCAGGCAAGAATAATGGAGTGCGTTGTCATTCCCCTCTCCAAGGAATCTTCCTGACACAGGGATCGAACCTGGGTCTCATGTATTGCAGGCATATTCTTTATGCCTGGGAATAAAGGCAGGGAACCCCCAATTACACGTATCTGTTTTTAAATTTTATATATGGACTACCCTGCCAGTGTATTCTGTGTAGTAAAAACAAAAACAAAAGGAACATTTGAAAAAAAGGAGAGAGGAATAATATTCTTATAGATTTTAATTTTAGTTTTTAACAGTGCAAAAATATTTTGCTTTTATCGAACAGAATTAACACATTTTAGCAAGAGGAGCAGTTTAGTAAATCTTTGTTTAATTCATTATGATGAAACGGTTTGACCTGGTTCTAAGCTAAGGCAGATGAGTTCAAATCTTGGTTTGCAAGACTGTGAGAACTGAAAATTTCCTTACCAAGGGACACAGTGGCTAAAAGAAGAAATGCCCTCCTGGCTGGAATTAATAAATGATAGGTATTTTTTGTTTGTTTGCTTAGTCTTATTTGTAAATTGTGCCAAGGACTTTGGCTAGGAATTTTGTATTCCTTGATGTCTATCAATTGTTCTTACAAAATAGCCTTGCATTGTTCTCATATTGTTAGGATTTTTAACAAATGGCTCAAAAACCACTGAAATTCTTTGTTTGGGAGATCTTCTAACAGGTTAAAAATTATATTTCCAATTTTTAAAAGAGTGTTGACATGTGGCATATTTACACTGTTTGTACCAAGAGACGAGACATTCAAATCGTTTCTAAAATGCTCTTCTCATATATAAGTTTCTTTAGAAAGACTTTCTTACTTGTTAAAATGTTACCTTTACCTTGAGGGGACAGATGAAGTGTGTTTATTTTTTCAAAAATATCTGCTTGGTACTATTTGTCATCAGAGTAAAGGTCTGAAATATGAAACACTTCATCCTTATAGAAGAAAAATGGGGAACTCATCTTTAAGTTTGACAAGTCTATTGAGAACTTTTCCAAAGGACAGCTTGTGAAACTCAGGGTGTTTCAAAAATAGTTTCATCCATCTCAATAGAAGAGACTGCTGATTCTACTGTCTAGAATAACACAGCCAGGCATGTACGAACAGCAGTAGCTCTCTATAACTGAAGAGCAAGAGAGAAAGGGGACACCATGGCCCGCCCTCTGCCTTGGAGACCTGCTCTTCACCTGCAGGGTGTCTCCCATGCTATGTGTGACAAGTATTTGACTTAGGGTGCCAATGACAACCCACATAATACATTTTCTGTGTTTCTTCTAGATTAAAAATAAACATATAGATAGAGAAGCTTGAGCTGTCCCTGTGGCTCCCATTCCACTATGGAAACTTGTGTTGCTCTTGAGTTAGATTGATTCTGTATTGACTTACTTGGGCAACTGAACAACAACTTCATAACTCTAGTTGTGAGACTTGAGGTGTTTTATGTAGGCTTGCTGTGCACAGCTTTTCTCCAGACTTGAGATACTGGCAAGACTGACCTCATTGTCTTGTTAAGAGGGTCACATGACATGGTGCATGAAATCACTAAGCATGGTGCCTGGTGTGATGGAACTGGCTATACCAATACTTACACATCAGGTTCCACAGATCAAGAAGCATGCTTTAAACAACTCTTGCTCAAAAACCATCCATCTGAGACAGTCTATTCAGTTCAGTTCATTTCAGTCGCTCAGTCATGTCCAATCTTTGCAACCCCATAGACTGCAGCACGCCAAGCTTCCCTGTCCATCACCAACTCCTGGAGTTTACTCAAACTCATGTCCATTGAGTTGGTGATGCCATCCAACCATCTCATCCTCTGTTGTTCCCCAATCCATTTCCACCTCTGTTTCAGGTCTGACTCTGGGAATGGTAGATACACTTCACTGGGGCTCATATGTTGGATCCAACTCACTGATGGTGGCTGCTTAGAGGACTGAATTAAAATGGACTGTGACATTGAATATAAGTTCAAAGAGGGTGAGTGATCAATTACGAACGTCTGCCGTGGACGTAGGGGGAGGGAGTGGTAGCAAGCCTCCCAGACACTACTGATCCTTATCTTATTTCTGTGCACCTTCAGGACTTGGTGAGTGCCTTGATCATCCTTACATCACCAGTCTTTATCACAGTTTGTACAATCACAGTGGTTTGTTGAATACAGGGAATACATAAACAAATGGCTCTGTCTTGTCATCACCATCACCGCCACTAGCTTGAAGAGAAGTATTGTTTTCTAAAACCAGTCTGATCATAGAGTGCTGCATAGGGGGCTTCAGAGTCGGACCAGCAGGTCTGAGCAGGTACCTCCAGTTGAAGAAGGGACTGTGGAAGGAGGGCTGTGGAGAAAGATGAGTCTGAAGAGCAGAGGAGGAGGGCTGTGGAGAAAGATGAGTCTGAAGAGCAGAGGAGGAGGAGATGGGGAAAGCAAGTGGTGGGATCTGTGGGACACAAAGCAGAGTCTGGCAAACTACGAGTCACAGCCAACCAAAGTGACTGTACTTAGCTCTCTGAATTATATAAAGGAGTACTTTATGTGCTTTTAAACCAGTATTTTTTTTTTAAATGTTGGGTAGCACAGAGGCAAAAGTATTTCTGTGACTGTAAAAGTCAAGAATTTTAAGGGTAGCTTGCAGTGTTCATTTTTGCCACCTATGAATGTGTGATTCTGCGCTGGATGAAAACAGCTAGTTTGCAAGAGAAACTCACCTCATTTGGTGTGGCCAGAAAGACAACTATGAAATTTAGGCATTTGTAGAAATATAGATGGAAAAGATCTTGAAGATCAGATCAAGGAGTCAAAACTTTCAATTTTGAAAATTAGAAATTATTTCACTTCGATTTTTAGACACGATTTTCATTTTTCTAGCCTATCCCATAATCTCACGACCAATGTCTCACATAGACAAAGTTGTCTTTTTCAAACTGAAATGAACTAACATTCACTGAGTTTTAGAAATTGAAACACTGCCCATGCTCTCTTGAGCTAAGCCACATTCCTTGGGTGTTATAAAACTTGAACTAGGAATGACTGTGAGAGGTATGCATACATATAAAACAAGTATGCTCTGCTACATATGCATGATAATTAATGTATAATTACAATTTAATGTCTGCCATTAACTGCAGAGTAATGTTCCTCACTCGCTGTAAACAGGCAACAGAAAACACCCACTCAAGTTGCTAAGCATGCCTTTGATTCCCGCTTTTATGCCAGACACAGTAAATTAAATCCTTTAGGGTTCTCCTCTAGAGAAGAGAGATTTTTCTTGCCAGTTATTCTGTAATGAACATTTGCCAATCCTTGACGGCTGTTGGATATGAAGTTGCACATTAGCTGTGTATTAAATAGCACCTGCTGTGTGTACAGAATGCAGTCGGTAGTACAAAGGAAACGTCGGTGGGCACTTGAGAGAGCCCAGTAAGCAATGTTCCTCTTCCACGGTCAACCTCTGAGCCATGTGAAAAGTCAGACAAAAGGATAAGGCGGCCAGGAAACAAAGCCATCTTTTTTCACTGACAAAGCTGATATCGGAGAATGTGGCTTATATGCACAACTGTTAAATGGGGAAACAGTGGAAACAGTGACAGACTTTATTTTCTTGGGCTCCAAAATCACTGCAGATGGTGACTGCAGCCATGAAATTAAAAGACGCTTGTTCCTTGGAAGAAAAGTTATGACCAACCTAGACAGCATATTAAAAAGCAGAGACATTACTTTGCCAACAAAGGTCCATCTAGTCAAAGCTATGGTTTTTCCAGTAGTCATGTATGGATGTGAAAGTTGGACTATAAAGAAAGCTACTGTGATGTTGGAGAAGACCCTTGAGAGTCCTTTGAATGCCAAGGAGATCCAACCAGTCCATCCTAAAGGAAATCAGTCCTGAATATTCATTGGAAGGACCAATGCTGAAGCTGAAACTCCAAAAATTTTGGTCACCTGATGCAAAGAACTGACTCATTGGAAAAGACCCTGATGCTGGGAAAGATTGAAGGCGGGAGGAGAAGGGGACGACAGAGGATGAGATGGTTGGATGGCATCACTGACTCAATGGACATGAGTTTGAGTGAACTCTGGGAGTTGGTGATGGACAGGGAGGCCTGGCGTGCTGCAGTCCATGGGGTTGCAAAGAGTTGGACACGACTGAGCAACTGAACTGAACTATTGGGTTTTCGACCCAGAATTAGGCAAATCAGCCTACCTAGTCATAGACCAGCCTGGAGGACCACAGATGCAGCCTCTAAAGCTTATAGACATGGGGGTCAGAGAGGCATGTGTACCCCTGCAGAAGAGATGGGAGCTGGGCTCCAGCATCACCTTCCAGACTGACCAATCAAATGAAGTCACTTCTTGAATCTCTTTTCTAGTGTAGCCCCTGATGGCTGTGAAGCTGTAACAAGGGACACTGACCAGATCCAGATTCAAGAAAAGGACAGCAGAAGGTCATCAAAATACTAAATATAATCAGAACATGCAGGAAATACAACATCCATTTAAATATAGGCTTCAAGAAGGCAGGGTTTTTTCCTACAAATTCTTTTTCTGCAGCAGTTTGTTCACTGCTGTATGTATTGCCAACGCTTAGGAAAATTGCCTGCCACAAATAAGGTGTTCATTGAATGAATTAATAGGAGTAAGTGAGTAGGCAGAGAGGCAACACTAGTGTAACATCCCCGGAGCTCCTTCTTCATGGAAAGAAATACTGTTTATCTGCCACGTGCCTATAGATAAATTGACAATGACGATGATGATGATGATAGCCATCTTAGGAAAATTAGTTTTGATTTGACAACTCTGCCATTACATGATATCATAGTGTTATTTGTGGGTAAGGAAAAAAAATGTCATTCTCAGCGCTAATATTTATTGGACATGTATATTAGGTGCTGGAGCTTTTCTAAGCTCTTTACAAGTATTAACCCTTCTAAACGTCGCAGCAATCCTTTGATGTGAGTACCATTATTGGCCTATGTTATGTATGTGCCAAAGATCAGAGCCAAGTATAGAAAGTTCAAATGCATGCATTTAAATTTCTAAGCTCATGCTATAAGTCATAATGTTTGCATTTTACAGTTGACGCTTGAATGACACAGGTCAGAACTACGTGGATTCTCTTAATGTGGATTTTTTTCAATAAATACATACTCCAGTACTAAATGATCCATGTTGGTTAAATCTGCAGATATAGAGGAACCACGGATATAGAAGGGTGACTATAAAGTTATATGGGGATTTTCAACTGGGGGTGCTATTGTCCCTAAATGTTGTTCAAAGCTCAACTGTACTTTTGAAATATACCTTCCTCTCTCTTCCGGTCAGCTTTTTTTCACCTCTGTGTGATTTAGTCTCCACATCTACACAGTGGTGATGAGTGTGTGTGTGCTCAGTTGGTCACTCGCATCTGACTCTTTTTGACTTTATGGACCATAGCCCACCAGGCTCCTCTGTTCATGGGATTTCCCAGGCAAGAACACTGGAGTGCGTTGCCATTTCCTTTTCCAGGGGATCTTCCTGACACAGGGATCAAACCCAGGTCTCCTGCATTGCCAGGCAGGTTCTTTACCACTGTGCCACCTGTGAAGCCCTATAATAGTGATACTAATACTTACTTGATGCAGTGGAGGTAAATAAGATAATCAGTATTAAGCACTTAGCACAATGCCTGAAACATAGGAAATGGTTGATTAACAGTAGTAATTGTCCTTGTCTTTAATAATGGCGCTGCCCCTATTGACATCTTTGCAGGCTTTGCACACATCTATAGACAGGTTTCACACTTATTTATAGACAGGCTCCTCTTAGGTTGCGTACCCCACCCCCAGCTCCAGTAAGCTGCAGAAGGGATGATGGCCCCCGCGTGACAGAATCATGGTCTTTGTGGGTTCTGAGCTCTGTTTTCTCCTAAGCGTAAGGTCTGAACTCTCATCCATGGTGAACTCTGACTGCTGGTGGGCCTCACTTTCTGTCTTATAAGGGAGGCCAATGCCTACCCAGCATCTATATTCAGAGAGGTCATAATGGTACGCACCAACTTTGCTGTGACGGAGAAAAGGATGTGACACACCTACAGGCTCTGTGTGGTGTGCGTGCAGAGGGCAGCGGCATGAAATGGGATCTTTTGGGGCTTTAGGACAGCCTAGCAGCCAGCACTCCTCTTCCCTGACCAAGTGCAGGATCCATTGAGATATATAACTGGAAACCAAAGTATCACCTTTATTAAGAAAGCTGCTATTGGAGAATGCAGTTCACATGGGCAGGCTACTTGATACTGAATTCCACAGTTATGCAAACCAACCTACTCAGTCAAAGCAGGCACTGGAAAAATGAGTCCCTACAGAGGTCAAGGTTATTCAAGTTAAAAGAGATGATGCCTGCAAGGGTACAGGTTGGTGCCTCAATTTATGTGAGCTACTATTGTTATCCTCAAGAAATTTGAGATACCAGATTCAAATGAGGGAGCTTAGCAATGAACACAACATACATGCACGTATGTGTGCTACAGCACCCCGCTCATGTCTGACTCTGTGCAGCCCTGTGGACTGAAGCCTGCCAAGCTCCTCTGTCCATGGGATTCTCCAGGTAAGAATATTGGAGGGGGTTGTCGTACCCTCCTCCAGGGGATCTCTCTAACCCAGGGATCGAACCCATGTCTCTTACACCTCCTGCACTAGCAGGTAGATTCTTTGGCAGTGCCACCTGGGAGGCCCATGAAACATACAACCATTATTATTGCCATTATTGCCATTAATGTCATATTGCCATTATTATCTAGGCAACAGAATAGTTTTTCCACCTGTGCCATGAAAGCCTTGAACCGCTTGGAACTTGATTTCCATTAACCCTGAAGGAAGTGAAAGAAAAGTGCAGATTATTACTGTGAACAGAAGTTTAGACCTTCCTTACCGGGCTAATGCACGCATTGCCCTTTTACCTCTGAATCTCTGCAGGAAGTAGAAGTTTAAAAAAATGTGTCCGAAGCCTTCGGAGACGTGACTCCAAAGAACCCACTCACTGCTGAGAATCATTAAGGTGAGTTTCAGTCTATTTTGTAACAAGTCTTTGCGGTAGCATTTTTATTCATTTTTCTTTCTTTCCTTCCTCCCTGCCGTCCCTTCTTCCCTTCCTTCCTTTCCTCCTTTTTTGACTAAGGAGCTGTACACAGGGCTAGATGGGCCGAGTGCCAGAAAGGTGTCAAGGTCAATAAGCACTGATTCCCCTAAGGGGAAATGTAAAAACTGCTAATAATTTGTTTGCAGAGGTAAGAGATTGGGGAAAGTATATGCCTGGAGCCTCCTGCGAGCTATAGCTTGCTCTCCTGCGAGCTGAGGGTTCTCGGTGTGCCAGCATACTTTGTGCACCTGCAGACTGTCCATGGGCCAAGTTCATTGGGCCTCACTCTCAATTAGGACACCTTTGGAAAGAAATCACGCACCTATGTCTCACCTCCCACATGGGGTGGTTGGGACTTGTTAGCTGTTGAGGATTTTCTCTGGCTCCGGAGATGACATGGTCTGACAGGACAGAACCTGTTTGGAGAAGAGGTCACAGGCAGGAGGGTAGCAGTACCGGAAACATGGGACATTAGGATCCCTGACTGCTGCTCAGAAACACTTCCCACCCAGTCACTGTATGTTGTCTATTCACTTCATACCTCTTTAGTTGGGTTCAGTTCAGTCGCTAAGTCGTGTCCGACTCTTTGAGACCCCATGAATCATAGCACACCAGGCCTCCCTGTCCATCACCAACTCCCAGAGTTGATTCAGATTCATGTCCATCAAGTCAGTGATGCCATCCAGTCATTTCATCCTCTGTCATCCCCTTCTCCTCCTGCCCCCAATCCCTCCAAGCATCAGAGTCTTTTCCAATGAGTCAACTCTTCGCATGAGGTGGCCAAAGTACTGGAGTTTCAGCTTTAGCATCATTCCTTCCAAAGAAATCCCAGGGCTGATCTCCTTTAGAATGGGCTGGTTGGATCTCCTTGCAGGCCAAGCGACCCTCAAGAGTCTTCTCCAACACCACAGTTCAAAAGCATCAATTCTTCGGCACTCAGCCTTCTTCACAGTCCAACTCTCATATCCATACATGACCACAGGAAAAATCATAGCCTTGACTAGATGGACCTTTGTTGGCAAAGTAATGTCTCTGCTTTTCAATAAGCTATCTAGGTTGGTCATAACTTTTCTTCCAAGGAGTAAGTGTCTTTTAATTTCTTGGCTGTAGTCACCATCTGCAGTGATTTTGGAGCCCAAAAAGATAAAGTCTGACACTGTTTCCACTGTTTCCCCATCTATTTCCCATGAAGTGATGAGACAAGATGCCATGATCTTTGTTTTCTGAATGTTGAGCTTTAAGCCAACTTTTTCACTCTCCTCTTTCACTTTCATCAAGAGGCTCTTTAGTTCCTCTTCACTTTCTTTAGGGCTATCAAAAGTGATGGTGTTTACTTCTTCATGTATATATTGTCTGCTTTCCCTACAAGAACATGAGGTCTTATGACAACAGGGGCCCGCTGTGTTATGCGTACCTCTGTAACACCCATGTCCAGGGCTGGCCCTGACCCACAGTAATCAGGAAACAAACATTTGCTGAATGAACAACAGATGAGTCTTGTCCTATGTGTTCACTTTAACAAAGGAGGACATGGAGTCACGAAGGATCACAGTGACTGCAGTCACCGAGGGTAAGGGCGGACCTAGGCTGGTACCCAGTTCTTCTGACGCCCAGTCCCACTGTCCGTCCTTACCTCCTTCAGGGCTTTACCCCAAAGATACCCCCTTCCCCCGCCACCCTGTGGAAAGAAAACTACACCCCCTCCACCAGCCAACATTCCACATTTCCTTCCTGGTTCTATTAAATATTTCCTTCTTGAGCTCTTACCCTGACTACCATACTCTGTTTTTATCTTGCTATTTTTTGTCATTCCCTGTAGAATGCAGGCTGCATGAGGGCAGGCATTTCATCTTGGTTGCTCACTGCAGTGAACAATAACAAAGGCGATAGCTAATCTGATTGAGTACTTAGCATGCGTCAGACACCTAAGGGGAATCATCTCTCTTAAAATCCCTAGCAGGGAGTCTCCTGGCAGACCAGTGGTTAACAATCCACCTTCCAAGGCAGGGTAGCTGGGTAGCTGGTTCCATCTCTGGTTGGGGAACTAAGATCCCATATGCCCCCAGGCAACTAAGCCCCTCTCACCCAACTAGAGAGAAGCCCACCATTACAAGGAAGAGCCAGAGTGCCTCAACTAAGATTCCATGCAGCCAAAAATAAATACATAAATGAATAAATACTTAAATAATGAAATAAAATTCCCAGTAACTCCATGAAGTAGCAGCTGTTAGTATGCCCATTTTACAGATGGGAAAATGGAGCTTAGATAAGATACGTGATCTGGGAGGCTGGAGTAGTGACTACAGCAACAGCATCTGCTAATCTAAAAGTGAGTCCTAAAAGAGGACGACCTGCAGCCACAGAGGTCAAGATTCCAAAACCAAGAGGCAGACCCAAAATGGTAAAACAACCTTGTCCTTCAGAGAGTGACATGATAACTGAAGAAGACAAAAGCAAGAAAAAGGGGCAAGAGGAAAAACAACCTAAAAAACAGCTTAAAAAGGATGAAGAGGGCCAGAAGGAAGAAGAAAAGCCAAGAAAAGAACCAGATAAAAAAGAGGGGAAAAAGGAAGTTGAATCAAAACGGAAAAATTTAGCCAAAACAGGGGTTACATCAACCTCTGATTCTGAAGAAGAAGGAGATGATCAAGAAGGTGAAAAGAAGAGAAAAGGTGGAAGAAACTTTCAAACTGCTCATAGAAGGAATATGCTCAAAGGACAACATGAGAAAGAGGTTGCAGATAGAAAACGCAAGCAAGAAGAACAAATGGAAACTGAGCACATTAATCCAGTTACTGAAAAGAGAATACAAGTGGAGCAAACAAGAGATGAAGATCTCGAGACAGACTCATTGGACTGAATTTCCCCCTCCCCCCTTTTGATGGAAGAATGTTCCAGATTCTAAATTGAGGACTTCATTAATGGCATTATTACTGTGTTATGATTGTTAAAAAACATTTCCTGTAGGGTACACACTACATACTAAGGTCGGCCATCATTCCTGTTAAGTTTTTTACCAAGCTTAAAATGAAGCTTTGTGTTTGAAAGTTACAAGCTCAGATGAAGATGGTGGTTGTACATTATTTCATTTAGAAAATATAAAAATTCATTTTGTTTTGAAGCTAGGTGTTAAACTGGAGTAGCTATATTATACCCCTAGAGAATGGGGCAGTTGTGCCCTTCCCTTGACATTCCTTTGTTGTTTAATTCTTTAGAATATTAATAATTGTTTTTTTAATCCTGAGAGATTAAATAGTAGACTTGTTAAGAAAACAAAAATGAAACTGTAACCAAAATTTTAAAATAAAGTTTAAAAAAAAAAAAAAAGATACATGATCTGCCCCAACTAGCAAGTGACAGAGATGGAACAAGAAGCCACTGCCTTAATCACTGTACATATACTGCCCTCCATAGTGGCCCTAATGGGAGCAGCTGGTAAAGAGTGGGGCCTGCAGAGTGGGGTGGGGAATGGGGGTGTGGTCCAACCCCTTTGTGCCTCACAGGCAGCTGCTCTCTTCCTAGGATTTGGCTGCATCCAGAGGCATCCAATAAAGCTGCAGGTAGGGTGATGGGCATGGAACAACAGACTGGTTCCAAATAGGAAAAGGAGGACATCAAGGCTGTATATTGTCACCCTGCTTATTTAACTTCTATGCAGAGTGCATCATGAGAAACGCTGGACTGGAAGAAACACAAGCTGGAATCAAGATTGCCAGAAGAAATCTCAATCACCTCAGATATGCAGATGATACCACCCTTATGGCAGAAAGTGAAGAGGAACTAAAAAGCCTCTTGATGAAAGTGAAAGAGGAGAGTGAAAAAGTTGGCTTAAAGCTCAACATTCAGAAAAACGAAGATCATGGCATCTGGTCCCATCACTCCATGGGAAATACATGGGGAAACAGTGGAAACAGTGTCAGACTTTATTTTGGGGGGCTCCAAAATCACTGCAGATGGTGACTGCAGCCATGAAATTAAAAGACACTTACTCCTTGGAAGAAAAGTTATGATCAACCTAGATAGCATATTCAAAAGCAGAGATGTTACTTTGCCGACTAAGGTCCGTCTAGTCAAGGCTATGGTTTTTCCTGTGGTCATGTATGGATGTGAGAGTTGGACTGTGAAGAAGGCTGAGCGCCAAAGAATTGATGCTTTTGAACTGTGGTGTTGGAGGAGACTCTTGAGAGTCCCTTGGACTGCAAGGAGATCCAACCAGTCCATTCTGAAGGAAATCAACCCTGGGATTTCTTTGGATGGAATGATGCTAAAGCTGAAACTCCGGTACTTTGGCCACCTCATGCGAAGAGTTGACTCACTGGAAAAGACTCTGATGCTTGGAGGGATTGAGGGCAGGAGGAGAAGGGGACGACAGAGGATGAGATGGCTGGATGGCATCACCGACTCGATGGACATGAGTCTGAGTGAACTCTGGGAGTTGGTGATGGACAGGGAGGCCTGGCGTGCTGCGATTCATGGGGTCGCAAAGAGTCAGACACGACTGAGTGACTGAACTGAACTGAACAGAGGGTGATGGGCAGAGCCCTGGGCAGAAAACAGCGTACACAGAAGTCCCCTGAAGCTCCCCCACTGGCCCCTGCAGCGGGCATTTCACCTGGACAGGTGACACAATCGGCCTCTCAACAGGAAGACAGGAGGCAGCCAGTCCTTAACTTTCTCCGCCTCGGTCCCTCACTTTCTTAGAAGTGCCTGACCTACGACACCTTTGTACATGCTCGGAAAACAGTGGGAAGGTCCCAGCCTGTCAGCGCTTTTCCTTTGCTTTCAGTAGCAGCTTGTCCACTGCCCTGAGGGAAGCGTGCAAGGTGCAGATGCCAAGGCCTGGGCAGAGAATGAAGGCAAGCAGGAAGGTGCCTTCTCACTGGTCCCCCACCATGTTCCACTGCTGGTGCTTTCTACCTCCTCAGCACTCATTTCCGGGACTTTCCACTTTTTCTTTGGATTCTTAAGTCCAAGGACCTTATTGTGGATCTTCATAGAGACAGTTTAGGAGCAGGGGAGAAATCACGTTTATTGAATACCTGGGCTGTAACAGATGCATGCTGAGGGGTCCACAGAAATGGCGTCTTACAATCATCATGTAATCCCCTTCTGTAGATGGGAGAATGGAGGCTCAGGAAAACTTGGCCAAAAACTTGTTTTGAAGTTCTAGCTCTACTAGCCCCTCATCTGAGTTACATCTAACTTGTGGAAGTGGGTCCTAGTGTGTCCCTAAGGGCTGAGGGCCATTGTCCTGCCTGTTCAATGCTCAGCAGCAAATACTCAGCATCCACTCTGCATTGGGGATTGTGCTGGATGCTGGGGATACAGCAGTGAGCACAGCAGACCAAAATGCCTGTTCTCACACAGCCTGCAACAATAAGATAAAATGTAAAGAATCATTATAAGTGCTTGTGGGTTGCAGGGAGAATGAAATAGAGCCAGAAGAAAAACGTAGAGTGTTGGCTGGTAGAGAGGGTGGAGTTTTCTTTCCACAGAGTGGCTAGGGATGGCCTCCTGAGAAGGTGACTTTTGATTAAAGCCCTGAAGGAGGTGAGGACTAAGAGTGGGGCTGCGAGCCAGAAGAACAAGATGCCAGTCCAGGTTAACCTCCCTCTGTGTGACTAGTCAAGTCACCGTGTCCCTCTGTGACTGTTTCATTCTTTGCAAAGTGAGCACTTAGGACAGGATTCATTTCTTCAGTCGCTCATTCGGCAATACTGGGTTGGCCGAAAAGTTCATTTGGGTTTTTCTGTAACATCTTACTGAAAAACCCAAGTGAAATTTGTGGCCAACCCAATATTTATTTCCTGATTATTCTGAGCCAGGTACAGCCCTCAACATAAACACTGCAGAGATGAATATGACAGATGAAGCCTCTGTCTTCGTTGGGACCTCATGTTCTTGTGGGGAAGACAAGTAAATGAATGAAGAAAAGATATCATTTTTTAAACTGTTTGTTTGGGGTATAGCTGATTAACAATGTTGTCATAGTTTCAGGTGCACAGCAGAGCAACTCAACCATATGTATATACATACATGTATCCATTCTCCCCCAAATGTCCCCTCCCATCCAGATTGCCACATAACATCATCTTTGATAGACCTAAGAGTTGTGAAGTTCATTTAATACACAGTGACTCTGGGTGAAAGGCAGTTCTTTGAATGGAATAGCCCAAATTCCTAACGTTCTATATTCGGGTTCCTATATTCACCTGCCTGTGATGTCTCTCCCTGTCGACCAAGAATAGAAATGGGCCGCCACGCTAGGCAGGGACCAGTCTCACACTGGGAAACCGCCATGCAGAAAACCATGGGAACGACGACGGCATCACAGGGAGACAGCTTTCCTTCTGCCTGGGGTCTCGGGGACCTCCCTGGGCCTTTCACAACTCAGTCACATTTACAGCCTGCAGAGTCAGAAGGAGGGAAGTGATTGTTATGGAATTTTACCCCAGGACTGCCATCTGTCAGTTCCCGACTTTCAGTCTAACATTTTCAGATTCTTTCCAGGTATTTGTTTCTTGGCATTTGTTTCTACTCCCTGCCATCAGAAAGCTACCCTTCTGATTATTCTTTTCGTGCCAGTTGCAATATTCCCTGCCTGCTGAATCTCTTGCCTTTGATTTTTCCGCCTGGTGTCCTAACCTTGTTATTTTGCTTGGTTGGTATTCTTCTCTTCACAGCCATGGTGGCTGCCACTGCAGGCCTGGTTGCCACTTCATTAGCAAGCTGCTTACACACCTTGCAGGTCATTAATAAAGAGAGTAAATGAGGAAAGGCCCAGGCCCTGCCCCTCGAACCCCTGCAGACACCTTCTTCGTGAATAATTACTATTTATTGTGCGGCTCTGTTTATCATCTTTTAGCCAGTTGTGATACTGTTATTCTCTGAGCTAACTTGACCAGTTAGTTCATAAGTTAGGACATGAGTTTGAGTAAACTCTGGGGTTAGTGATGGACAGGGAGGCCTGGCGAGCTGCAGTCCATGGGGTCACAAGGAGTCGGACACGACTGAGCAGCTGAACTGAACTGAACTTTAACAGATTTTTCAAGGGGATTTCTCATGAGGCAGATGTTCATTCTGAGGCTTAATAGCTCCAAGAGCTAGAGAAAGACTTGGTGGAATCAGTGTCCAGGGTTGGACAAGTTAAAACTCTCCCAGATGCTTCTTGACCCCATGAATGCCGCTACCCTGAGCCTGCCTTTAGAGGCTTCATGGCTCATGCTGGGAAATCGCTGTTTCTATTTTTCAAGTCCCCTTGATTAAGATCTTTATGCCTTCTAAAGTCTAGTTATTATTTTTTAAAAAATCAACATGAACTAATGAGAACAAGCTTTCATCCTTGCTTGCCTTAACATATTTATTCATTTAGCAATGCACTTTTATTTAATTCTGTCCAGCACAAAATATTTCCTTGGGGGATGACATAATGTATGAGACATTATTTAGACATAGAAGTACAAAGATAATAAGATGCTTCTGCTGCTGGTAGTATGCATAAGCTTCTAGAAAACCAATTCTTTCACAAATAACAGCTATAAACTTAGATAAAATTAAAGAACAAAAAAACAGCTACTTGAAAGAATTGGAGAGTGAACAAGAGTAATTTGTTCTAGAAAGGAACTGACACTTGGGAGAAGGAAATAGCACTGGGTGAGTTTCCTATGTTAGTGGATTTTAGACTTGTGGTGCCACAAAGGGTGGGATGGCTAGTTCATTTCAGTTCAGTCCCTCAGTCGTGTCTAACTCTGCAATCCCATGGACTGCAGCACACCAGGCTTCCCTGTCCATCACCAACTCCAATGGCTTGCTCAAACTCAAGTCCATTGAGTTGGTGATGCCATCCAACCATCTCATCCTCTGTCGTCCCCTTCTCCTCCCGCCTTCAATCTTTCCCAGCAGCAGGGTCTTTTCCAATGAGTTAGTTCTTTGCATCAGGTGGCCAAAGAATTTGAGCTCCAGCATTAGTCCTTGCAATGAATATTCAGGACTGATTTTCTTTAGGATTGACTGGGTTGATCTCCTTGCAGACCAAGGAACCCTCAAGAGTCTTCTCCAACATCACAGTTCAAAACCATCAATTCTTCGGCACTTGGCTTTCTTTATGGTCCAACTCACATCCTTACATGACCACTGGAAAAACCATAGCTTTAACTAGATGGACCTTCGTCAGCAAAATAATGTCTCTGCTTTTTAATACGCTGTCTAGGTTGGTCATAACTTTTCTTCCAAGGAGTAAGCGTCTTTTAATTTCATGGCTGCAGTCACTATCTGCAGTGATTTTGGAGCCCCCCAAAATAAAAATCTGTCACTGTTTCCATCGTTTCCCCATGTATTTGCCTTGAAGTGATGAGACTGGATGCCATGATCTTTGTTTTCTGAATGTTGAATTTTAAACCAGATTTTTTCACTCTCCTCTTTCACTTTCATGAAGAGGCTCTTTAGTTCCTCTTCACTTTCTGCCATAAGGGTGGTGTCATGTGCATATCACAGGTTATTAATATTTCTCCCAGCAATCTTGATTCCAGCTTGTGCTTCATCTAGCCTGGCATTTTGCATAATGTACTCTGTGTATAAGTTAAATAATCAGGGTGTCAATATACCACCTGATGTACTCCTTTCCCAATTTGGAACCAGTCCATTGATCCATGTTTCATTCTAACTGTTGATTCTTGACCTGCATATAGATCTCTCAGGAGGCAGGTCAGGTAGTCTGGTATTCCCATCTCTTGAAGAATTTTCCACAGTTTGTTGTGATCCACACAGTCAAAGGCTTTGGTGGAGTCAATAAAACAGAAATATATGTTTTTCTGGAATTCTCTTACTTTTTCTATGACATGTTGTCATAACGGATGTTGGCAATTTGATCTCTGGTTCCTCTGCCTTTTCTAAATCCATCGTGAACATTTGGAAGTTCTCAGTTCACATACTGTTGAAGCCTCGCTTGGAGAATTTTGACCATTACTTTGCTAGTGTGTGAGATGAGTGCAGTTGTGAGTTAGTTTGAACATCCTTTGGCATTGCCTTTCTTTGGGATTGGAGTGAAAACTGACCTTTTCCAGTGTTGTGGCCACTGCTGAGTTTTCCAAATTTTCTGGCATATTGAGCGCAACATTTTAAGAGCACCATCTTTTAGGACTTGAAATAGCTCAACTGGAATTCCATCACCTCCATTAGCTTTGTTCATAGTGATGCTTCCTAAGACCCACTTGACTTCGGACTCCAGGATATCTGACTCTAGGTGAGTGATCACACCATCGTGGTCATCTGAGTCGTTTTTGTATAGTTCTGTGTATTCTTGCCACCTCTTCTTAATATCTTCTGCTTCTGTTAGATCCATACTGTTTCTGTCCT
The DNA here is from genome assembly GCF_016772045.2 of Ovis aries. NCBI lineage: Eukaryota > Metazoa > Chordata > Mammalia > Artiodactyla > Bovidae > Ovis > Ovis aries. The sequence goes on along the minus strand of NC_056059.1, from coordinate 70,643,753 downwards.
TTATTGAGCCCGTCTTTGCATGAAATGTTCCCTTGGTATCTCTAATTTTCTTCAAGAGATCTCTAGTCTTTCCCATTCTACTGTTTTCCTCTATTTCTTTGCATTGATCACTGAAGAAGGCTTTTTTTTTTTCATCTCTCCTTGCTATTTATTTTTTAAAAAGTCACTGGTTAGTGAGAGGGAGATCATGAAAATGAAAGAATCAGAGATAGAGATAATCCAAATTCTGTGTGTAAACTCTGCCTGGATCTTTATCTGACACTTGAACAATGCAGGTGTCATGTAGATTGCAGGCAGACCAGCTAAGGATGAATGAACTGAACTTAGATTTGAGTTGCTACCCAAATCTCAGTATTAAAGTATCTACTTTAATGCATGTTGAATCCAATTAATTAAAATATCTGCTAAAACAAAGTAAACACACTTTAGAGGAATATAGCATAATCCAGAGTCACCACAATACAGTATTCACAATGTCAGGCATATGTTTGATCCAACAAAATTACTTGACATATGAAGAAATAGGAAAATGTGGAGCACTCGCAGGAGAAAAGAACAACCTGTGGAGACTGATCCCAGAGGGATCCAAAGATAACAAAGTATGTTAAATAAGCTAATAGAATACAATACAAACTCTGCCTTAAGTATAGTCCTAAAGTGACAGACTCAGTATAGAGATGATGAGATGAGAATAATATGCCAAAAAGCATCTGGTGAGTTTTATTATAAAAATCAAAGTGATTTGAAAATCTCCTATGGTCTGAAAAATAAGAACATCTTGTTTGTGACTTTATCGCATTTACATTTTCTAGACTCTAACCTTTGAACAGACCATTCCAACTGTGCTTGCACTGCTAAGAACCACTTTATATTTCTCTTTTGGATGGAATAGATTTATGTTAGCAATTCAAACTGATAACAGTACTATAGATTGAAATAAAATTTTACAAATATAGCAGTAAAATAAAATTTTAAATAAGAAAAAAAAGAGATAGGAAAGGTTCCTCTTAAAAGTTACTGTTGGAGCTGGAGTTAGAGTCTTAGGACTTGAAAGATAAATAAGAGTTAAGTAAAACAGAGAGAGAGAGAGAGAGAGAAAGGACTATGGGGAAATACATGTGACAAGTGAGGGTGGATGTTTTAAAGGAAATAGTGCCTTGGGAAAATCACAAGAACAGTTGAAGTCCTCCTACCCTATATTAATTGATCCATCAAAAACATTGGCAAAAGTGAATAGTTACGGAAAATTTTTACATGCCTTAAGTATTTTATCTGAATCTAAAACATATAAATGGTTACTTCATTAACCTTTGGATTTTAGCCCTAGACCTTGTCTTTTGATTAGTGTTCCATGTTAAATTCCTTATGTAAAAGGATTCATATTGCATTGTACACTCTTCCCAGTTTTGATTTTTTAAGTGAAGTGAGAATTTAAAAAGACTTATAAAATAACCTTAAGTAGAAGTTATAGTTTATAATATTCTCCCACTCAGTCTTTACAATTGCCTTGTTCACACCTAATCAAAAAGCATTTTAGGGCAACATATCTTAGTAAGCCTTCCAAAGCAATCAAACTAGTTTTCATAAAAATATTGTTTTCTCTTTGATATGGCATTTGGTTGTGTAAGTATTTATATATATAAATTAATTACATAATGGCCATGACAAGTAAATAGACAGTGGACTCCTGGTAAACAGGCAACTTGACTTGTAAGAACAGAAGATTATGAACCCATGACAGAGCTACCAAATTTCTCTAGTGCTGCTCAATGGAGGGTTTTGGTCAATAGCAGGAGGAGCAAAGGTCCTAATTTTCCATGATTGCTGCATAGCCCAAATACTTCTCTGATACTGTAGATTATTCTAACATTATGAGTTCCAACTACCAGAAACAGAAGCATTTGTAGGGTGGGCATATTAAAGAAGTCAGATCTAACAGAACGCCACAATCACTCCACACAGATGGATTCTTATCTAAAATTCTGTCAAAAACTGGTCATTTCTGGGTCATCTCGGTCCTCACTGACTTCCTCCTTCAGAAACATCTCCATCAATTGTGGTTCTGCTCCCTGATATCCTGCTTCAGAGAATAACACTAAGTTGCTATTATGAGTTCAGGAAATCAAGTAAATGTCAAATGACCTGAGTTAAGCATTTCCTAAAAACCAATTTAGAAAAGTTATTTAAATTCAGTTGAAGTGTTTCATTAACAGTTTGAATTGGCAATCACATGTCAATAGCCTTCCACAGCCACCTACATTAAGAAGCTCAGCTGAAAAAAGCCCCTGGTGCATGTTATCTTGAATGCACTGGCTTTCTAGACTGGCTTAATTTAGAAGGCAAAGGCATTTACTGGTTAGGACAGAAAACCAAAATGGAATAAATATAATTTTCAGATTAATGGCTCAAACAAAAGATCATAAGTGAAATAAGACAATGTATATTACAAAAATAAATCCCAAGAGATAACTAAGGTAAAAGAAGGATTTACTTAAATATGTAGTTTGGCTAAGTAGTTTAAACTGATTTGGGTAATCAAGTGAAAAATGAGTACGAACTAATGAAGAATTAGTGAACTCTTTCTAAATGGAGAAGTATGTAAATTACCCACATATGGTAATTTGGTCTTTTCTTTTGATATGATATTGTGCTCTTCTGAGTTTTGCTACTATAGTAACTTGCATTATAGATCTAAACAATGACTCAAGAAGACTCGTTTTTCTAACTTTTGAGTTTGGGTCACAGCAAATATTTACTGAACACCTACTCTGTGCCATTTGCTGGATGAGGTACTGATCGTATGTTTATGAAGATGATTTTACTTGACACATAATTCCTTTGTAACCGTCAGATCATTTAAGAAAAGTTTTATAGTATTCTCTGAATGTCTCAGACTTCTAGAGCAGATATATTGTTTAATCACATATTGGACATAATTCTTACCACAAATATTCCAATTATAATAGAATTGCCTTGTCAGAATCCATTTCCTAGATGCCATATCATGCAGAGGGCATAACAAGTACCTCTATTTAGGCTTATTTGAGAACAAGAAGGGACCAAGTCATGTGCATCTTCTCACCAATTCTGAAGATATCATTTTAAAATATAGGTCAGTATTTTTACAGTATTACATTACCCAATATTTGGACCATTGTTTTTGCATTACATGCCTGTTTAAAGTTCTCAATTTGTTAGTGGCCATCAGTTTTTATCTTATTAAACCTATCAACATTGAGCACACATGACCATACCTTCCTTCTTGAAAGACTCCTCCTTTCTTTTCTTCCATTCTACACTCACTTGTTGTTGTTTAATGGTTTTATTCATGTATATATCTGATTGTGTCCTCCATGGATGGAGGAGCCTGGTAGGCTGCAGTCCATAGTGTCGCGAAGAGTCGGACACGACTGAGCGACTTCACTTTCACTTTTCACTTTCAGGCACTGGAGAAGGAAATAGCAACCCACTCCCGTGTTCTTGCCTGGAGAATCCCAGGGACGGGGGAGTCTGGGTGGGCTGCCATCTATGGGATGGCACAGTTGGACACGACTGGAGTGACTTAGCAGCAGCAGCAGGTATATATTATATATCATAAAGATAATTTATATTAAGTGTTAAGTTTAATGCTTTTTAGTAACTTTACCAGGTGATGTAATCATCACCATAAATCCATTTCAGAACATATTCATTCCCCTAACAAGATCCCCTCTCTCACCCCCCAGTCTCATCTTTCTTGCTTTTCCTCTCTCCTTCCTTTGCAGGCTCATTCTCCTCTATTGAGTCATTAAATGTTTCCGTTTCTCAAGGTGCAGCATAGACTGTCTCCCCTTCTCCCTCTATACTCCTCCTTTGAAGGAACCCCATTATGACTGTGGCTTCAGTTACCACCTAGTTGCAGATGTGCTAGGCCTCTTCATGCTGCTCCAAATCTGCTTATCCAAAGGATCTACTAGAGACCTATATCATACATATTGAAAAAGTACTCCACATATCCAAATCCAAACTCCTGGTTTTTGTACCAGAGCAATTGTCTATTCAATCTCCAAAGCCAAAATCTTGGGGTCATTCTTGACAAGCTCCTCCTGTCTTGCTACCCCTATGTTTAACACATCATCAGGTCTTTTTAGCTCTCTATCCAAAACATCTCTTACGTACATCTCCTTGTCCTCATCACTTCTTCCCTTAGCCTTGTCCAGGATTCCATTATCTCTCACCTGGAATATTTAATAATAGCCTCTAATTTGTGTTCTTATCTTCTCTCTTCCCCTTCTAATCAATTCTCCATGTTGTAGCCAAATTTTTTTAAAGAAAGCGCAAATCTGATCCAATAGCTGTCTGTTACTCTTCAGTCAGTCAGTCAGTTCAGTCACTCAGTCTTGTTCGACTCTTTGCGACCCCATGAATCGCAACATGCCAGGCCTCCCGTCCATCACCAACTCCTGGAGTCTACGCAAACTCATGTCCATCAAGTCGGTGATGCCATCCAGCCATCTCATCCCCTGTTGTCCCCTTCTCCTCCTGCCCCCAATCCCTCCCAGCATCAGGGTCTTTTCCAGTTACTCTTAGGTTAATATAAATGTATTAATGCAACTTATTGCCTGTCTCTACCCCTATCTCTTGCTCCATAGCTGTACAGCCCATCTTTAATTTTCTTAAAAGTGTACATGCTTCTACCCAATACAAGGCTGAAGTGAAGTGAAAGTTGCTCAGTTGTGTCCAACTCTTTGCGACCCCATAGACTATACAGTTTATGGAATTCTCCAGGCCAGAATACTGGAGTGGGTAGCCTTTCACTTCTCCAGGGTATCTTCCCAATCCAGGAATCAAACCCAGCTCTCCCACATTGGAGGCAGATTCTTTATCAGCTGAGCCACAAGGGAAGCCCAATACAAGGCTACCACATATTTTTTCTCTCTACTTAAACCTCCTTCATCACTCACTTCCACTCAACCAATCCTTCAGATCTCAGCTCAATCCGCACTTTCTCATGGAGACCTCACTGACCCATCATCAATGTAGATCAAATCATCAACGTATATGCTTTCTTAGCATTCTCAACTTTCCCTTTATAAAATCTACACTGCTTGTGTGCATGCTCAGTCATGTCCGACTCTTTGTGACCCCATGGGCTGGAGCCTGCCAGGTTCAGCTGTCCACGGAATTCTCCAGGCAAGAATATTGGAGCGGGTTGCCATTTCCTCCTCCTGTGGATCTTCCTGACCCAGGGATCAAACTTGGGTCTCCGGTGTCTTTACCACTGAGTCATCTAGGAATCCCATAAAATCTTCTATAGGTTGGAATTATATGCTTATGTATGGCTATTTGATTAATACCTGTCTTTTCTACTAGACTGTATTGCCATGACTGCTTTTGTTCATCTAACAGCTAACACAGCATACAGGAGGTACTCAATAAATATTGTAAGATAAATAAATGAAAGAACAAAACCAACAAAACTAAGCAAAATACAATGGCTAAGATCTGGCAATTGCTTACACTGTATTCCCCTACCATCACCCCACCACCACCCCAGATCTCTAAAATGGTTTCATTGCACATATAATGTGTTTTTACCCAAAGAGAAGGGCTGAGTTTTAAGTTCAGAGGCTATGTCTTGATTCAGGCATGTCAAGGAGTCAAAGTTTTATTACTTTTCTGTGAACACGTCTTCAACTGTGACATGTCCTTATTTGTGAAATGATATAACCTCTCTCCCTCCTTGGAAATGAAATTAAGAACTAGTCTTCCATATCCAGTGAAGCACTAGTAAACATTTAACAGTTGAGTCTCTGGGGAAAAGCCCTGACTGGTAGCATTTGATGATTTCACTGTAGTAAGTACTGTGATCATAGCTGTTTGAAGCCTTCAACATCATCTCCCCAAAAACAGAGTTGGAAAGAAAAAAACACAAACTGTCCTTAAGAGCCACACCAGCTCCACACACTGCTAGATCTGAGGTTCACTTGCCTCCAAATTTTCCATTTCTCTCTTTAACCAAAAATATGGACTGCCCTTGGCTCTGTCCAGCATTCTGTGACTTCATGATCATTTTTCTCTTTTTTTATACTTTCAACTACTAGATTGCTATTTAGAATACAGAGACTTGGGGAGAAGTTTGTCATATCCATTTTATTCCCAAGTCTAAATTGCACTTCTATCATTAACTCTAATCTGTCAAGAAAATTGGGCAGAGAGATTCAGCCTGTTTTGGCAGCTTCACAAAGATTTGCACCAGACAGTAAATCCCATCAAAAAGCAGGCCCAGAAATCTGACCATGAGTAAATATTCACCACAACTGTTTACCAACAGTTTCACATGCCTTTGCAGATATCTCATAAACAGTTTTCAAGGCAGTGTTTATGCAAAGGATTAGTGAAAGGACAAAAGTCTCAAGGGACAGACCTCACCAAAGCACATATCTCTCCAAGCATTAAACTGTCAACAACATGAAATCTTCACTCCACCCTAGAGCCCAGCTTCCTTGCCAACGTTAGACACCCACGTGTGTTGACAAAGATAAAGTCAACAAAAAAGCATACATGTAACATTTCCTGCAGAATGACATGACCACCACTGCTTGGGTGTGGTGGCCCAAGCCTGCAAGAAATCCTCATGGACAACAAAACACAGCAAGCCCGTCCCTTGTTCTGTGGCTGATGGCAGGGTACAGGACGTTGCTTGTGAAAGCAGTGATAGCAAAGCCAGCAAGAGCCCCAACTGTTTGTTAAATGCTTAACGATTAACAGAAGCCCCAGCCTCAGCCTTTGGGCTGCCACTCAGGGTAGTCTGTTTAGTAAACAGTCAACCACCAATATCTTGAGCAGGTTGAACAGATGGCTTCAGGGTTCAGGCCAACTGTGTTTCCCTCAATTTCACACAGCTTTGGGTAATGACAATCATAAAAATCAAGAAAAGTATAAACATAAATACTGCCCTCTCCCCACCCTCCCCCATGAATACACAGGGACTCCAATCTCAAGGTGACGAAATCTGACAAAGATATAAGGTTAGAGGGAGAGGGAGCGCCTGAGTGGAGTGGATCTGAAGTCATTAGGAGCTCTGTGTGATTGACGATTGAGGAAAAGGAAAGGAAATCCTCATAGGTGTCTCTGCATAGAGAACATAAAGGAATGGATTCAGTGAAGGAATGGCAAGACGCGCAGCCAATGGCTCAGAAATCTTCAGGCAGAAACCGCAGGTCCTTAAGTTGAAACACCTTGTGGTTAAGTTGTAAATGGGACATTTGGCCTACCCACCCTAGCACTGCTCCATTACAGCCTAGAATCCAAGTGTTGTAAGCAAGAAAAATGTTAGAGGCTGAGCTATGAACGTGGCAGCTGTGATATAATTATGACTATCACCTGCTGGAGACAGAATTGAGAAGCCTATTCGCCAATTCTAGCCCTGCTGCTAAGCACCTGTTATGCTTTCTTTGTACTTGTAAAATGGGTACATAAAACCTGACTTCGTGTATTTCATAGAGTTGTTGCTAAGACACATGAAACATGTCTTCTGGGCCAGAGGGCATTGTAAATTCATGCTCTTAGCCCCTGATCGACTCCAAACAAATGTTAGATCAAATTTTAAGAGAGAAAAACAGAGCAGACACATTCCTCATTTCAAAACAAGGTAAACTTCTGCATGAATCAGAAGCGCAAAGCAGGAAGCAAAGCAGAAGGTATGCTCTCCCCAAACTGCATTATATATGGAGCTGAAATATACATGGAACTAGAATAACTCCATACTTAGGGAAAAGAGAGGAAGCAGACCTCTGTCAACAACATGAAACTGCCTGCTGCCAGCTAGAGTAAGAAATGGCAACCCACTCCAGTATTCTGGAGCTTCATCGCTGCTGCCTGCTAGGGTGGGTGAGTAGATAGATACTGTCTTCAGCCTCACCGAGAACAGGTGCCCTGAGTTCCCAAAAGAATGCACAATTCTTAATCAAGAACCCAAGGGGTCTAATTGAGACATCCACAAAATACAGAAAGAGAAACAACCCTTCTGCTCAAGACGCACCTATAAATCAAAATTCTAAAACATAGAAGGAAAAAGAAATCTCAGGAAGTTAGCTAACAATATAAAATTCAAGAGATCAATTCAGTCCTAAAAATTAGTTCACTATTCTTTCACGGACACCTATTGTTCAAATGGACCTGTCTGAAAATGATTATGTAAGCATACTTAAAGATATTTAAAAGAAATGAAGCACTGGCATCCATAAAAAAGAACCAAAAGTCATGAGACCAAAAGGAAGAAATAACAAGAACAACAACAATAATACAATGACAATAATAAAAATAAACAGGACACATGGATTAATAGATTTCCCTCAAATGATTTCCTGTTTCAGTTCTGACGTGTACAGAGCTTGGAAGTCATCGCTCTTGTCCTTACAACAAGAAGCTGAACAAATTGAAAGTCACCAAAACAATTTTTCATGAACTAGAGAGGTGAATTCAGAGAGTCTCAGCAGGGATCTGATTATCTGGAGCAGATGATATATGACGCGTGTGTGCTCAGTCGTGTCTGATCCCATGGACTGTAGCCTGCCAGGCTTCTATGTTCATGGACTTTCCTAGGCAAGAATGCTGGAATGATCCTATTCCAGAGGATCATTTCCAACCCAGGGATTAAACCTCTGTCTCTGCATCTCTTGCATTTCAGGTGGATTCTTTAACACTGGGCCACTGGGAAAGCCCAAGCAGAAGATCCTGGAGCCATAAACCTGGTAGGAATATTCAAATAGTAATTCTGGTGAATTGCTGGAAACAGGCTATGGACTAGCATGAGAGTGAGAAACTCCTGGGGAATCTAGTCTCAGGAGGATCCACCAAAGAAGGCACAAAAAGAGGAGGAAAAGAACAAATAACAATACAATAAATTTAAAAGTTACAAACATGGATGGTATTAATCCAACTATATCAATAATCCCTTTAAATGTGAATGGTCTAAATACACTAATTATAGAGATGATCAGAATGGATTTAAAAAACAACAAAATTTAACTGTATGTTGTCTACAAGAAATTCCAGGGGGGGAAATGCAATGAAAAATTTAAAGGATGGAATAAACAACAGTTTGTTCACCATCAAAAAAGATATTTAGAGGATAAAGAATGGCATCCAATGAAGAGATGTTTAAAAGATTAAAAGTGTAGTTGTAAAGCAGGAAATCTTGACTGGGAGGTGCCAACGAATTTTGAATAGGAGCTAGAGGAAACATGGAGGCACAGTATTTGCAGAGGTGTAGACAGAGCTTCTCAGGACTGAATAAAAGGATATGGGTGATCAGAAACACCAACGGCATAACAAGATAGATGGAAACAAATCTGCAGCGGTGTACACTGAAGAGAAACTGCACAACATACAAAGGTGGTCTTGAAAGCTCACAGAAAGAGAAGACAGATAATTCTTCTCATTAGCATCCAAAGATGTCAGGAGGCAAGATGACAACAGCTTTAAAGTTCTGAGGATTGCATCTCTAAGTTAGAATTAGGTTTACCTGCAAGTAATAGACATCTTTTTTGGATGTACTAAAAGGTCTTGTAGGTCTTCATAGAACCATTCAACTTCAGCTTCTTCAGCATTATTGATTGGGGCATAGGCTTGGATTACTGTGATATTGAATGGTTTGCCTTGGAAATGAACAGAGATCATTCTGTCGTTTCTGAGATTGCATCGAAGTACTGCATTTCGGACTCTTTTGTTGACCATGATGGCTACTCCATTTCTTCTAAGGGATTCCTGCCCACAGTAGGAGATATAATGGTCATCTGCATTAAATTCACCCATTCCAGTCCATTTTAGTTCGCTGATTCCTAGAATGTTGACGTTCACTCTTGCCATCTCCTGTTAGACCATTTCCAATTTGCCTTGATTCATGGACCTGACATTCCAGGTTCCTATGCAATATTGCTCTTTACAGCATCGGACCTTGCTTCTATCACCAGTCACATCCACAGCTGGGTATTGTTTTTGCTTTGGCTCTATCCCTTCATTCTTTCTGGAGTTATTTCTCCACTGATCTCCAGCAGCATATTGGGCACCTACCGACCTGGGGAGTTTATCTTTCAGTGTCCTATCTTTTGCCTTTTCATACTGTTCATGGGGTTCTCAAGGCAAGAATACTGAAGCGGTTTGCCATTTCCTTCTCCAGTGGACCACATTATGTCAGAGCTCTCCACCATGACCAGCCTGTCTTGTGTGGCCCCACACGGCATGGCTTAGTTTCATTGAGTTAGACAAGGTTGTGGTCTGTGTGATCAGATTGGCTAGTTTTCTGTGATTATGGTTTCAGTGTGTCTGCTCTCTGATGCCCTCTCACAACACCTACTGTCTTACTTGGGTTTCTCTTACTTTGAACATGGGGTATCACTTCACGGCTGCTCCAGCAAAGCACAGCCACTGCTCCTTACCATGGACGAAGGGTATCTCCTTATAGCCACCCCTCCTGACCTTGAACGTGGAGTAACTCCTCTTGGCCCTACTGCACCCATGCAGCCGCTGCTCCTTGGACCTTTTAGAACTAACACCCCAAAAAGATGTCCTTTTCATTATAGGGGACTGGAATGCAAAAGTAGGAAGTCAAGAAACACCTGGAGTAACAGGAAAATTTGGCCTTGGAGTACAGAATGAAGCAGGGCAGAAGCTAATAGAGTTTTGCCAAGAAAACGCACTGGTCATAGCAAACACGCTCTTCCAACAACACAAGAGAAGACTCTACACATGGACATCACCAGATGGTCAACACCAAAATCAGAATGATTATATTCTTTGCAGCCAAAGATGGAGAAGCTCTATACCGTCAGCAAAAACAAGACCGGGAGCTGACTGTGGCTCAGATCATGAACTCCTTATTGACAAATTCAGACTTAAATTGAAGAAAGTAGAGAAAACCGCTAGACCATTCAGGTATGACCTAAATCAAATCCCTTATGATTACACAGTGGAAGTGAGAAATAGATTTAAGACACTAGATCTGATAGACAGACTGCCTGATGAACTATGGATGGACGTACATGACATTGTACAGAAGACAGGAATTAAGACCATCCCCATGGAAAAGAAATACAAAAAAGCAAAATGGCTGTCTGAGGAGGCCTTACAAATAGCTGTGAAAAGAAGAGAATGAAAAGCAAAGGAGAAAAGGAAAGATATAAGCATCTGGATGCAGAGTTCCAAAGAATAGCAAGAAGAGATAAAAAAAAAAAAAGCCTTCCTCAGTGATCAGTGCAAAGAAATAGAGGAAAACAACAGAATGGGAAAGACTAGAGATCTCTTCAAGAAAGTTAGAGATAACTGGGGAATATTTCATGCCAAGATGGGCTTGATAAAGGACAGAAATGGTATGGAACTAACAGAAGCAGAAGATATTAAGAAGAGGTGCCAAGAATACACAGAAGAAAAAGATCTTCAAAGATCTGTACAAAAAAATCTTCACGACCCAGATAATCACGATGGTGTGATCACTCACCTAGAGCCAGACATCCTGGAATGTGAAGTCAAGTGGGCCTTAGAAAGCATCACTACAAACAAAGCTAGTGGAGGTGATAGAATTCCAGTTGAGCTATTTCAAATCCTGAAAGATGATGCTGTGAAAGTGCTGCACTCAATATGCCAGCAAATTTGGAAAACTCAGCAGCGGCCACAGGATTGGAAAAGATCAATTTTCATTCCAATCTCAAAGAAAGGCAATGCCGAAGAATGTTCAAACTACCACACAATTGCACTCATCTCACATGCTAGTAAAGTAATGTTCAAAATTCTAGAAGCCAGGCTTCAGCAATACATGAACTGTGAACTTCCAGATGTTCAAGCTGGTTTTAGAAAAGGCAGAGGAACCAGAGATCAAATTGCCAACATCTGCTGGGTCAAAGAAAAAGCAAGAGAGTTCCAGAAAAACATCTCTTTCTGCTTTCTGGACTATGCCAAAGCCTTTGACTGTGTGGATCTCAATAAACTGTGGAAAATTCTGAAAGAGATGGGAATACCAGACCACCTAACCTGCCTCTTGAGAAACCTGTATGCAGGTCAGGAAGCAACAGTTAGAACTGGACATGGAACAACAGACTGGTTCCAAATTGGGAAAGGAGTACATCAAGGCTGTATATTGTCACCCTGCTTATTTAACTTATATGCAGAGTACATCATGAGAAACGCTGGACTGGAAGAAGCACAAGCTGGCATCAAGATTGCTGGGAGAAATATCAATAATCTCAGATATGCAGATGACACCACCCTTATGGCAGAAAGTGAAGAGGAACTAAAAAGCCTCTTGATGAAAGTGAAGAAGGAGAGTGGAAAAGTTGGCTTAATGCTCAACATTCAGAAAACAAAGATCATGGCATCCGGTCCCATCACTTCGTGGGAAATAGATGGGGAAACAGTAGAAACAGTGTCAGACTTTGTTTTGGGGGCTCCAATATCACTGCAGATGGTGATTGTAGCCATGAAATTAAAAGACGCTTACCCCTTGGAAGAAAAGTTATGACAAACCTAGATAGCATATTCAAAAGCAGAGATGTTACTTTGCCAACCAAGTTCTGTCTAGTCAATGCTATGGTTTTTCCAGTGGTCATGTATGGATGTGAGAGTTGGACTGTGAAGAAGGCTGAGCACCGAAGAATTGATGCTTTTGAACTGTGGTGTTGGAGAAGACTCTTGAGAGTCCTTGGACTGCAAGGAGGTCCAACAAGTCAATCCTAAAGAAAATCAGTCCTGAATATTCATTGGAAGAATGGATGCTGAAGCCGAAACTCCAATACTTTGGCTACCTGATTCAAAGAACTGACTCATTGGAAAAGACCCTGATGATGAGAAAGATTGAAGGCAGAAGGAGAATGGGACGACCAAGAATGAGATGGTCGGATGGCATCACCAACTCAATGGACATGAAATTGAGCAAGCTCTGGGAGTTGGTGATGGACCTAGAAGCCTGGTGTGCTGCAGTCCATGGAGCTTCAAAGATTCGGACACAACTGAGCGACTGAGCTGAAATAATTTAAAAAAATTAAAAAACAGCTTCAACTTACATGGGGTAGTGTAATTTCTCAGTTCAGTTCAGTTTAATTACTACTTACCTCAAAGTTCAGAAGGTAATATTCAAGACCATTATGATGGCTTTCCTCTCTCCTCCTTGAAGATCCAGGCTCCTTCCAACTTTCAGATCTTTCAACATCCAGAGTTGTCTCTTGTCTCAAAGCCCAAGAATATATTTCACTCATCAGATCCATGTTCCAAGAAGCTGGATGGATGAAAGGATAAAAAGGAAGAAAAGGATTATGTTGCTTGCTGAAGAGGGTTCAGAGCAGACTTTACAACACTCCCATCTATAGCCACTGGCTAGACCTTAGGGACATGGTAACACCTGGAGAGGATAGACAAGGTGGTCTTCATTTTGTTTCATCCAGTTAGAAATCTTATTTTTATGGAGGAAGCCTATGATAGACACTGGAGGACAAATAGCAATTCCTGCTTTCAGTTCAGTTCAGTTCAGTTCAGTCACTCAGTCGTGTCCAACTCTTTGCGACCCCATGAATCACAGCACGCCAGGCCTCACTGTCCATCACCAACTCTCGGAGTTCACTCAGACTCGCATCCATCGAGTCAGTGATGCCATCCAGCCATCTCATCCTCTGTTGTCCCCTTCTCCTCCTGCCCCCAATCCCTCCCAGCATCAAAGTCTTTTCCATTGAGTCAACTCTTCGCGTGAGGTGGCAAAGTACTGGAGCTTCAGCTTTAGCATCATTCCTTCCAAAGAAATCCCAGGGCTGATCTCCTTCAGAATAGACTGGTTGGATCTCCTTGCAGTCCAAGGGACTCTCAAGAGTCTTCCCCAACACCACAGTTCAAAAGCATCAATTCTTTGGTGCTCAGCCTTCGTCACAGTCCAACTCTCACATCCATACATGACCACTGGAAAAACCATAGCCTTGACTAGATGGACCTTAGTAGGCAAAGTAATGTCTCTGCTTTTGATATGCTATCTAGGTTGGTCATAACTTTTCTTCCAAGGAGTAAGCATCTTTTTTTTTTTTTAAATTTTATTTTATTTATTTTTTTTTTGGAGTAAGCATCTTTTAATTTCATGGCTACAATCACCATCTGCAGTGATATTGGAGCCCCCAAAAATAAAGTCTGACACTGTTTCCACTGTTTCCCCATCTATTTCCCATGGAGTGATGGGACCAGATGCCATGATCTTCGTTTTCTGAATGTTTAGCTTTAAGCCAACTTTTCCACTCCCCTCTTTCACTTTCATCAAGAGGCTTTTTAGTTCCCCTTCACTTTCTGCCATAAGGGTGGTGTCATCTGCATATCTGAGGTTATTGATATTTCTCCCAGCAATCTTGATGCCAGCTTGTGTTTCTTCCAGTCCAGCATTTATCATGATGTACTCTGCATATAAGTTAAATAAGCAGGGTGACAATATACAGCCTTGATGTACTCCTTTCCCAATTTGGAACCAGTCTGTTGTTCCATGTCCAGTTCTAACTGTTGCTTCCTGACCTGCATATAGGTTTCTCAAGAGGCAGGTTAAGTGGTCTGGTATTCCCATCTCTTTCAGAATTTTCCACAGTTTATTGAGATCCACACAGTCAAAAGCTTTGGCATAGTCCAGAAAGCAGAAAGAGATGTTTTTCTGGAACTCTCTTGCTTTTTCTATGATCCAGCGGATGTTGGCAATTTGATCTCTGGTTCCTCTGCCTTTTCTAAAACCAGCTTGAACATCTGGAAGTTCACAGTTCATGTATTGCTGAAGCCTGGCTTCTAGAATTTTGAACATTACTTTACTAGCATGTGAGATGAGTGCAATTGTGTGGTAGTTTGATCATTCTTTGGCGTTGCCTTTCTTTGGGACTGGAATGAAAACCGACCTTTTCTGGTCTTGTGGCCGCTGCTGAGTTTTCCAAATTTGCTGGCATATTGAGTGCAGCACTTTCACAGCATCATCTTTCAGGATTTGAAACAGCTGAACTGGAATTCCATCACCTCCACTAGCTTTGTTTGTAGTGATGCTTTCTAAGGCCCACTTTACTTCACATTCCAGGATGAATCAATTTGAAGGTTTTTGAAATATTTTGTTTGTTTTTTAAATAAAGATATTTTAATTCCAAGAATCATGATTATAGAATTGTTTAAAACAGCCAAAGCTAACAAAAAGTTCACTGACATCTGGTAAGATTTGGGAAACTATGAATAACTGAGTGTCTATGATACCGAGGTTCATGCTGGGCCTTCATGGATGAATTTTAGGGGATCTGTTAACCTTCTACAATTATATGTAGATTTGGAGGCATTTGTGCAGAGTCCGGGGAGAAGCTTCAGAGCTTCTGATAGGTTCTCAGAGGTGTCTATGATCCCACTTCCCAGAGAAGTTAAAATTAATGTTTAAAAATGAGTTTAGGTTAATCTTCAAAGAAGGCATACAGATGGCTAACAAACACATGAAAAGATGCTCAATATCACTCATTATTAAAGAAATGCAAATCAAAGCTACAATGGTATATCACCTCACACCAGTCAGAATGGCCATCATCAAAAAGTCTACAAACAATGAATGCTGGACAGGGTGTGGAGAAAAGGGAACGCTCTTGCACTGTTGGTGGGAATGTAAATTGACACAGCCACTATGGAAGGTGGTATGGAGATTCCTTAAAAAGCTGGAAATAAAACCACCATATGACCCAGCAATCCCACTCCTAGGCATATACCCGGAGGAAACAAAAATTGAAAAAACACATGTATCCCATTGTTCATTGCAGCACTATTTACAATAGCTAGAACATAGAAGCAACCTAGATGTCCATCAACAGATGAATGGATAAAGAAGTTGTGGTACATACACACAGTGGAATATTACTCAACCATAAAATGGAATGCCTTTGAGTCAGTTCTAATGAGTTGGATGAACCTAGAACCTATCATACAGAGCGAAGGAAGTCAGAAAGAGAAAGATAAATATCGTATTCTAACGCATATATATGGAATCTGGAAAAATGGTACTGAAGAATTTATTTACAGGGTAGCAGTGGAGAAACAGACATAGAGAATAGACTTATGGCCAAGGGGAGAGGGGAGGAGAGGGTGAGATGGATGGAAAGAGTAACATGGAAACTTACATTGCCAGATATAAAATAGATAGCCAATGGGAATTTGCTGTATGGCTCAGGAAACTCAAACAGGGGCTCTGTATCAGCCTAGAGGGGTGGGGTGGGGAGGGAGATTGTAGGGAAGTTTAAAAGGGAGGGGATAAATGTATACCTATGGCTGAATCATGTTGAGGTTTGACAGAAAACAACAAAATTCTGTAAAGCAATTATCTTTCAATAAAAAATAAATACATTTTTAAAAAATGAGTTTAGGTTAAATCTTATTAATTCTACTTAAATATTTACACACTGCTGAAGATTGAGAGAAAATTAGCCCAACCAAGTCCTGTAATATAATGCATATAATTAAATGGTGCAGCAGGTGTTTCTAAACGGGGAATTTTGCCCTCTAGGCTTTTGGATTGCACCGCTCACCCAGTATGTAAACTTCTCTATTACTATTGTTTTATATCTTGCTCACTAAGTAAATCACATCTCCTTTAAGGTAGGACTTTGTTCTTTATCTTTGCATGATGTCAAGGGCAACTCCTTGCCAATAGTGAGTATCCTGCTGATTACCAGATACCCAGTTTAGTCATTCCCTATTAACTATCTGTCTGGCTTGGTCCTATCTATTTACTGCTCCACAGAGGAGAGTCCGTTGGTGATAAAAAGCTATTATTCTCCTTTCATTTTTTAACTTCTTTTTCTGCTTCCTAATCTTTCTCTGAAATTAGGTTGCATAGATATGGTACCCTACTCTTTGTAGACGGGATAACGAGCTTGAACTTTAGATATGTTAATTTCCCAAATGTTGATAACAAGCCTACAGTGCAGGTGGATAGAAAACCAAATTTCTTAGTTAGCTGTCCTGGCTTTATCTGCTTAACAAGACAGTTTTTGCAGGGGATGAAGGACAAGACTTATCATTGTCATTTCAATACCAAGCAGGATTCCCCAAGCCTTCTACCATTGTGTTCTAGGCTGAGAAATAAGAAGTGGATTTTATCAACAATATACAACTAGAGAACTTCAGACTTTCAAGGACTCAACAAGAATCCTTACAGCAATCACTTAGACACTACATCAGCTCTATTTGGGGGCAAATAAGGCAATAATAATTGGAGAAGGCAATGGCACCCCACTCCAGTACTCTTGCCTGGAAAATCCCATGGACGGAGAAGCCTGGTAGGCTGCAGTCCATGGATGGGGTCTCGAAGAATCGGACATGACTGAGCGTCTTCACTTTGACTTTTCACTTTCATGCATTGGAGAAGGAAATGGCAACCCACTCCAGTATTCTTGCCTGGAGAATCCCAGGGATGGGGGAGCCTGGTGGGCTGCTGTCTGTGGGGTTGCAGGGTCGGACACGACTGAAGTGACTTAGCAGCAGTAGCGGCAGCAAGGCAATAATAATAATATTTGTTAACATTTATTGAACTATTTTAATTATTTTTTCTTCTAAAGAGCACCTACTATGTTTCAGGCCTAAGCTAAATATTTTATTAATACATAAACCTAAGTTGATCCCTGGGTCAGGAAAAGCCCCTAGAGAAGGAAACGGCAACCCACTCTGGTATTCTTGCCTGGGGAATCCCATGAACAAAGGAGCTTGGCAGGCTACAGTCCACTGAGTTGCAAAGAGTTGGACACAATTTAGCAACTAAAGCATCACCACCAATCCTTCATGTGGCCTGAGGAAATTTATTGGCGATATTTTTCTCCCCATTTCATAGATGAGGAAACCAAAGCACAGTACAGTAAGTTCTCCTCATACATACGAGTCCCATTCTGAGAGTGCATTCATAAGTCCAATTTGTTTGTAAAGTCCAACAGAGTTAGCCTAGGTACTCAACTAACACATTTGGCTATATAATATGGTGCTCTAATAGGTTTATAATATTTTTCAACCCTGAATATTCATTGGAAGGACTTATGTTGAAGCTGAAGCTCCTATAATTTGGCCACCTGATGCTATTAGCTGACTCATTGAAAAGACCCTGATGCTGGGAAAGACTGAGGACAGAAGGAGAAGGGGGCGACAGAGGACGAGATGGTTGGATCTCATCATGGACTTAATGGACATGAGTTTGAGCAAACTCTGGAGATAGTGAAGGACAGGGAAGCCCGGCAGCTACAGTCCATGGGGTCGCAAAGAGTTAGACATGACTTAGTGACTGAACAACAATAACTTTTCACACAAATAATATGTTTTAAAAAAACACAAAAGACAAAGAAAATATTTTTGATCTTACAGTACAGTACCTTGAAAAGTACAGTAGTACAGTATAATAGCTGACATACAAAGGCATGCTCACATCTTTGAAGGTTTGCAACTTGTAGGTTCATACATAGGGGACTCATGTAAAGTAACTTGTCCAATGTCACACAGCTAATAAATAAAGGAGACAGATTTCAAACTAGGCTCCAGACTCCCAATCATTGCTTCTAAAGGAACTCAGGACAGGCACCAAAAATCTAAGTCCTTAAGTTTTTACATTTTCAGTATGGTATAGTGGTTAAAAGCACACACTCTAGAGTCAGGTAAAGCTTTGTTTTAATTTCATGTCCATTAGTACTAACTTGGGTAAATTATTTAAGCCTAATTCACTGAAACATTTAAGCCCTCTAAGCGCTCTCTCATCAACATCATCTCCATCCTATCTGTCTCGTAAGATTGCTGTGTAGATTAAGTGTAAATTGCTTTACACAGTGCCTGGCACAAAGCACCTACTGGAGACGCACATGCATAAATAGACACAGGGATATAGATGAGAGACTTGAGACTCCATTCAAATTATTCAGTTCCTATTCAGTCACATTTTTCCATTAAAGAAAATATGGCTAGAGAGAGTTGTTGAATCAAAAGACCTAAGTAATAAAGGGAGACAGGGAACAGGAAAAAATTGGATTCTAGAATCCAGTTTTGCACAGGGGGCTTCCATTTAATACACTCACAGGGCCTGTGAGAACAGGCTGACAATCAGCCTTCCAAATGCAGCCATTGGCAATGTTCAGGTCTTATTCTGAGATGACTTGGTGCAGGGAGAGGAAAATGACCCACTCAGGTGAAGTCCTGCTCCAAACGAAGGAGAAGAGGGACCATGTCAACTGCACATGGTGTAACAAACAAGGAGGGAAGAAGACTGTTCAGCAACCCCGACTATTGTCTAGTTCATTAGGAAGACAAACTCAGCCTCAGACAAGGAATGTTAGGGGTGGAAAATTAAATGAAACTTTGCACATTAGGTCTCTTAAGTGTTCCATTAAACACTTGAGACAGAGACTCAGAGAATCTAGAAAATACAACAAACTAGTGAGTATAACAAAAAAGAAGCAGATTCACAGATACATAGAACAAACTAATGATTGCCATTGGGGAGATGGGGTGCAATCCAGGGTCAGGACATTGAGAGTTACAAACTATTGCATGTACAGTAGGCTACAAGGATATACTGTACAACACAGGAAATACAGCCAATATTTTGCAATAACTGTAAATGGAGTGTAACCTTTAAAAATTATATACTAAAAAATACCATGGCTGATGAAAGCATCTATAGTAAAAAATAAAATGAAAATGGAAAGAAAAAGCCTCATGTGTTAAAGTAATATTGCCTAGTAATAAATGTTTTGATTTTAAGATGTATAATAATTGAAGGAGGGTATTCAAAATAAGATGCCTCATAATTTCAAAGACGTTTTAGAAAGTGTTAAAAATTTGCAAGAACTTACAGAAGACAACAAATGCAAAATCACCTCAGAGGTCTTTTTTCACAGTTTCAGGAAAGAAAATAAGGTTGGTAGAGGAAAATTACATTGGATGTTTTTAAATCACCATTCCAGCTTCTTCCCTGGAGCCTAGAAACAGTCCTGCATTCATCCACTAGGTTTGGATTGTTACAGGATCACTGCGAAACAGTGAGGAATAATTAATATGGCAGAAACCCATCAAGTTGTCTCTGTAAGGTCAAATGCATGATGTGTAGAATATAATTAGGAGGTTAAAATGGCCTGTCAACTTTTACAGTATTAGCTGTTTGCAGGGGTCAATACCTTTCAAGGATATGGGCCCAAGAATGAAATTTCTAAGGAGCTGGTAGAATTTTGCATTGGCTTTAACCACCTAAGGCAATGCATTTTTTAAATCCCTTAAAAATATTAAAAACACATAACATTTTAAAACCATCAGGTACATTCTGGAGTCAGTAGTAAGTGAAACAAACAAATATATCTACTAAATTGAAATCTTTAGTTCCATTCTGGTCAAATTAAAGTGTAACAAACAATTTTCTGACCTCTGCTCCCAAGTCATACCAGACCTTTGGAAAAACCATCTCTTTCACCGTAAAGCAATTTGTGAGATGAGAGAAAAGAGTGGAAGAGAGGGAGCATCCAAGACTTTGTTATGATATCCTAAATATTGATAAACTTATAATTAAATTAACAAGTGTATAGTAATTATCAATCAGAATTTTTAAAAGAGACAAATCTCTAAGGTTCATACATGGATGTCTGTGCATCAGGATATAGGTTCAGGAAGAATTTGGGCACATAGCTAAAAGGAGAGAGCTAACTTAAGTATGCATGTTTTGGGAGAAGGGTTGCTAGAAAGAGGAAGAAAAATGAAGAGCCTCTTGTCACACTGTATTCTCATGGCCAAAGGGCCCCAGTGACCAGCATGACCACTCCCATCCCTTATGAAGGCCAAATAGTTCTAGTTATAAATAGATGGGCAAATGTGTGTTTATATGTATGAATGTCTCTAGACATATATTTGCCATTAAAATATTTATTGAACACCAATTATGTGCTAGGTACTCTTTCAAGCATTTTTAATACACGATCTCATTTAATTCATGAAACAACCCTAGAAGAAAGAGGTATTTTCCCCATTTCATTGAGCAAAAATTCAGGCTTCTATAGGTTATTTGACTTGCTCAAAATGACCCAGCTAATAGCTATACTCTGAAGTCTTTGCTTGTAACACCACATCATACTGTTTATCCAAACACCAGTGGCCTCCCTCTTAGAGAAAAGAGGCTCCAACCAAGAGATTGGGAGCTAGGTTCACTAGGTTCATTAGGATAACCCTGGATGTCCTAACTGACTTTAGGGGACTTCCCTGCCCATCCAGCGGTTATGACTCCCTGCTTCCAATGCAGGGGGTGTGGGTTCCATCCCTGACAGGGGAACTAAGTTTCCCACATGCCATGCAGCATGACAGAAAAAAAAAAAGAAAATCACAAATTGACTTTTGTGACTTTAGAAAATCACTAAAGTGCCCTGGGGCTTCCCTGGTGGCTCAGCGATAAAGAGTCCACCTGCCAATGCAGCAGACCTGGGTTCGATGCCTGGGTCGGGAAGATCCCCTGGAGAAGAAAATGGCAACCCACTCCAGTATTCTTGCCTGGGAAATCCCATGGACAGAGGAGCCTGGTGGGCTACAGTCCATGGGGTTACAAAGCGTCAGACAGGACTGAGCAGCTAAAACAACAGCAAAGAGCTCCGGATGCCTCTCTGCATGTCCCCATCTTCCCTCCTTCTGGTTGGTCTTCTGCCTGAACTGCTAAAGGAAACCAGACAAAACAATGTAGGACAGACCACAACCAGGCTCTATTAACTACATTCAAACATGTGCCTCTCGGTGCATTGCGTACCTCAAGAGATTTTATGTCAATAATTTCAACTCCCAATGACCCCCTTTCTTAAACCCACGTTCCTGTTTAATTGTGACCGTCATCGTGGCAGGAGTGGATTTCCACTGGCTCTCCTTTGCCAGGTATCAGAGGTCCTATTTCAAGGCTCATATTCCTAAGGCTCTTCAGTGTACCACCCAGTTCTGACTCATAAAACACAATGAGGAATCTACAACACTGATTTTTGCCATCGGCATAAAATTAGCCACCTAATTCCATGTATGCAGAGGATTTTTTTCCTAATTACTTCTTTATTAAGCTACTCATGTCACAGCAGGAGGGCACGCTGATGTTATTGTACCTCAGAAACTTAATGAAATGGTGAGCTGGGGGTCTTCCCTCTGCCCTCCTCCCTGCACAGGCCTGGCACGTCCTGCCCCATGGACCTCATCTGTAGGCTGCCTTTTCCTCGGGTACAGTTTGGACAATGGGCAGGAGAGCTGCAGCTGGAGTAACTAGTGTCCCGTCTCCCTCTGTGTGTGGGTTCACTGTGGTTTTCTGTGTCCCTCAAAGAAGCCACAGCTCCTGTCACGTGGCCCTCCCCAAACAGCTCTCTCTCTGATTCCCGTAAACTGTTCTCTTTATATCCAGGGGTGATGGCTCCCTGTGTGTGCTAGCCTTGGGATATTGCACCATCTCTTGTGTTGTCTCCCTAAACTCTGTCCTCATCTCTGTTTTTTTGTCTTTAAAAAGTCTTTTATCTATATTAGCAGTAAAAATTTGATAACACCATTACAAGTTTAGCAAAGAAAGAAAAATACTCATAACCTAAACACAACTCATAATTTTTGTTAACTCCCTGTTAATAGTCAACATTTTTAATAGTCATAAATATGACATATGAATAATTTTATATCCTGCTTCTTCACTTAACCTGACATTGTTCACATTTTCCCATATATTTTGAAAGTTTATGACTTTCTAAATTGCAGTATTTTTGATTTATGATATTATATTATTTTCAGGTGTAGCACACAGTGATTCAAAATTTTTATAGATTATGCTCCACTTGCAGTTACTATAAAATATTGGCTATATTCCCTGTGCTGTCCAATATATCCTCATAGCTTATTTTATACATAGTAGTTTGTACCTCTTAACCCCGACCCCTAGCTTACCCTGCCCCCACTTTTGTAAAATGCTCCTTTTATTAAACTCCTCTAAATACCCATTTGGCATGAACACTCTCTTCCTGTTTCCTGCACTCTGATAAATACAGATGGCATTCATGTGACTTGAGATTTTCCATGTGTGATGATTGCCTGTTTCATCAAGTGATGTCGTTAGAGGCTGAATCTACCTGTGCACTGCATGGCTGTGATTTCAGTACAACCAAGCTTTCCCTCATGTGGGAAGAAAACACTATGGTAAGCACATCATCAGGGTGTCATGCAGACGAAATGATGCCTAAATGTCTTCTGACAGGGGTCAGACTGGCCCACAAAGGCCACCTGAGTCCTCAGTATAACTGTGTTTAAAAGCCAAAATGAGGAGGGGAGGGATAAAATAGGAGTCTGGGACTAACATATACACACTACTATATGGGCTTTCCCGGTGGCTCAAAGGTAAAGAATCTGCCTACAATGCAAGAGTCGCACAAGATGAGGATTCGATCCCAGGATCAGGAAGATCCCCTGGAGGAGGGCAGGGCAACCCACTCCAGTATTCTTGTCTGGAGAATCCCATGGACAGAGGAGCCTGGTGGGCTATAGTCCATAGAATCGCAAAAAGTCAGACACGACTGAAGTAACTTAGCACACACATATGTATGCCCTACTATATGTAAAGTAGATAATCAACAAGGACTTACGTATAGCACAGGGAATCAACCCAATATTTTGTAATAACCTATATCAAAAAGAATCTGAAAAGGAATGGATATATGTATACACATAACTGAACCGCTTTGCTGTGCAACAAAAACTTACAATATTACAAATCAACTATACCCCATATAAAATAAAAATTAAATTTAAAAAAAGGCCAAAATGAAACAAACAAAAATGGAGACTTGACATGAAGAAGTAAAGATGATCATCCCATCAAGTTTCTTAGAGGAGACCAGAGCTTTCTCCTGGAGATCATCCAGACTCTCTGGTTTTCCAAGTTGTTTTCTCGATCCTTTGTGCACCCTACGGTTGAGAGCACGTCCTAATATTTATTGTTAATATGCCTGAGGATGAGAAGTCCTTTCAAAACCTTCAGTTCGGGTTGGGAGGCCAATCAAACCAGGTCTCTCTGCCTTTGAGGAGGAGAGCCACAGCTGCTTTGGACAGAACCTGGGCCCAGAGGGGCGTTTGCTCTGCTCAGTGTTGGAGACCAACAAGGTCTTCTGCCCTTTCCTGAGACCCCAAGAGGGAATGTCATAGAAAGAAGTAAAACCACAGCTTTGGTTTTGTTGGTTTTACTTACTTATTTGTTTATTATTAAAACTTACTTTTTTTTTTCCCCCTGTTGAATCAAGTGCCATCTCCCAATTACAGTTAGAGCATCATGCTTTACAAATATTAGCACAGTTAGCATCACCTCATCAATAACTGAAATAATAAATCAAACTGTTAATAGGTCTCAATGGTTATGTCCACATCTAGATTGTTAGGGATTTATATGGTCAGGAACTCATTTGTTTGCTTTAGCTTTTAGCTTTCTTGGTTATATCTCCAAATACGAAAGAGGTGAGAGGTTCTTGCTGTCATGATAAGGAATTCAGCAGCAAACAGACTCCAGTTTGGGGAAATAATTATAATTGAGTAAACCCTGTAGTCAAACCCAAATAAACCTGCAGTCATCAAAACAGAAGATGGGACTGAGTTTTTCTGCAGGTCTGGCCATGTCAACCAGCCCAGCACACGCCTATGCTCTCTCACTAATTGAAGCCCAGAAAAATACTCTTCCAGGACCTCCCGGGAGTTGCACATCAGCCTTGATTTCTCAGGAACCAGGAGCTCCAGTTTATCAAGGACCTGATGGTAGGTGGCCTGCAGTCCCCAGGTGCCGGGCACTGACATCTCTGCAGATGAGTGACTGTGGGCCACCCGGTGGGAGCCTGGCCACGTGCTCATCCCTGGCTGGCCATGGAGAGCAGCTTGTCATTTCCTGCTGCCTCGCACCCTCCTCTCCTCCAGGGAGCCCTTCCTGTAGCTCAGTCTGCTTCCCTGTGAACCTAGTGGCCCGCCCCAGAGATTGTTTATTTTTTTCCATGAAGAGGAAGAAGGCTATAAAGTAGCAAAAGTTGGCCTGACTGTCAAGCAACCTGAGCTTCTGTCTTGTACTTGACTTTTGGCAAGCCACTTGGCAACTGTATGCCTCTGTCTCCATCTGTGGAGTGAGATGGCTGAACGGTCTTACTGTGTGCCAGCACAAAGGAGGTGGTGAGAATTAAAAATGGGCACCCACTGCTGCAGAGGCTAGACTCAGGCAGGCTGCCTGGGTTTGGCTCTTGGCCTCAGGAGTTGGCCCTGGCATCAATGTTCTAATCTGAAAATTGGGTGTCATATGGTACCTTTCTCAGAGCTGCTGTGAGGATGAAGTGAGCGCACATGTATACAATAAGAACAAGTCCTGAGACATGGAAAATGCCAAGTGGTAGCTGGTAGTACTGAAGGCAAGCAGGTGTGTGAGGTGAGGGGGACCCCTCACATGACTTATGTTTCCATCAGGTGTGAGAACTGTGGAAACCCAGCCTTACTCTGAAGGATAACCTCATCTTAGCCTCACACTGAGTTGACTGTGGAGCCTGTGGAACATCAGCTCTGTCACAGGACAGTTTTGGGAGGAGACCATACTCCACTGTTTGTTTTTTTCCTATCTGTCTCAAATGGACAATTTGCAATACATGATAATATCACCAGCATCTGTTTCTGAACATTTCTACTTATAAGAATCAAAGAAACTCCCAAGAAGAGACTACTTTTCTCTCCGTTGGACTAGAGTCTTTCTGAAACAGCTTTCTACCAGGAGATTAATTATAGAAGCCACGGTATTTCCTGAAAATGGTAAAACATTTGAAAGGAGTCCTAAGACACTGCTTGATAAATGGCTTGACTCTTTATTGCCTAACAATCCAAAAGAAAAATGCATGTTTGAAACAGAGCAGGATGTAATGGAAATCTAAGTAGATGGGCTGTAAAATGGATTTTATTAACTATTTACAGTGGCTATGTAAATTGTTTTCATCTCTGCTTGAGAAAGTTCCCTGTTAGGGTTTCTGAGCCTTCCTTGGTGCTTCTCTGATTTGTGGTGTAAAGATGAGTGGCTCCAAATGTGAGTGTTGTCAGGAAGAACTCCAGATAAGCCTCACTAGGTTACTGCAAACCTTGCCTTGGAGAGGGACTGTGTCCTTCAGAGATAGCGTCTTCCATTAAAGACAGGAAAAAAACTAAGAAACAGTGCCTTTGCATCCTGAATGCCTCATGTCACTATTGTTCCCGGCAATTTGTCTCTATCGTAACAGACCCAGATGGTGCAGTTCAGTGGTGAGGTCATCTCTTAAAACATAATATGTAATTGACTCTACAACTTGCTTATCTAAATATGACCTTTCTATAGTCCCATTTGTGAAAAGTCCATCCCAGTTCACCCATATGTTTGGAAAGGGTTTCACTTTACTTTTTTAAAACGTTAATTCGCTCTTGTCTCAAAATATCCTGTCACTTTTCCATTCTTTGTGAGATCTGTCAAGTAGTTTGTGAATTATTGAGACCCCTGACTTCTCTGCTCTTGGCCTGCCTTCTGATGTAGTCTCTGAACACTGGGAGAGCCTTGGGGCCCTGTGTTGCTGTGCTACCAGCATACGAGTTACCTACAAAATGAGGGCATCCTAAAACAATCTTTTCTATAAAAAAAAAAAGTGAAAATTGACATTTCAAAAGAAGTACTAGGACTGTCATCACAGTAGGAAAAATATCAGAATGCTGTTCTACTTCTTTACACTTAATTATGGTTTAGTATTATTTTTATTTTTAATTATATTTTAATTATATACTGGGGCAGTTGCACCATAGTCTTCTTAGTTCTTAGGCCTTCTAAAGTCTTAGTCCTGACAGGGATTGAGTAAGGATAGGACTCCAGGCTGAGATGTTCATGAAAGGGCCTCACATGAGCTACTGCCGCTTCTATGTTGTAGGACCCATGAGATGGGACTATGAGTCCTGCCTTTCTGTTCTCAGATCACAGCATGATACTGGGCATAACATAAGTGCACAATAAAGACCCTTATAATTATACTCACTGTCTCTAATATTAACAGTTCCACTGAGGGGTGCTGTTAAGGCAGCTCAGTTTCAGTGACGAAGCTGATGAATGCTCACTTGTTGGACACAGCTCTGTCCCTACAACTGGTGGAAGAGAGAAATGGCTTTGAAAAAGTTAGCTTATGCTGGGCACTGTGCTAGTTGCTTTCTTTCATTCTTTTTATAAATGTTTAAAAAATTGAAGTATAGCTGATTTACAATGTTGTGTTAATTTCTGCTGTACAGTAAAGTGACTTAGTTATACATTCTTTTTCATATTCTTTTCCATTATGATTTATCACAAGACATTGTATAATTCCCTGTGCTATACAGTGTGGGTATGTGTACTAGTTGCTCAGTCATCTCCAACGCTTTGTGACCCCATACACAGTAGCCTGCCAGGCTCCTCTGTCCATGGAATTCTCCAGGCAAGAATACTGGGGTGGGTTGCCATTCCCTTTTCCAGGGGATCTTCCTGACCTTGGGGTTGAACCTTGGTCTTCTGCATTGCAGACAGATTCTTTACCATCTGAGCTATCAGGGAAGCCCAATATAGAAGTGCTATACAGTAGGACTTTGTTATTTATCTATTCTGTATATTGAGTTGACCAGAATGTTCATTCTGGTTTTTCTGTATGATCTTATGAAAAACCTGAACCAACTAGAGCTTCCCTGCTAGCTCAGATGGTAGAGAATCTGCCTGCAATGCAGAAGACCAGGGTTTGATCCCTGGGTCAGGAAGGTCCCCTGGAGAAGGAAATGGCAACTCACTCCAGTATTCTTGCCTGGAGAATTCCACGGACAGAGGAGCCTGATGGGGGTACAGTCCATGGGCTTGCAAAGAGTCGGACATGGCTAAGTGACCAGCACACACAATATATAATAGTATGCATCTTCCAACCCTAAACTTCCAACCTGTATTAACTCTTTTTTAATCCTCATATCAAACTCTGAAGTTGATATTAGCTCCATTTTACACACAAAAGACCTGAAGTTCAAAGGTTGAGCTACTTGACCAAAGCCCTTCTACAGAAATGAAAGAGTGGAGCATTAGACCAAGATCTATCTGACCCCAAAACTCACACTCCTTTCATTACAGGTGATGCCAGAGCACCTAGATTTCAACAGGTTGATCGCTGGGGTGCAAAAACTAAGATAGATGCACTGGAAATAGCTCAGCAAGTCACTACCTAACAAGTTGTGCTTAGCATTAGAAATTAAAATTAAGGACCTATGCATAAGAGTGCAGGTAGGTGTGCGGGTAGAGGAAATTCCCTGCACATTTTAGGTCTCCAGGGAAAAATTCTTGGGTCTGAATAAATCTTAGAAAACTCTTAGGAACCAGGCCTTTTCTTAGATGTTTGAGAAGAGCTGGATTTGGGATGGAGTCAAGCATGAAACTAAAGGCTGTTGGATAAGCCTTTGATTTTGTCCCTTTTCTGAGCTGTGAAGGTGAGTGTGAGTGAAGAAGTTGTCACCATCTAAGGAATGGTGCTGTGATTCTGGCAAAGGAAAGAAGGAAAACACTTCCCATCCTCTTTTCTTCTACCTCAAACACTGATTCAGTTCAAGACTATTTTCAGGAAATCCTGGAATTTCCACAATTAATCGACTTGTGGCAACAGCAGGGAAGCGGGAAAGCAAACTCAGAAGGTCATGGGCAGGGAAGGGTGCGGGCGGTAAAGCGATCTCGCCTTTCTGCCTGAGGGATGTCTACACAGACGTCCCAGCTTTGGATGGTTCAACTTCACAATTTTTCAGCTTTACAATGGTTTGAAAGTGATACCCATTCAGTAGAAATTGCACTTCAGATTTTTGATTTTTCCTCTTTCTCCCTAGCAAGTGATATGTGGCAGGATACTCCCTTGTGATGCTGGGCAGTGGCAGCCACTGCAGCTCCCAGTCAGCTCTGCAACCATGAGAGTGAAGAACTGGTATTTTTTCAGCTGTTCTCAACATGGATGGCATTCAGTTTTTCACTTTCAGCACACTAATCAATAAATTACATTAAATATTCAACACAATTATAATTACAAAATAAGCTTTGTGTTAGATGATTTTGCTCAACCACAGGCACATTTAAGGTGGACTAGGCTCAGCTACGATGGCACCCCACTGCAGTACTCTTGCCTGGAAAACCCTATGGACGGAGGAGCCTGGTAGGCTGTAGTCCATGGGGTTGCTAAGAGTCGGACACAACTGAGCAACTTCACTTTCGCTTTTCATTTTCATGCATTGGAGAAGGAAACGGCAACCCACTCCAGGGTTCTTGCCTGGAGAATCCCGGGGATGGGGGAGCCTGGTGGGCTGCCGTCTATGGAGTCGCACAGAGTCAGACACGACTGAAGCGACTTAGCAGCAGCAGCAACAGGCTCAGCTACAATGTTCAATAGGTTAGGTGTATTAAATGCATTTTGACTTACAATATTTGCAACTTATGATGGGTTTACTGAGATGTAACCCCATCATAAGTCAAGGAAGATCTATGTTTCTAAGTGACATGAGACTAACCAACTCTTCTTCCTAATAACAGAAAGAGCCTGAACTAGAAGGGCAAAAGATATTAAACTGCGTATATGAAGAATTTTCTTAAATGGAGGGCAGAGGCATGTTGTTCTACAGATTCTTGAAACAGGGGTCAAAATTTACCTGCTGGATTGGTGCAGAGCAGAATAAGGTGCAGGTGGGTGGACAGGCAGCTTCCAAAGTTTTTCCAGCCAAAAATTTCTGTATGATTCCTTTGGATAATTCCCCATTCCATCTTTTTCTTTTTTAGCCTAGCTTTTCATTGACTTCATTTATGATACAAAAGAGAAGGTTATTCCCCAATTTCATACGGCCAAGTCCAGGTCGTATAGAATGATGAAATGGGAAATCTCACAGACTCCAACATTAGACAATGAAAGAAGAAATTCACAGGCCTTTGGTCATGAAATGAAATGAGAAAATGCATTTCACTTCCTCCATGGCACATGAGCTTTTAAAGAGCAAGGAGAGCTAGGAGGATGGGTTATCATAGGTAATGCTTCTATGTCTGGTTTACTTGTCAAACTAGATCTTTGTTTTCTATGATACTTAGATACACAGTGAATTATAAAATATAACATCAAAGTTAAGAGTGTGAATTGAGTGTTAGGTGTGATAAGTCATGAAAAGGAGACGGCTTATGGGTGTGGTGACAAAATATTGAAGAACCCAGGTATAAAGTAATAATGAGTTGTGTCAACTAAGAGACATAAGGAAGAAAGGAGAATGAGATTTGAAAAATAATAGAGAGTCCAAGTGGCAGAGAGCTAATTATCTTGACATCTAATCTTCCAGGAGGCTAACAGTTAGTTCACTTGCTAAAAGTCATTTAGGAATGAGTTAGAGATATTTTTAAACATGTCATTTTCATAATCCAGCCATGCCTGCATCTGATCATCAAACCCTTAAGGTCCAACTGTTGGAGCAAAATATGAAATGCTCTCTTCAGCTCTGTGCCTTAGACTCTGGGAGGTTATTAGCAATAATAAGCCCTTTATCACCATTCAGATGAATTTCTGAAACTTGCTACTAGTGCTTTGAGAGATGGCAGCACCTCTAAGTAAATCGTGGAATACTTTGTGTTGCTATTTTTGTCTGATTAGATTGAATGGTTTTAGAAAGGGGTCTGGGCAGAGGGATTGAGGAATATTGGAGGAATAAGAAAAAAGAGCAAGATCTAGGCAGGATTCTAGTTCCAGAACTCCCTCTGATGGACTTCATCTTGGTCATTTAGAAAAGTTACTAGTTACATTGCTTTAGGCACTTTGTGTGAATTAGCTCATTCATCTCTGCAACAACCCTATGAAATAGGTTCTATCATTATTAGTCTTATTTTACAGGTAAGGAAACTGGGGATCAGAGAGATCCCTAAGTAATTTGACCAAGGTCACAGAGTATGTAAACCACAGAGATCAAATTAGGACCCAGCTTTTCCTCTCCATAGAGTCCATGCTCTCAACTTCCTTGCTATTTGACATCTCTGAGCTTGTCAGCAATTACCATGTGTAGAGAATGTTAGACACTGTGCTGGACCCTGAGCCATGGCTGAACATCAAAGGACTTCATGGGTTTTGGACATTACACATTTATGGTCTTTAGTTTCAGTCATTCACTGTGCTGTGCTCAGTCATGTCTTTGTGACCCCATGGACTGTAGCCCACTAGGCTCCTCTATCCATGGAATTCTCCAGGCAAGAATACTGGAATGGGTAGCCATTCCCTTCTTCAGCAAATTTTCCCGATCTAAGGATCGAACCTAGGTCTCCTGCATTGCAGGCAGATTTTTTTTTTTTTTTTTTTTTTTTACCATCTGAGCCACCAGGGAAGCCCAGCCGAGGGTATAGTGGGAATCAAAGGGCCACAACCTTTATTCTTATGACACTTACCATCCAGAAGCAAAGGGAGGCATTAAGCAAAGGATTTAAAATTTCTAAAAAATTTCAAGTGTGCGAAGAGCCCTGTAGAAGAAAAGGGTATTAATTTCCTCAATAGAATGAGAAAACCAAATTGTATAATCTCCCTTCAGACTTGGTTGTTGCTTTCTTTGCAGGAATTTACATCCCCCGATAGAACGGAAGCCAACAGTTCAAATCAATAGACCTACAAAAATGCTGTTCAGGCCATAAATTTTCTATAAAAATAATCTATAAAAGTCCCATGTTCTCCAATTACAACCTCCTTCCTTCTTTCTTAGGACTTCTCTGAGTGTCCTACTAGGTTTGTTCTAATCTATAACATTTATAGAGTGCTGCAGAGTTGACCAACACATTCCCAAATGTCATCCAGTTGGATCTTCCCAACAGTCTTGACAGGTGGCTGCCTGTCCTTCCATTTTGTAAATAATGATAATACCTACTGGTCACTCCGTTATGTGCCGTACTTAAGCTCAGCACTTCACACACTTTATTCAATCAATTCCTCATAACAGCTCTATGAAGTAAATATCAAGATACACATTAAGGAAATCAAGGCTTCAAGAAATGTATCTGAAGTTCAGCAGCTGGGAGGTGGAGGAGCTGGCATTGTCTGCTTCATAGCCTGAGCTCATGTGAACTTGATGGGAGGTATGACTAGCCCAAGGCCATACAGGGGTGATGTTAGGACTTGAACTTGAGTGCTTAGTTCTTTCCTCCATGACCCGGAAACCTCCTATACCTAGGTCTGCTTCTGGTGTTTGGGCACATAGGCTAGTAGAAAGATATTTTGAAAGTTACTCAAGTGTAGATAAATTGAGCAATATGTTCCACTTCATTTTAAAGTGACATGGCTATTATCAACTTGTTTCATTTCTGGGAACAAAGAAGGTTTTCATTTATAAGGCAGAATCATTAACAGAAGTATTTCCCATGTATGACTGGAGTTGATCCCTGCTGTAGCTTTATTCTGCTTTTGACATGTTTATTATTGTGATAGTAAAAGTCAAGAAATGCAGAAGCCTTGAATGCAGACAGGCCAAAATTAACTTCTAATATAGTCAGCTGAAAGAAACTGACCTCTGAGCCACTGTAGTCGTCAAATGTAGATATTACCCGAGAAAGGAAACTTTGAAAGATTTAATGTCCTTAGATGTCTCATTGCATTTTTTTCTGTGACCCAGTCTTGTTCCTCTGAAGTTCTTATGTGTACAGAAGAGAACTCTTTAGAGTTTTTGATTAAATACTCTTGATAGATGAGTAATACTATTTATATCAAACAGTTTAGTCTATAATGGCATGTAGCGCTATTGAAGGAATGTAGTTGCCCATATTTTAAAATTCAAATATAAATGGGGAAATCTGGCT
The DNA here is from genome assembly GCF_016772045.2 of Ovis aries. Classification (NCBI taxonomy): domain Eukaryota; kingdom Metazoa; phylum Chordata; class Mammalia; order Artiodactyla; family Bovidae; genus Ovis; species Ovis aries. The sequence goes on along the minus strand of NC_056059.1, from coordinate 70,610,920 downwards.
AATTTTAAGCAATGTTAAATTTTTAAAGACAGAATTTTAAGGTATCAAGAAAAGACAAGTAAATCAAATACACTTCAATATTAAAAAAAAAAGAAAAAATTTCTTGGTATAAAAAGGCTATATATTCTCAGGAATAAAAGTATAGGTGAAATAAAAAACAGAGAAACTAAAACATAATGGCTTGAGCACAGACAGAAGAATTTTAAAATCAGATTAAAAATAGGGGATAATTACAGATCAGGTTTTTGAACAGCAATTTACTTCCCTGTCACTAGATGGGGCTCACTAGTCGAGGTTATTTTCTTTCCAGATTTGCATTTTGTGTCAGACAACATAAAGAATTCAATTGGGATTGGGGTTCAGCATTTTAAAAGATAAGTTATTGGAAGGTATTCAATGGGAATCCTAATAAGATTGACTTTTTTTGTTGACCACAATAGTCTTATTGAGCAAAGCTAGCTTTATCCCAATTTAACATGAAATAGGTCACTATTAGAAAAGACAGCTTTATTGTGTTTGTATTCGGGATTAACGGATAAAATAAATAGTTCTTTTCTTCCCACAGGGGTTGATGAGCCAGCTTTATTCTAAATGACTGAAGACTTCTGTTCTTTTCAACAAACACAGTCCTCCAATTAGGAGCTGCAAATAAGATTATATGCCCTGAATAAGTCTGAAAAGTCCTTTTATAATTAGAAAGTTTGTGTGTGGGAAGTGGAAGCAGCATTAAGTGTTCACTGTGGCTTTATTAAGAAAGTGACATGAAGATTTCCCAAATCCTCATCTGAGTACTCTAAAATGATAAAATAAAAATCATAGAAAACAGTACGTATATTCCATTTCTTTTTTTTTCCCCTGAAAGCTTACACATCTAAGCTGTAGAAACAAATTCATGGTTTTTATTTTATCGGGCATATTTTAGAAACAGTGTTATTTCATGTGCAAAATTATTAAAATACAAGTGAAAGTAATTTTGCTTAACGAATAGAATTAAAAGGGCTTTGTCAATATAGAACATTCTGGATATTTTCACTGGAGCCCCTTTTTTGATTATCACTATGTTACTACTATGATATAATATTTTGTTAACTACTGCTGGATTTGATATATTTAGCTCCCTAGCCTGCAGATACACAGTAGTTATTGTATTCTTTTAACCTTGTAGAGCAACCAGATTTTAGTATGTAAATGGATATTTCCTGGATGAATAAATACCCTCTCCACAGTGTGCTCAAGGACCCAGTGAGATGCAATCCCCACAGCCTCACAGAATAAGATGCAGTCACATAAGGCAGCTTCCTCTGAACCAAGGATGGGGGAAGGCAAAGGTGACGTAGGAGAGGATAAGCTGAGAGTGCCTAGATATGAGGGGAAAACCGCAGCTCAGACACAACTGACAGAAGCGAGTCCAGTCTCCAGCTCAGCTTCTTCTACAAATATACTTTGGGAGCTTACCTTACCAGACACTGTCCTGGGCTTATGGATACAGCCGTGGACAGGTCAAAGACCCCTGCCCTTACGGAATTACATTCTAGTCACTTCTTGACTGTGTGACTCTGTTGTATCATTTTGGGTCACACTTTTTATCTGCAAAATGGCATAACAATACCTACTTCACAGGGTGAGTAGACTGGAAATAATAAAGCTAGAGGACCCAGAAAGGCACTGACACCTAGGGGGCCATTCAAGAAATATTTCATGAACGCATGTGTATATAGTCAGGGACTAACTCTCTATGGGTTTCCCTGGTGGCTCAGTGGTAAAGAATCCACCCACCAATACAGGAGGCAAGGCTTCTATCCCTGGGTCAAGAAGATCCTCTGGAGAAGGAAATGGGAACACACTCTAGTATTTTTATCTAGGAAATTCCATGGACAGAGGAGACTCGCGGGCTATAGTCCTTGAGGTCACAAAAGAGTTGGACATGCCTTAGCGACTAAAATAATAAGAACTCTCTGTAGCTGGTTTCCTAGACTATTAAACCCTTAAAATTAAATTGCAGATATCACCTCCTGACCCCTGAATTTTATGTACACATAATACACAAACACACACAGCCATGATTGAGAATCACTAAATATCTCAGGAGTAAAAAGATTCTATTGAGCTTTACTTTGTCTAGTTTAAGTTATGAAAAAAATGGGAAATGAAATTGGATAACAATATTGAATATGATCTTTCAAACTATACTCTCCCTACTTCACCCTTATCCAATCCAGAAATGTAGACAAGTCCCTCCCTCTAATGGTCACCATGCCAAATAGACATTGAATGTGCTTAGCTTCTCGCCTGTTGAATTGAGAGAACTTTCATTTCCAGATGGAGCCATTGGCTTTATGTCATAGCAAGGTATATTTTAGACCAATGGTCCACCTGGCTGCATGCTGAAGTCATCTGGAGGAGCTCTATAACAACACCTAGGACCTATGATTCTTTACCGATAGTCCATAGTGTCGCAAAGAGTTGAACATGACAGAAGCTATTTAGCACAGTACCTATGATGTCTTGGCTATAACATCAAAAGCACAGGTAACAAAAGCAAAATAAGCAAGTGGGACTCTGTGAAATTAAAACAATTTTGTAGAGCAAAGGTTACAATCAACAAAATGAAAAAGAAAGCTACTGAATAGAAGAAAAGATTTGCAAACCATATATGTGATAAGAGGTTAATATCCAAAATGTATAAGGAACCCTTACAATTCAATAGCGAAAAACCAAATAGTTAGCAAAGGCCTTGAATAGACATTGCTCTAAAAAAAGACACACAAACTGCCAAAAGTTACATGAAAATGTGCTCAACATCATTAATAATCAAGGACATGCAAATTAAAACTGTAATGAGACATCACCTCGTACCCAATAGGATGGCATTAAAAACAAAGCCAGAAAATAACATGTTGGTAAGGATGTGGAGAAATTGAAAACTTGAACATCAATGGTAGAAATGTAAAACAGAATCAGTTCAGTTCAGTCGCTCAGTCGTGTCCGACTCTTTGTGACCCCATGAATCGCAGCACGCCAGGCCTCCCTCTCCATCACCAACTCCCGGAGTTTACTCAGACTCACGTCCATCAAGTCAGTGATGCCAGCCAGCCATCTCATCCTCTGTCGTCCCCTTCTCCTCCTGCCCCCAATCCCTCCCAGCATCAGAGTCTTTTCCAATGAGTCAGCTCTTCGCATGAGGTGGCCAAAGTACTGGAGCTTCAGCTTTAGCATCATTCCTCCCAAGGAAATCCCAGGGTTGATCTCCTTCAGAATGGACTGGTTGGATCTCCTTGCAGTCCAAGGGACTCTCAAGAGTCTTCTCCAACACCACAGTTCAAAAGCATCAATTCTTCAGCACTCAGCCTTCTTCACAGTCCAACCCTCACATCCATACATGACCACTGGAAAAACCATAGCCTTGACTAGATGGACCTTAGTTGGCAAAGTAATGTCTCTGCTTTTGAATATGCTATCTAGGTTGGTCATAACTTTTCTTCCAAGGAGTAAGCGTCTTTTAATTTCATGGCTGCAGTCACCATCTGCAGTGATTTTGGAGCCCCCCAAAATAAAGTCTGACACTGTTTCTACTGTTTCCCATCTATTTCCCATGAAGTAATGGGACCGGGTGCCATGATCTTCATTTTCTGAATGTTGAGCTTTAAGCCAACTTTTTTCACTCTCCCCTTTCACTTTCATCAAGAGGCTTTTAGCTCCTCTTCACTTTCTGCCATAATGGTGGTGTCATCTGCATATCTGAGGTTACTGATATTTCTCCCAGCAATCTTGATTCCAGCTTGTGTGAAAAATAATGTGGAGGTTCCTCAAAAAATTAAAAGTAGAACTGCTATATGATCTAACAATCTCACTTCTAGGCATTTAACCAGAAATCAGGATCTCAAAGAAATATTTACCCTCCAATGTTCATTGCAGCATAGTTCACAATGGCCAAGATATGGAACCAACCTAAATGTTAATCAGCATATGAATGGATACAGATGTGATATATTCATACAATGGAATATTATTCAGCTTTAAAAAAGAAGGAAATCCTGTCTTGTGCTATAGCATGGATGAAACTTAAGGACAATATGCCAAGTAAAATAAGCCAGTCACAGAGGGACAAATACTGCATGATTCAATTTGTATGAGGTAATGAAAGTAGTCAACTCACTGCAGCAGCAAGTAGAATGGTGGTTGCCAAGGACTAGGAGGAAGGAGAAATGAAGAGCTGCTATTGAATGAATGTAGTGCTTCAATAATGCAAAATGAAAACGTTCTAGGGATGTGCCATACAATCAAGTACACATAGTTAATGATATTGTACTGTACCTTAAAAAATCTGTTAAAAAGGTAAATTTCATGTTGTTTTTATATCATGAGAAAAAAAAAAGGTGCCTGGCTCTATCCTAACCAATTAAATCAGAGCTCCTGGGAGGTGGGAGGAGGACATCCCTCTGTTGCTTTCAATGATGTTGTTGTTGACTTTTCTCTTTGAGCTGTGCACACTAGAGTTACATGCTACAGGAAAATCTCTATAAAGCTACATTATCTTCTTAAGTCTCTATCCTTTCACCCATATCTGTGCCTTAATATAACTCTAATAGTTAATGATACCTATTATGATTAATGGCACCATCATCTTTCAAGTTACCTGAGCTGGGAACCTGGGTGTCAGCCTAAACTCATCCCCTTTATCAGGTCATCCAAGTCTGTTAATTCTACATCTTAAAGATCTATCCAATCATCCCTCTTCTCTCTCTGTCTCTCTCTTCCTCCCCATTACCACAGTTTTAGAATGGCTTTTGTCTTTTCTAATGTTAAAATCTAATTTTGTTGCTGTCATCTTTAAAAAATTTCAACAAATAGCCTTAGCTTCAGAATAAAGTTTCAACCTAAGCCTGTGCTCCTTTAACCTACACTGTCCACTAAAATAGAAGGGCAAGCTCTATATAGCATATTCTACTCTCAACTCAAATGTGCCATCTCTCCCTGACCTTTGAACATGGGCATAAGTTGTTCACACTCTTTGGAATATCCCTTATCCCTGTCCTTCTCCATCTGACCAGTTCCTCTTCAGATTTCAGGATCAGCTTACTAGTTGCATTAGTTTAGGGGTGAGGACAGGGGCAGCTACAGCAGTAAATAATGTAACAAGCATGGCAGGTTGTGCCCAAAGGCTTTGAGCCTATGCACTTTCACTTCCAAAGCTGGCATTTGAAACCAACTGGCTAGCTTATACGAGAGATTATAAGGATCTACTCATCCCTTCATCTTTGCAGGTTAACCCAGAGGGAACGCTCTAGAGACAAGGGCACAAAGCCACAGAATTTTAATTGTAGTTTAGAATTACAAATGTGAGTAAGCCAAAGTTTGAAAAATTTGCAAAACGAAGAAATCACTATGAATTTTGCAACAATGCCAAGAATGGTTGTGAGTAGGCCCACACAAATATACACACTAGTTATATAAATACAGAAAGCTTTTTTTACCCATGCCCAGCCTCTGAAACCAAAGCCAACATGCCCTTTGTGCCTACAACCCACTGAAATGAAAAGAGGAGGGGTTGAATGAGAGGAGGTAAGCTTTATATAGCATATTTTACATTCCTATAATTAATGCTTCTTTTGAATTACTAATCAAATTGGGCTTTGGATTTTGAGTGGACCTCTATTCTAAATGTTGCAGTTGATGTGGATATGGCTATTGATTTTCTTTAGAAACTATTATCTTTTTGACAACCAAGGAAAATTATCTTCTTTGGATCTGACCTGCCAGATTTGATTCCCAAGAGACAATGAACATCCATTAGAGGGTCCATATATATTAATGAGCAAGAGGGTGATGAACTGCATACTCTGTAATTATACTCCACAATTGCTTCTACATTTTAAATAAATTCTGATATTTGCATGCATCATTGAAAACCAATTATTTATACATGTTGCAATTTTGACTCATAAAAAACGAACACTTGTTTTATACTTTTTGAGGATGGATAAAAGGAATGAATAGAAGATAATAGGTTCTCTGAAATAATCAGTTACCAAAAATATTTCTTTTTAATCCAAGAAAGTCTGTTAAATAGGAATGTTTGCATTATTTAGTTTGTTTACTTGCTTGCAGTTATTCTTGTTAAAATTTACAAGTCCAATTATTTGACTATGACATTGGAATTATGTCCAAATAATTAGAGAAACATTTGCCCAGTTGTAATTAAAGTTTCTGGGGTGAAAAGAATTTAAAAGATTATATAAGAGGTAATAAGTATATTATCATTATCTTCTGTTGAGTAACTCGTCTTCATTTCCACTCAAGTAGGACTTGAAGGAGAGGGTTAGTTGTAGTTTAGTGAACACCAGCTCCAAGCCAGACACTGAGAACATACTGACAAATAAGAAAAACTCCTCCCTCAAAAAACTTATATTTTAGAAGGTTACAATTTATAGCATCTCATATAGGAAGTTATCAGCTACACAACACGCTCTCCATCAAGGCTGAGGGGAGCCAAGGTACTCCATGACCTTGCATTAAGTGTAGGAAGGATCATGAATATTTCAGAGGCTGCAAAAATATCTGCAGGCTCATAAAGTTTTGGAACTAACATGAGGGAAGATTAAATTTGCTTTTAACAGATAGATGAAGCCAGGCTTGCTCACTTCTCCTGAACTCGCTTCTCATGTGAGAGATGGTAGATTACAGAGGTTCCAGGCATAGAGTCTGAAGTTAAGCTCTTAACAGTCTTGCTGCTTATCAGCCTATGAATTTAAGCAATGAGAATATGGACCTCTTTCCTCAATTTTCACTTCTGTAAAATGGGAGTAACAATTGTGTTCATCCTGTAGGATTGTTACAAAGATTGGGTAAATTCATGCTTCCAGCAGGACTAGACCCATCAACAGGCTTCATAAGTACTAGCTATTACTCTCAGGATCTCATCTATTCTTTCTCAACCCAAATCCCTCTATGTATTTAGAATTCTGCTCCAAACCATTTCCAATGACTCATTTTAAGATTAACTCAAGAGGTTTCCTGGGACTGACTTGACAAGAAGGGGGAAGAGGGGGCAATATTGTCCTCTCCCTCTCTGCCATCAGGTTTGAAATGACCTCGCTCAGTGCCTCTTTCTCTCTCTCTTTTGCACACTGCAGATTTTGGGGGGCTTTGAAGAATTCCATCTTAAAATGCAGATTCCCCTGAGAGAGGCCTCTTCCAGTCTCGAGGAGAACAGGGTAGGCAAGTGTGAGGCTCTGAGCTGAGGGGCAGCCAGCGCTTCACAGCTGCATTTGTAAACACTGCGTTTGCAAGGGAAAGATTCTGGCTAGATGCCGCCTTTTTCCCTGATGCTCTGAGATCTGTTGCAGGTCCTTTCCCAAAGCTACATCTGTGAGAGGCAGAGCCAGCAGGAACAATTCTCAATGCACAAGTGTCTGGGATGCCAGGCAGACAAAGAGCTCAAGGGAGTGCACAGAAGACCAGCCACTCCCTCCCTCTATCAACAGGAACTTCAAGGAGGCAGATATTAAAGTTAAGGGTTTAGACAGGCTGCACCTCTTTTTTCACTCCATCTCAGGCTGCCAAGGTGAGGAGAATGCAGCATACTGAAATGAACACAGAATCAGGTGGTACTTCTCTTACAGGTGGTACTGATTGATCTTCTGAGTTCTGTTGCTGTGGTGGGTAACGTTGCTGTCTGTAGGAGGAGAGATGACATGGAGAAGGGCATGGTCTGTCTGACTAGAGCAGGATTGTCCAGGAGAAATCTAGTGTGAGGCACAAATGTGAATGTGTCGTTCTAAACTGTCTAGTAACCACATCTAAGAAAAGGAAAAATAAAGAGGAGAATTCACTTTGGTAATGTATTTAATTGAACCCAGTATATCTAGGACTTCATCATTTCATCGAGTAACCAATTCAAAAACATGGATAAGATTTTTTTCCATGCTTTTCTTTACAGTAAGTCTTTGAATTCCATTGTGCATATTTTGTACCTATAGCATATCACAGTCTGGACCAGCCATGTTTCAAGGGTTGGAGAGCCACGTGTGTCTAGTGGCTACCATTTTGGACAGAGCAGGACTCGGTGAGTCTTTGAAAACAAGATAAAACAGAAAACTTCCAGATTGCCAAGCCATGAAATGTCTTCTGTCTGAGTGATTGGGATGATCTGAGATTCCTCTTTCTAGGTGAGAGGTTTTTCATCCTCAAATTGAACTGTCGCTTGCTCTCTTTCCTGGCAGCGGGAGTCAGCAGCCACTCTCTCCTAAACCCCTGTTCCTTGGCATCTCCTAAGTAGTATCTTTTTAGTTGATTTCTTTCTAATTCCCAAGCTCCCAAACGGTTTAGTGATAAGACTCCTCTGGATATTTGCAGCTACTTTAAAGGGTTTCTAGTTCTTCCTGACAAAGGTTCAGGCTGGGTAAGGGATAAGAGATGGAAAATTTCAGATCCACTTTGGGACAATGCAGCAAAATTGGAGAATGGATTACTTCATCAATCCCTTGTAAGGGACAAGTGGGAGTGGATGAGAACTTTACTAAGCCTCCCATGACTCCCTTCCCTTCCAAATGTTCCCACCAGTCCTCAGGAATCCACAATCCATGACAAAAGCTTCTCTTCAACACTCTCTCTTTATCCCAGAATCATCTCTCTAAGGCCATGTCCTGAGGACACGGCTGCTTCTAGAGCTCACAGAGAGCATTCTCATTCTCAGGAGATGCTACTGGTCTCTGCCCAAAAGCCTCTACCTTAAGGAAATCTTTCAGTGACCCGCAACTACAACAGTTGTACCTGAGATTTGTATATATTCTTCCAGCTCCCTATAGTGTTCTGTCATTCATGGTTCTTCTCCTATTTTATACCTATTGATATTATCGATTTGGGTAATTACAGGATTAATATCTACTCCCCATATGTTTCATATAAGCATAAATGAATCTGATTTCCCCACTTTTAATGGAGAAAATACGGAGTGTTGGCTCCTTCAGCAACCTAATGATCTACGAAGTCAGTAGAAATTTAATACTGCCCCAAGCTTAAAAAAGAACTCAGTCAAACCTTCATTTACTGTTTTGCTTTTAGCTGTTCCATTTTGTCTTGAGAAATAGACAGTTGTTCTCTGGCTCTCGTCTACAAGCTCTTCCCAATGGTACCCCTCCCATCCATGGCCCCCTTTGCTCGATGTTCCCTTCTCCTCATCCACTGCCTGGGTCTCCCACCTTCCACAGCTATATGCCACACTCCCAGCTCCTCACCTGTTATTTCAGAAACTGTTAGAATTGTTCCTCTTTTCTATGTCTAGATCGAGAACTCCCTGGGTTTCTGTAGCCAATCCTTGAAGGCAAGGAAGTCATACCCTGAAATCCCTACCTTTTATTGTGAACAACAACTGCAAAATCACATCAAAATGCTTAACGGAAAATACTGGTGAATCAAAAAGACAGACCATAAAGAAACTGGATGTGAGGGCAACTGCAAGCTCACACATTTCATAAGTCAGCCTGGGGTTCATTTTCCACTCTTTCTGCCCTTGGCTATGACTTGTTTCAAGATCCTGCCAAATGAATTAGGAATTTAGAAAGCTCTGTGCAGGCTTCCTATTTTCCACAGATGACAATAAACTAAAGGTTCTCCAGAGACATTTTGGTGGATGGAATACTGTTGCAAGAGAGCAATTCAGTCCAGTGCCAGCAAGGAGCTTTCATTTGGAAAGACTTAGTGCCTGAGATAGTGGCTTTGGATGGTCCCTCAGGCTTCAGCGAACATCATGATTCATTGAAAAAAGTTTTCTCAGTGGTTTAGGAATATCTGATAGCACATAGGTCCATGTCTGTGAATCCCAGGACAAGGGAGGATGAAACCTTTATGTTTTCTAGGCTAGAAAACATGCTAGCATGAGTTAAGATGAGTAGGATCTATTCTTAGAGTGGCAAATTCTTCCTTGTGATTTGCGGAGAGATTGGGGTGGGGGGCGGAATGCACAAAACTATGAATATAGTCCATCTTCCCAGAGCATTTTGACAGGAGTCCTCTGGGTCAGGGCAAGATTTGGGCCATTGCACAGATGGAGAAATAGAGTCGAAAACCTGCTGGGAGATGAAGAGTAGCAAAGTCTTGAGTGTGTATTTCCCCACTTCATCCACTGTTCAAACATATCTTCTCTCTCAATACTACTTTAAAATATAAGGCATAATTTATTATCTTAGAATGACTATTTGTAGAAGATACACAAAGCACTATCTTATTATTGTATTGATATTTTGCATATGATTTGAAAATTGCCTAAGCCTACTAAGTCTAAAGTTATCTTAACCTAGAAAGTTTGCTGAAATGTGTAGCAATCATATATTTTTGTGCAGAATATAATATTGGTTTTAGAAATGTAGAAACAATGACATAGACTAGGAAAACATAATTATTTACAACCAGAGTCCCTTTCTTATTGACTGGGGATTTTTTTTCAGCAAGCTCTCCTAGAGAACAGGCACCTAAGGAGAGAAAAACAGTGGATACAAATGAAATACTCTTTCAAGCAGCACAAAAAGCTTTATAAGAAAGAACTATACACACACACACACACACACACACACACACACACACACACCCCTTCTTCTTTTCCTCCAGGTCTTAATAAAAACCCCAAAATGGGTTCTGCAAACAGTAGACTATTACAGGGAACAAACAGATACCCAGAGCACTCTGATTCTATCAATCAAACCCTGGAACTAAGAGCACAATTGAGCCATTTTCTTTTTATTACAACAATTTATAAAATTGGGGAGAATAAAAGAGAAAAAAAACTTACCCATAATCTTTCCACCCCAACATGACTATTTCCATGTTTGCAAATTTCCTTCCAGTTTTTCTTAATAAGTACATTTTTCTAAAGTCCCTTAGAGGCAGTTATTTTCTTCGAATTGTATTAAATATTTCAAAAGAAAATTTCAATATCATCACACTTTTGTTTCTGTGGTAGTCATTTTATATTTACTTTGGGAGTTATTTCAAATGTTTATCTCCTGGGCAAAAGTTCTTCTTTATATGTTGTACTCAAGTTAAAGAGAACCTATTAATGTTGTACTAGGCTCTCACCCTGAGCCCACTGTTTAGTTCAAACACAAATTTATGTGACAATATATGTTTCATAATAATTTCCTTTTTTCACTCTCAAATTACTTTAACAAATAAAGCCCATTGTTTGTATTGACCAATTGAAATTATTATCTTTACCTCAGGGCAAAGAATCAGCCACGTAGCATTAATAAATAGAGGGTAGTACATGATTGGCAGTTGTACACTGGATCATGCTATCTGGTATTCAAATAATGCCAGGGTTCAAGTGATTAAATTCCACTACAGAATTGGTCATTTTAAACAAAGTAACTTAATTTCCAGAAGCTGATTTGCATAATTACTCAGTCTCTCTCAGGTACTATTATTGAAACAGAGATTAGGGGATTAATCTAAGAATACATTTTCAGAGTCAAATTTGTTACTTTGATCTCACAGGTAGATTTTTAAAAAATATTTGTCAATTGGTTTTTTTTGCTACCTAAAATATATTTCTATTCTAGTGGAGTTTCCCATCAGAGTAATAGTCATGGACAGCAGGGGAAAGGTATTTAAATCTGTCCTTGAAAAAAGAAACAAGTATAGCAATTCTACTTAAAAAAATACAACCAAAATCCAATTCATTCTTGCCAGCAAACTAAATTCCCTGTTATCAATGTGCAGGTCGCATCTGGGATTTTCTTGAAAAATCAAGAGAGAATTACTTTTCTAATGACTCTGAACATAATCTTTCTCAATAAATAGCAAAGAAGGCTGATGGGCAACTCATGTATTCCTAACATGTTTGGAAGGTAGACTAATTTTTGCAACTAAAAACTGGGGATAGAAGCAATACATGGTTTTAGTCCTCTAATTTAAAGAAGTATTGGAAACCTCTAGTGGTTTGTTATGGTCTTCACTTTTCTAAGGAATCTGCATACATTATCTCTTAGCTGCTGCTTTAATCTTTTATGGCTGTCTTTGAAAGTGAAAGTGAAAGTGAAGTCGCTCAGTCGTGTCTGACTCTTTGCAACCCCATGGACTGTAGCCTATCAGGCTCCTCTGTCCATGGGATTTTCCAGGCAAGAGTGCTGGAGTGGATTGCCATTTCCTTGAGGTCTATAATACTCCTTTGACCTCCCTAAATTTTGAACCTTTTATTTAACATACTAAGTTCAAATTTCATAGCATCCTTCTCAATCACCCATTCATCCACCCCTGGTTCCAAATACTCCTCCACCTGCTAACTCACTCAGTTGTCCTTAAATCATAGCACATTAGGAAGATTCTCCCATGAGAGTCATTTGCTGTGGTACATAATTTTAAATAAATTTAGAAATTAAATAGGATAAAAAGATGGGCTAGGTTATGGAGGAGAGAGTAGAGAATTGGAGTGACTAACTGATCTGACAAATACATAGTGTACTGCTTATTTTTTAAAGGATTTTTAAAATATGAACCATTTTCAAAGTCTTTGTCGGATTTGTTACAATATTGCTTCTGTCTTATGTTTGGGATTTTTGGCCATGAGGCATGTGGGATCCTAGCTCACTGATCAGGGATTGAACCCACACCTACTGCATTGGAAGGTGAAGTCTTAACCACTGAACCACCAGAGAAGTCCCTGCATTGTTTATTTACTACTGCAGATAACTAGATAGACATAGTTAACTGTATTATTAATTAGTTAATTCATAATGATGGAATCCTGGTTCTAGCTGCCCCGAGATTAAATCTATTCCTAATGTGTTGACTTATTAGTTCTATTGGAGAAAAGCTTCAAAGCCTAGAGAATATAAGGAGGATGAAGGGGTAGAAGTAGGGTAGAGGTGGAATTTATCTCTGATGATCCATGCATGAAATATTTTAACTTTGAAATGGGATCTCTTATAGCAATGCTTATTTTCCAGTGATCATTTTGATCACAGTGGCCTTCCCCAATGGCTCAGTGGGTAAAGAATCTGCCTGAAATGCAGCAGACACAGATGAGATTTGATCCCTGGGTCAGGAAGACCCCCTGGAGAAGGAAATGGCAATCCCCTCCAGTATTCTTGCCTGAAGAATCCCCTGGACAGAGGAGCCTGATGGACTACAAAATCCATGGGGTTGCAAAGAGTCAGACACAGCTAAGTGACCAAGCACACTTCTTGGTCATGATACTCTTTTGCAATAAATGAAAAACAAAACCCATGAGAAGAAACTGGTTTGTATTTTCTCTGGGCCAAACCCAGTAGACCCAAGGAAATCAAGCTTATAAGGAAATTTGAGAGCAGCCTGGGAGCACAGACATACTCTTGAGGCTTCTCTTGGACTTTTGGAGTTTTTGAATGTTTTGTTTATTTGTTTAAATGGGAACAGGTATTTGAAAGCAACACCTAAGGGTAAGTATTATAAACAAATTCTTCTGTTCTTAGTTTCATACTAGGGAGTACTAAGAATGTCAGGATGGCCAGGGAAATGTGAAACCTTTCTTGAAATTTGAGATGGATGTGTCCATGCTCAGTTGAATCCAACTCTTTGTGACCCTATGGACTGTAGCCCACCAGGCTCCTCAGTCCATGGGATTTCCTAGGCAAGAATACTGCAGTGGGTTGTGATTTCCTCTTCCCCGCTCAGGGATTGAGCTTGTGTCTTCTTAGTCTCTTGCACTGCAAGCAGATTCTTTACCACTTGAGCCGCTGGGGAAATTGGAAATTTGAGATGATCATGTAGATTTTTCTGTTTTCCTCCAAATAATTTTTGAAGTTATTTTGCAAAGCTAGGGCAGAGGAATTCAGCTGCTCTTATGAATTATTCTGATGGAGCAGACAAGAGGTGGTTTTTGTGAAGGTTAACTGGAGGAAGAATCTGATGTCTATATTACATTTCACCTCAAAGTTCCCTAATGAGTTCTTCCATGAGCTGGTCACATGCTAACTTGGAAATCACAAAGCATGATGTCAGGGTCTGGATACTGCACTTCATTCACCTCTAAGGTACTCTTTATTTCTTTCTGCTCTCCTCCATGTCTTTTGCTTTTGTGGTTGTTGACCATAGCACAGTTACAGGCGTCATTCTTTGTCAACAATTTCAGTATGTTCCAGTTTGCAAATTTACAGCATTGATAAAGTAGAAACATTCATTTTTCATAAAACAAAACCTGAAATTTCATCTGTGTTCAGATTGGATTTTATCACACGGCTAACTTGCTGTTTTAAAAAAATGGGAAAAGGAGTCAGGAAAGGAGACACACTTTTCCCTATTTACTCTTTCATTCTATTTGAAAATAAGTATTACTTATTTCTTAAACTCTGTGAGATAATTAGTCAACTGATTAGTTAAAAAATCACCTCTGAGATGGTTTTCAGCACTTCTTTGAGATGCCTCAATAAAAGGGTGTCTGCCTGAGCTCCAGTGCTGCTCTCATTCAAATTTAGAGCAATCAAGGGGGAAAACGTAAAAGCTGAAATATTCAGGAGAAGGAAGATTTTGTTTACATAATTTAAATTTATCTCAAACTAACAAAGACCAAAGCAAGTACTGAAATTTGCTGGAACAATTGTCTCTGCAAAACTGAGCAGCATTTCATTGCCTCTATCCACTGTTAACAAGCTAGAAAACAAAGCTAATGAGGACCACAGCTCAGCAAGTCACCGAGGAGAAGGTTCCCATCCATCCAGTCTCCAGGTGCAGCCTTCAGTGGACTATAACCTTTTAGTGTCTTCTGTTCACTCACAAACCCAGAGGCTAAGGTTGCTGATTGCTTCTCTGGGAACATAATCAGCCTTTCCTGGGCAGAAGGGAAGCTGTGGTGGTGAGAACTGCTCCAATAGAATGGGATGAAGGGAGTGATGGATCTGAGTCTGCCGCAGGGATATATGCATAGCCACCCAAAGACCGGAGAAGTAAGGATCTGGAAATCAGCATTAGTGTGGGCCCAGTGTGAAGCTAGAGAAAAAAGAGAATATGCTGCATGACCTTGATTAAGGCACTGCGTGCACAGGGAAGAGGTGTATGGATTTCCAGTTAGCCCAGCCTCGTGTCCTACCTGAATTCCTCTTCTAATGGTAACTCCATGGTAACGAAACATGTTACCTGTTCTTATCATCCTCGAGTTTTGGCCTTTCTCTGGCACTTACCGCTGTTGACCATATTCTTCTTAAAACTCCCTTCCACGTTACTAAGACTTCTTAGAGAGCAAGTCTATAGCTCATAAAGGTAATAATATTAATAATCATTACCAATTATGAAACATCTTCCATGAACCTGGTTCTTTGCAGAAGCCTCTTTGATATCTCATAGTTAAAATTACTCCTAGGAAAATAAAGCTTAGAGCGGTGAAGGGACATAATTCATATTTCTGATGTCACATGACTAGAGTCCCCAACCCTGTTACTTCCTACCCATGGAACATTAAAGTGAGCTACCTAAAAGCTATCTGCCATCCTGTAGCACTGTGTGTGTTAGTCACTCAGTCATGTCCGATTCTTTGTGATCCTATAGCCCGCCAGACTCCTCTGTCCTTGGGATGCTCCAGGCAAGAATACTGGAGTGGGTTGCCATTTCCTTCTCCAGGGCATCTTCCTGACCCAGGGATTGAACCTAGGTCTCCTGTGTTGCAGGCAGGTTCTTTATTGTCTGTACCACCAGAGAAGTCCCTCTTTAGCACTGAAGCAGATACAAAGAAGTGGAGCATGTTGGAAAGAGTAGGAGTTTTAGAACCAGACAGATTCTTGGTCCTGATACATGGAAGATGCTCAGTAATTGATAGTTCACCACCACCATCATCACTGTCACTACTGTGATCATCATCACCATCATCAGACACGAGCTGTCTTTTCTGAAACTTTTGCTCATTTCAGTTTATTACACTTCCTTGTAAGTGCCTTGCAACTGTAATAGCATGGTGTGCGTGTGTGTGCTATAATAGCGCAGTGTGTGCATGCTCAGTTGCTCAGTTGTGTCTGACTCTTTGCACCCTCATGGACTGTAGCTTGCCACACTCCTCTGTCCGTGGAATTCTACAGCCAAGAATATTGGAGTGGATTGCCATTTCCTTTAGCAAGGGATCTTCCCAACCCAGGGATCAAACTCACATCTGTACTGGCAGGTGGATTCTTTATCACTGACCTGGGAAACCCCTCCATAGCATAGTAGCTACTTATTAAAAATTCCTAAAATATTTTCTGAAGGACTAACATGGTTATTTGTCTTTCCAGATATAATACCATTGACAAAAGGACAAATCAGCAAAGTAACAAATTCAGTTGTACAGTTCTACAATTGGCATTCTAGTCTACAAATCAGGCTATAAGGCTATTTCCCTAATTTTAGCACAATAGGGCCTACAAGAGCCCAGCACAGAAGAAAGAGCCTCAGACTCCCCTTCAACCACTATCTCAAGCTACAAGTCTAGGTAACAAAGAGTCATTAGACACCTTCAACCAAGGAAATCAGGACAGTCTTTAAGAAACAAGAAAACCCCAAGACAGTAAATGTAATCCCAGCTAAATGCTTTGTTAGAATGAAAGGAACAGGGCCTTGTATGCTTTAATCTTTTGACCTTGTTAATGGAAGACATGGAATAAAATTGTTTACCTGAATTTTACTACAACAGGGCTGAAGGAAATCAGCTAATGTCGGAAGTTTGCATGAATGTCTTAAAAACTTCATCTTCTGAAGCCAGTCATAACATTGCCACTCAAAGAAAATGAAAAAAGTACTTCCAAATGCTAAAAGAGATTTCTATCTTCCCATCATTCCAACAGCAACTGCTATAAAATATGTTCTAAAACAAACACAGAGCACTAAAAATTCCACTGTTTAAACTAAAAGTCAAACATCTGTCTCACTGCTTTCTAGTTTCACCAATGTTCCTGAGGGTCTCCTCTAAAACTACAAAAATCTGGAGCTTTCCCCCCTCTCATGCATCTCAAAGAGTTTTGGGATTTTTAAAATCATCTTCATTAGTCAATCATTGCTTCTCTTTCAGCTCAAACAGATATGAAAGAAGGACCATCTATAGAGTGAAATCAGCATCCTGATTCCAGAGGATGTGGGGAGAGAGTATAGAATTGTGGCGATAAGCGGGACAGATCTGGGTTGAACCCTGTCTCTGCAGCTTACTTTCCAAGTGACCTTGGTATCAACTCAATCTTACAGAATCTATGTTTCTTATGTATGAAAAACGTCAATAATACCTGGGTCTAATGATAATGATGAAGATTCAGAAAGACAGTTTATAAAGTTTTTGCCTGGCATCTAGAGATTATTTGCCTGGCATAAAGAATAGAGACCATTATATCATTATTGTCCTCCTTCACTTGGAGGGAAGAAAATTAATAACTATCACTCACTGAGCACTTATTATAGATCTTGTGTATACTAGCATCTAATTCCTGTGTGTGTGTGTGTGTGTGTGTGTGCATGCACCTGCGTGCGTGTTGTGCCAGGCAGCATGTGGAATCTTAGTTCTTAGTTTCTTGACCAGGGACTGAACCCATGCTACACTCCTTTGGAAGTTCAGAGTCTTAACCACTTGGCCACCAGGGAAGTCCCAAGCATTTAACTCTTTAAACCATGTTGCAAAGGCAGTCTTATTACCCCCCATTTTACAGACAAGCCACACAGCTACCATGCAGTAAAGCTAAGGTTCAAATCCATATTTGTTTCCCTCTAAAGTCTGGGTTCTCTCTGATGTTCTTCACTGTCTTCTCAAACCCAAGAAACAGATTGACCTAGTCACCTGAACACTGATAACTTTCAATAAGGAATTTCTCTTCCAAGAAATTTTCCTAGTTGCCAGCCTCTTTGAAGGCAAGTTTTTCCATGTTATCATAATTGATCACAAGTCAGGAACCCTATCCAGTCCATCATTTACCATCTCAATAATGGGACCCACAAGCCTTACACATGTCTGGGTCATTCTATACTTTCTGGTCTTGGTTGACAGATGGCTGTGAAACCCTCTGACTCTGAGAAACTGTCATCTGTCAATTCTAGCAATAAGTTTGATTTATAAGTACCTTAGTCTGTTGGGGTTGCTATAACAAAAATAACATGGACTGGATGGCTCAAACAACAAACATTTATTTCTCTTGATACTTGAGCCGGGGATGTTCAAGATCAAGGTGCGGGCAGATTCAGTATCTGATGAGAGCCTGCTCCATTGTTCATAGACAGAGACCCTTTTCTCCCTGTGTCCTCACAGGACAGAAGATGAGAGGGAGCTTTGGTGTCTCCTTCAGAAGAGCACTAATCCCATTCACGAGGGCTCTCCCCTCATGATCTAACCACCATAGTTCCCATCTCCAAATATCATCATTTTGGAGGTTAGGATTCAACATATGAATTCGAGGGGACACAAACCTTCAGGCCATAGGACTCAGCCAATATTTGCAAGAATAAAATCAGCACACCATCTCCTGAGGGTTATTCATTTATCCCCTTCTGGCCATCTTCTTCCTGTTGCTTTGGGTTCTGGTGTGAGCTCTCAGCATCATTTGCATTCTATGAGTGATGGAGAACACACCATAGATTCACATCAACCATACTACCCGTCCATAACTCCTACAGGCAGCCTGGTATTTTGTTCTTGGACTGCATTCTGGGAAGATGGTAGGTGGTTGGTAAAAGACTCACTGGGGATAATTATGTGTTGTTGTTCATTGTTCACTCACCAAGGCGTGTTTGACTTTTTGTGACCCCATGAACTGCAGCATGCCAGACTTCCCTGTCCTTCACTATCTCCTAGAGTTTGCTCAAACTCATGTCCATGGAGTCAGTGATGCCATCCAACCATCTCATCCTCTGTCGCCCCATTGTCTTCCTGCCTTCAATCTTTCCCAGCATTGAGGTCTTTTCTAATGAGTCAGCTGTTCGCATCAGGTGGCTGAATTATTGGAGCTTCAGTTTCAACATCAATCTTTCCAATGAATACTCAGGGTTGATTTTCTTTAGGATTGACTGGTTTGATCTCCTTGCTAATTATGATAATTTATCCCAATTGTCGTCTCCAGGTTTAACAATTCTGAAATCATCTTTGTATGTAAGGTTAGAAGGGTATGTGAAGTGAAGTGAAGTGAAGTCGCTCAGTCGTGTCTGACCCTTTGCAACCCCATGGACTATAGCCTACGAGGCTCCTCTGTCCATGGGACTTTCCAGGCAAGAATACTGGAGTGGGTTGCCATTTCCTTCTCCAGGGGATCTTCCCCACCTAGGGATTGAACACGGGTCTCCTGCATTGTAGGCAGATTCTTTACTATCTGAGCCACCAGGAAAGTCATGTAGAAGGGTATACATATCACTTAACATTTTTAAGCCAATTTATCACCTATGTAAAATGAATTAAGATTACATTGAGTTCTTTCCAGCCCTACAATACTCTAATTATATTTTTCTACATGATCACCCAACCCGTTGGTCTCCCCCAAAGTAGAAGACAGTCTTAGAATACACGACAATGAACTATATCTATGATCAGGGGATATTGATACAAATTAATCTTAAAAGCCTTTATGAGCTCTTTTAGGTGGAATAATTACAGTCATTTAGAGTAACTAAGCACAGCATGGAGTAAAATGAATCTAAACTTAATCAAAACTATCACTGATGTATGTATGTATCATTCTGTGATTATAAACATTGGTGATAATGTAACAATGGATTTTCTTATAAATGTTATTTTTATTTCATAAAAATAATAAATACATAACACATAAAGACATGGTAACTAACATATAAAAGGAAAACACTTAAGTGCACTAGTAGGGCAAAATTTTTATTAAAATAATTTCATTTTTGTTTAATTTACATGATTTCAAGGATATTGAAAAATACCCTTAAAATAAAACAAATCTTTAAACACACTCAGAAATGTTTTGTTTTTCTAACTAAAATAGACTATCTTAAGTTTACTTATTACCCATTTCTCAAGAAAGGGCTTATGTAAAACACTCACTAAAATAGATTTGCAGACCCATTTTTGAGGCAGGGGATTCGAGTAAGCATACTTAATCTACCATTTTGATGGAATCCGAAGGATTTTTGTTAAATGCTGAAATACTTTGAACCCAAGTGTTTAAGCTTCAAACCAAGCGTTAAGCACTGGAGGAAATCTAAGTCAAATTCGATTCAAGTCAACCTAAGATCTTTAGCTGAAAAAGTACTTATGTTCTTAAAAATATATATTAGATGAGATTCTTGTAAGCATTTTGGTGCACATATACATACCAACACGTGTACTTTTTTCTGTGAATTCTGAAAAACCAGTTGACCACTCATTTTGAGGCATTTAAAAAACATGATTGTTTCTATATTCATTTAATGAATATTTTGTATTGAATACTTATCTGTATTGAATGCAAACTCCAAAATAACTCAAGGTAAAGCATCAAAAGACACAAATGACAACCAAGCTGTCAAAAATCAGAGAAAATTTTGTAAGAGATAGATAAAACCCAAGTTTGCTATTAAAATTAAGTCATCAAAGAGCTAAAATATTGACCCCTTCCCTGGGGTCACAGAGATGAACACATCAAACAGGTGCAGTGTAGGTCCTCTTTGATGGCAGGGGGTGGGTCTTATTTGTCTATAGATCACCAATACTCTGCATAGGGCCCAGCACATTGAAGATGCATGAATATTAATAAATTTGCCCTCG
Source organism: Ovis aries (assembly GCF_016772045.2). Taxonomy (NCBI): domain Eukaryota; kingdom Metazoa; phylum Chordata; class Mammalia; order Artiodactyla; family Bovidae; genus Ovis; species Ovis aries. The sequence continues at coordinate 70,590,249 of NC_056059.1, read as the reverse complement.
TTTAAGGTCATAAGCCACTGCAAGACACATATTTGAGATTTTTGTGAAGTTACTGCTTACTTTCCCAGGTGGTACAAATAATAAAGAATCGACCTGCCAAGGCAGGAGATGCAAGAGATGACCTCTGGGTCAGTAAGATCCCTGGAGAAGGAAATGGAAACCCACTCCAGTATTTCTTGCTTGGGAAAGTCCATGGATAGAGGTTGCAAAGAGTCAAACATGACTGTACATGCATGCTCACACACACACAGAACTTATTAGATCCATTGTCAATAGGACACAAAAATATTTGGATTTTTTTAATCCAAAATTACCAGGTCTGTCTAATTGATGAGGGTTTGCTAGTACCAGGGAATGGCTTTGAAGGATTTTTTCCTGTGTTCCATTTCTCTTGCTCAATATACATACCCACAATTCTATACAAACCTGCAGTTCTTTAACATGGCAATCAATATTTTCTTAACATATTGATATGAGGTCTATAAGAGAACCTCAAAGCTCTTCCACTTCAATCCTCACTACCACTTTGCCGCTCCTTATCCCCTGACTGGTAACTGGGGTGAGAACTCATTCATAAGGGCATCTCTTGTTAGATAACTGGTAGCCCCCCATAAACTGAAACATTCCATGAGCAAATGGCCCCAAGATGTTGCTGTGAGAACCAACAAGACAAACTAGACTAGTCAAGGGAATCACAGGCCTCCTGTTACAAAGACGAACTCATCTTCAATGATCCAATGAAAATGCAAATTTAGGGAAAACAAATTGGGTTATTTGGAGGATGATATGTACACTGAGGATATTCATGTCATTGTGGTTTCCTGAGGAAATGGCCTCTGTTTTGCTTGACAGCAAAATGTCAGTTTTAATTATTCAAATCGACATCCCACAGTACCTTTTATGAAAATAGAGGTAGATTCAGAAGAATGGACCGAAATTGGGGTTTTCATTTTGGAAAATTAGAATGGTCAGCAACCTTTGGTGGTCCTGTAAAAGAGAATTCTTGAGTGGCTCTTCCCAACTCTCTTGGTAACAGAAGTTGGTTAGGTAACCTTGGGCAGGAATTCTTCCTCTGCCATCTTGTCTTCCTTAAAACAATTGAATAAGCTCTTGTAAGTAAAAGCCCTTTTGTGGCACCCAATGTAATGTGAAACACAAAGATGAGAAGTGTTTTTTGAAATTACATAATGAGATGGTCTTTGAGAAATTGGTGCATATTTTATTGCAATGGTTATTATTATTATGAATATTTGACAAGCTCTCCCAATGTGGTATATCAAGTGTCTATTGCCACAATAATGTTCCATAACAAACAACTTACTGCATGCCAAAATACACTGTTATTTAGCTCATGAGTAGGCGTGTTAGCCAATTTGGGCTGTGCTTGGCTGGGCAGTTCTGGTCTTCTCTGGACTCCTTTAAAGGTATGGTGGTTGACTGACTGTCACCAAGTCCAATATGGCCTTGGCTGAGAGACTGGGGCAATTCCACTCTGCTTCATGTAATTCTCATCTTCCAACAGACTAATGTGGATATGTTCTCATGGTAACAGCAAAGGACAAGAGCAAGATCAATCCCAATTTCATGAGTTCTTTTCATGCATCTCATTAGCTAATATCTTATTGGCCAAATCAAGTCACATGACAGTCAGAATGGAAACACCAACCAAGTTTTTGGTAGACACCAACGAGTGAAGAACGGGGACCAGTAAAGCAATCAAACTACTACACAAGATGTTAGTATTGTTTACACAGGAACATTCACCTATGTTACTTTATTTTTGCAGAATTTAAAAGGAATTTTGACTGTATCAGAACAATTTAAAGCAGTATTTCTCAAATTTTATTGCAACTTACTGTAAGAAATAGATTAGACATACAATGTGACTCATTTTATATAGAATTTCACTAAATATTATTTCTTCTTATTATGAACATTTCTTTCTATTTTGCTATTTAATTTTTTAAACTGCTGGCTGTCCACTAAATTAATTTCAGGATTCTCTAATGAGTCAAAATCAACATTTCAAAAAGTACTGATTTATACAACTCTAGCCTTCCATGATCCTTTTCTTGTTTTCAAGACCGCTATAGAAGACAAATGAAGTAGACTGTCTGAACTGGGAATGTTACAATTCAATGACAAATGATCCATAGAACTCAGAAGTGTGAGCATACCATTTTCAGCAACATGGATGGACCTAGATAGAGGTTATCATACTAAGTGAAGTAAGCTGGACAAAGACCAATATCATACCATGTCACTTATATGTAGACTCTTAAAAAAGGGACAGAAATGAACTTATTTACAAAACAGAAACAGACTCACAGACACAGAAAACAGAGGGAAAGAGTGGGAGGGATGAATTAGGGGTTTGGGATTAAGAGATACACACTACTATATATAAAATGTATAACCAACAAAGACCTTCTTTATAGCACAGGGAATTATACTCAATATCTTATAATAATCTGTAATGGAAAAGAATCTTAAACAGAATACATAAATGTAAATAAGAATATATATATGTGTATAGATATATATAACTGAATCACTTTGCTGTACACATGAAACTAATACAACACTGCATATAAACTATATCCCAATAAAATTTTTTAAATAAAATTAAAAGTGAAAAAAAAAGAAGTGTGGGCCTAAGTGGTCTGGGACCTGGTTTCCCCTGCTCTTTCCCAGAGCCAAATGACCTCTAGCATTTTGAGACTGAGAGATGGCAGAAGGAAAGAGAAGATAGTATTACTATCCATTGAAACATTTGGCTAAGTTCTTTACTATAGGAACATTTTTACAAGGAAACTGAAGCTTAGAGAAAATAAGTTAGCCAAGGTCACACAATATCTGGCAGAGCAGGGATTTAAAGGTCTCAAGTGCCTCTTATTCCATCAAAGCCCCTATTTCCATGTCATAGTAGGAAAAAAGCAGTATGAGTCAAATTATTCCCACTGATATGTGGCATAAACATATATTTAATAAGGATCCACTCAGAGTAAGATGTTGCTTTGTAGTATATTGAGAAAGATATATAAGAGGGTATCTAAGAAACAAGATTCTTATTACAAAACGTATGAGTACAGTGCTTGGAAAACTACAATTTAAAAGTTTCAGGTTTTACTTTAAAAGTGTGTTTATAGGGGAAGAGATCCCAGGTGAAGACTTGAGTTTACTTTTGAGGCTGGTTATTGTTTTTGTTCATGTATTTGTTTGTTTTTTCTGGAACAACCATCACTTTGGGAACTATTAGTTATGCAAATCTAGGTCATATTCCACTCATAGTTCATGGGAAAATCCCCAATGCAGGAAAGCAACCTGAATTTTAAAATGTAGTGTTCTGCTTACTCAGGTAAATTTAGAAGATGTCTTAAAGAGAGTTGCATCTCTGCAGACAATTTGTCCCTTAGAGAGTAGTTATTCTTCTAACAATGACTTCAGATGGCTCGATGCCTCTTCAGCATTATGTGTCTTTGGAGAGGTTTGTAATATTTTCTTTTCTAAGTCATTGTCCGCAGCACACCAGAAAAAGAAACAGGCTAGGCTCAGTGTCGTCTATTCTAAAAAAGTGATAAGGTCCTAAAACACGGCGTTGTGCATGCTACATCACTCAGTCATATCCAACTCTTTGCGACCCTATGGACTGTAGCCCACCAGGCTCCCCTGTCCATGGGATTCTCCAGGCAAGAATGCTGGAGTGGGTTGCCATGCCTTCTTCCAGGCGATCTTCTCGACCCAGGTATCAAACCAGGGTCTCTTATGTCTCCTGCATTGGCAGATGGGTTCTTTACCACTGTGCCACCTGGGAAGCCCGCACATGGTGTTATGTGAGACTAAAAGGTCCAGGTGTTGGACAGTGTACTGATGTCAGATTAGTGTTGGAGGTGTCTTGGAAGCGGGGAGTCATAAGGTAAGGCGCTATTTCCCTAGGCTTTTCTGAAAGAAAAAAATTACTTCTTCCTTCCAAGTGCTATGGAAGGCAGTCCTTCCTGGACAGGAAAATAGGGACTGGGGAATGTGGGGTCTGGGAAGAGGAGAGTGAAAATTCCTCTTTCCAGGACTCTGTGAAATTTAGCCTGGACTCCAAACCCCATCGGTGAGACTAGGACCCAGGTGTGGGAAAGTAAATTAGCTATTGTGACGTGGCAACAGGATGGAGAGAGTAGGTGAACCAGGAGGCCTGAGAATGGGTCTGGTGCTGGGTGGTAGTTATCAGCAGATCTCTGTGTTATAATACTCTCTCACACACCTTTTGAGCTTTAGAGAATTAAAGATAGGGGTCAATCCAATATTGGGGATAAAATAAGAAAAGAAAGAACAGTATCTCAGACAAAGACCAAAAATGGAAGTGACAGTGGTGGTCCAGCGAAGGACAACTTCCCAAAACAGAACGAGGAACCCATGAGAGTCACCAGCGGCAGTAGAGTGATGGTCGGATGAGGAAGCCGGAACAGAAAAGAGCAGGATATAAACGATGTGCAGCTAGCAGCCCGTCAGGCCCCAGAACGGGAAGGTCTCAGGCACACTTGGGAGATACTCTGAAGGCGGCTAATTTTAGGTGGTCACTCTGGTAGGGCTTAAGACAGAATTTAGATCCTCTTTCTGGGAATGTGATTATACAGTGGATATAATAGGGAATCCCAATACAGAGGACCTCAACATAGTGGATAAAATATTCAGAATATAATTTAAAATGCTTAGTTAAGTTATAGAAAATGCAAGAAATATTCATAGGATAAAAATAATTTAATAAGCCATGAATCTAAAGCAGTAAGTGGGCATTAAAACTAAATCTCGTCTTCAGGAAATCTGCCAATACATGCTTGTGAAGAATTGTTTGTTCTAATACACTATAAGCATGTGCTGGGGATAGGAGATAATACCTGGAGTTTGCGCAAGCTAGGACAGCAAAATGAGACCCTTGCATAGAGCCAGTCCTATAAAAGGCAACACCCTAATAAAGGCAAACTAGAAAAATAAATTTAGGATCACAGCAAGAACCCAGTAGGAACTCTTAACCTCTGTCAGCTCTGACTCTGAGTAAAGAAGGAAAATAAAGGCTTCCCTGAGAATTACTAACAACAAGGTGATTATCATGTAGGTTTAGTGTCAAAATTCACCCTACCTGGTGGCCTGAAAAACTCAGCCTGAGAACTGAGTTTAAATGATTAAAGGTTAACAATGACACACGGTGCCTGAAAAAGTAATCACAAATCTCTGGGGAAATGATTAAATCCAAAGGGAATTAATCAAATTCCCAAAAAAAGTTTCAATGACCATGAGCCCCCAGTTTAAAAAAAATAAATTACAGACACATGAGGAAACAAACCATTATGAGCAGAAGCATGAGAAATAATAAATAATAATATCAGAACCACATGAATTGGGAAAACTAGATATAAAATTTAAATTAATGGGGCTATTAAAAAGTATGATCAAGGAACCAGAAAATATTGCTTAAAAGATGGTAATATTTGATATTAAGGAATTACCATGGGCTTTTTCTTAATTTCAATATTTAACTATTTCAGATAAAATGATGTGATGTGTGGGATTTCCTTCACTATTATCTGAAGTGGGAAAGAAAGTAGCCAGAGACATAGAGGAAAAAAGATTAGCCATGAATTGTTCATTGTTGAAGCTGGATAATGGATAAATAAGGATCTACTGTGCTATTCTCTTTACTTTAGTAGGTTTGAAGTTTTTCATGTTAAAAATATTTTTTAATGAGCAGGGAATATGAATAAAAGCCAAATAGAACTTCTAATAACAGAAAAATATACTAAATAAAATTTGAGACTCTGGAAAATCCCATGGATGGAGGAGCCTAGTAGGCTTCAGACCATGGGGTCGCTAAGAGTCAGACACGATTGAGCCACTTCCCTTTCACTTTTCACTTTCATGCACTGGAGAAGGAAATGGCAACCCACTCCAGTGTTCTTGCCTGGAGAATCCCAGAGACAGGGGAGCCTGGTGGGCTGCCATCTTGGGGTCGCACAGAGTTGGACACAACTGAGGCGACTTAGCAGCAGCAGCAGCAGCAGCAGACATAGTATAGATCATACTAGAAACAACTGACAAGAGAATTAGTGAAACAGAGAATAGATCTGAAGTACCTAGCAAGAATGCAGTAGCAAGACTTCCCTGGTGGTTCAGTGGCGAAGATTCCGAGCTCCCAATGCAGGGGGCCTGGATTCCACCCCTGGACAGGGAACAAGATTCCACATGCTGCAACTAAAAAGATCCCACATGCCACAACTAAGACCCAGCGTGGCCAAAATAAATAAATATTTTTAAAAAAGAAGGAGACTGCAGTAGAGAGACTATATCATAGGCTGACTATATGATGCTTTGACATACCTAGAAAGCAGACTCAGGAGACTAAAAATACGTCGAATAAGATATCAGAGGTAAATAATACGAAAAATAGGGAAGATGTAAAACTGAAGAGATAATAGCCAAGAATTCTCTAGAACTAATAAAAGACACAAATGCTCAGATTCAGGAAGCCTACATCACAAGCAAACAAAGTCAAGCCTCGATTCATGATGATGACAGATCATAATAATTAAAAAAGGTTCTTTAGGAGAAAAGATGTATTATATGGAAAGGAGTGGTAGACTGAAAATTGAGTTCTCAACAGCAACACTGAGACTCAGAAGTCAGAGAAATAGCTTCAAAAAATGAAATGGGCTATCTCTCTCACCTTACACAAAAGTAAATTCCAGCTGTATCAAGGACATAGATGTAAATCTAAAATTTTTAAAACTTTAAAAAGAAAATAAGTGAGATGATCTTAAGAGCTTTGAAGCAAGGAAGACTTTCTTAAATGAGACAAAAAGCAAAATGAAAAAGAAAATTTTATTTGATTAAATTAATACAAGAAAAGTTATGACCAACCTAGACAGCATATTAAAAAGCAGAGACATTGCTTTGCCAACAAAGGTCCATCTAGTCAAAGCTATGGTTTTTCCAGTAATCATGTAAGGATGTGAGAGTTGGACTATAAAGAAAGTTGAGCGCTGAAGAATTGATGCTTTTGAACTGTGATGTTGGAGAAGACTCTTGAGAGTCCCTTGGACTGTGAGGAGATACAGTCAGTTCATCCTAAAGGAGATTAGTCCTGAATATTCATTGGAAGGACTGATGCTGAAACTCCAATACTTTGGCCACTTGATGCGAAAAACTGACCCATTGAAAAAGACCCTGATGCTTGGAAAGATTGAAGGCGGGAGGAGAAGGAGACAACAGAGGATGAGATGGTTGGATGGCATCACCTACTCAATGGACATGAGTTTGAATAAACTCCAGAAGTTGGTGATGGACAGGGAGGCCTGGCGTGCTGCAGTCCATGGGGTCGCAGAGTCAGACATGACTGAGTGACTGAATTGAACTGAACTGAACTGACATTAATATCAACAGCTCTATATTCTAAAGACTACAAAGAAAGCTTAAACAGAAGCTAAAACTAGGACAAAATACTTGCCATATAGATAACGAATGAGGGATTAGTATCCAGAATGTAAATATTTTAAAACACCTAAAATCTCATGAGAAAATAACTCAATAGAAAAGCAGATACGGTTCAAGAGGGAGGAAAAGGAAAGACAAATAAAGATAAATAAACAATAAAGACAAAACAAAGAAAAAAAGCATATATGTTATAAAAAAATATTTTACAGAATAGAAAACATAGCAGCAAATAAGCGTATACTAAAAATGCCCATGCTGTTGAGAGAAAAAAACAAATCAAGGAGGTATTCATTCAATCTAATTCCATTTATATAAATTTAAAAACATACATAATTAAAAAGTTATTCTTTAGAGATACATTTTGGCCTGGTAATAACTACAAAGAAAACAAGAGAATAATAAATATAAAATTCAGGACAGTGGTAATCTCCACGGAGAGGATGAGGGATGTTATTAGGAAGGATTACAGAGGAGGATTCGAAGAATATGAAATATTCTCTCTTGAACTGTGTGATGTGTGCAGGGGTGTTTGTCTTATGGATATTTGTATTATGCTTGAAACATACATGTTATATGTTATATCATATTATGTGTTAGAACTCTATATATAGATATCTAAATCAATCTATCATGTTTACATATAGGATAAATACACGTGTGTTACACATCATACCTTGTTGTGCTGAATTGATCACAAAATAGATCCCGTTTGTCACCTTTCTACCCTTTTCAGCAGAGGAAATGAGTGGGAAACTATCCCTCTTTTCATAGACTATGTGAAAAGCTTTTTTTTTTTATGGTAGTATTTTTTAATTTTTATTGAAGTACAGTTGATTTACAAAAATCTTTTCTTAAAACAAGGAAATTCCATGTAGACAGCTTTCTGAACAGTACTGCTGATTTCCAAATCTCATTTGATTGCCCACTTCCATGTAAATCATTTTTGTTAAACATGAAGTTATATAAAAATTGATGTGTTTTCCATGCTTCCCTTTTCCTGTAAAGGCTAAGGATCTTAAAATAACACGACGGAGCTCTAAGCTGAAACCTAAACACGGCAAAACATGTAAATCCTCAGGCTATATCTGACAGAGAGCTAATTATATAACTTGGGCTTTCCTTCCCCAGAAACAGGCTCTGTCTACCTGCCTCATGCAACAGGGATTGGGAAGGGAGGGTATATTCTGAATGGTGAAGAAAAATTTTACTAAACACAGGGTATTTCTAGAGCAATCTTCTTTTCCATTATGCAGGGGCACAAATATATTTCACGTATAGTATGTCATGTCAATTTAAAAATAAACTTTCAAATTTGGAAATTTTAGGTTTATAGAAAAATTGTGAGGATGGTACAGGGTTTTCATATACTCCATGAGTTGGTTAGATGGCATGACTGACTCAGTGGACATGAATTTGAGCAAATTCTGGGAGATAGCAGAGGACCGAGGAGCCTGGCATGCTGTAGTCCATGGTGTCATGAAGATTTGGACATGACTTTGTGACTGAATAACGGCAATACACTCCATTCCCTCCAAAACACACATACTCACGTAGTTTTCTCTACTATTTGTGTCTTATACTTCTGTGATGCATGGATCACATTGGTGGTGGTGGTGTAGTCGCTAAGTCGTGTCTGACTCTTGTGACCCCATGGACTTCAGCCTGCCAGGCTCCTCTGTCCATGTGGATTCTCCAGGCAAGAATACTGGAGTGTGTTGCCATTTCCTTCTCCAGGAGATCTTCCAGAGCAAGGAATCGATCCCAGGTCTCCTGCATTTCAGACAGATTCTTTACCGACTGAGCTACAAGGGAAGCCCATGGATCACATTAACGAACTAACGTTAATATCTTATTAACTAATCCACATTTTATCCAGATTTCTTCAGTTTCCTCCTAATGTTCTTTTCCTGCTCAAAGATCCCATCAGGGCTCCAGGTAACACTGTCATCACATCTCCACAGGCTCGTGTTGTGACAGATTCTCAAACTTTCCTTCTTTATGATGATCTTGAAAGTTTTGAGGATTAATGGTCAGATATTTTGTAGAATGTCCCTCATTTGGAATTGTCTGATATTTTTCTCATGATTTGACTAGGGTTATGTTCTTTTGGAAGAAAAAACTGCAGGGGTAAAATGCCATTATCATAAAGTTTCCTTTTTCTTAATCTCATTTTTCATTTTTTTAATGGTGAGGCAATGGCACCCCACTCCAGTACTCTTGCCTGGAAAATCCCATGGATGGAGGAGCCTGGTGGGCTACAGTCCATGGGGTCTATAAGAGTTGGACACGACTGAGTGACTTCACTTTCACTTTTCACTTTCATGCACTGGAGAAGGAAATGGCAACCCACTCCAGTGTTCTTGCCTGGAGAATCCCAGGGATGGGGGAGCCTGGTGGGCTGCCATCTATGGGGTCGCACAGAGTCAGACACAACTGAAGTGACTTAGCTTAGCTTATGAGTATATAAGAAAGTATATGTACAGAAAAATAAATTGCCAAGGAATAAATCAAAATACTATCTCAGATACTGAAGTTATTGGATATTTGAATTTTTTTTTTACTTTTTGCTTATCTGTATTTTCTAAATGTTCTGCAATAGACATGTGCTTTTAAAATAGAAAAAAAATTAATGTCTACTTTTAGAGTTGTCTATATTTGTTTGGAAGGAATGATGCTAAAGCTGAAACTCCAGTAGTTTGGCCACCTCATGCGAAGAGTTGACTCACTGGAAAAGACTCTGATGCTGGGAGGGATTAGGGGCAGGAGGAGAAGGGGACGACAGAGGATGAGATGGCTGGATGGCATCACTGACTCGATGGACGTGAATCTGAATCAACTCCGGGAGTTGGTGATGGACAGGGAGGCCTGGCATGCTGCGATTCATGGGGCACAAAGAGTTGGACATGTCCACAGAAGACACGTGTTCAAAGAGTTGGACACAACTGAGCGACTGAACTGAACTGAACTGAACTGATAGTTGTTTGAAAAGGTACTTAGTTCTTCAAATGTAGCTCTTTCTTTCCAGGCCTGGTAGAAATAAGGAAGTACTTGTAGGTGCCACTTCCTGAGCAGTCAGAATAAGCCCCTACTCCATGTTCCAGTCACTTCTCGATCAATACCCACAGCTGAAAGAGAGCCAAGGAGGAAGTCAGAAGGGAAAGGAGAAGGATTCGCCTGAAAGAATCACTCTTACTTCAGCATGGTGGCTCCAACAGAGAGCAGGTCTTTCTGCTATCTCTTTCTCTGTCTGCCTGTTTCTATCATCTCTCCCTTCCTCCTCCTTTCATTCATTCATTCTTTTATTCTCCCAACTAATATTCACTGAAGGCAATGAAAACTGACTAGGTCATCAAAAGACGCCCCTGTCCTCAACACACTGGCTTCCTAGTGTGGTAAGGGCATCTGGCAACAAATACTCTGTTGTGAGGCAGTTAATGCCAAAAAGAAAAATTAAATGGGTAAAGAGAAATAAATGGGAAGGAGAAAAGGAGCTTTGCTATTTTAGAGATGATTGGAAGACCTCTCTGATGAGATGACCTTGAATAGGGACTAGGGTTCCAGGCTGAGGAAGTGCCAAGGACAAAAGCCCTGAGAAGGAATTTTAGGTCCCAGACCTGTGCTGGGGTTAGGGACCTATAGGTTATTCTGTTAGAAGGGAATCCACTGGCAAGTTCTTAGTTAAACAGTAATAGGACCTGAACAAGGCATTTAAAAGATCACTTTGACTTCTGTTTGGAGATTTGACCGGGTGGGTTAGAGGGGGAGATGGGGGTGGAGGGGTATGGCTAGGCAAAGAAACTTATTTGGAGATAATTGCATGAGTTATGGCAAAAGAAGACAATGACTTATACTAAAGTGGTAGAAGTGAAGGTGAAAAAAAGTAGGCGGATTCCGTATATAATTTGATGGAAGAGACAAAGGGATATACTAATTATTTGGATATCAGATATGAGAGTATTTCCAGATTTTGTACATATGAAACTATTTCGTACTCCCCAAAATATCATATCACCCAACTTTTCAGCCTTTGAATTGGTTGAAATTTGAGAAATTCTCATATATATACTTTGTCTTTCAGAAAATATTGGAAGGAAAAGAAGACTGTTTTCTGTTTGTTTTTCTTTTCAATTCACTTCTCTCTCCCATTCTTCTTTCCCCAAAGAAATCCATTCTAATATATGTATGTCTTTAAACATGCTTATAAAAAAATAATAAAAACATAAAAAACATGCTTATATCCTTGTTAAATTCATAATATCATTTATTTATATTCACACATAATTTAGCAAGATATGTTAACAAATATCTCATTTTTTTACTCAACACTGTTTTTAGGATCTATCTATTCATGTTGCTGTTTGCATATCTAGTAATAAGCTTTTGCTTACTGTGTAAACAATATCTACAGCTCTACTGATTAATATCTAGGTTGCTTGCAAATTCCAAAAGACATAATATGACTTCTAGGAATATTCTTATGTGGATGATGCTGTGGACGTGTGTGTGGGTATCTCTGGGATAAAATAACTTCCATTTCCTATTCACATCCTTTATTGGTTTTGCTTTTAGGAGTTCCTCAGATTCTGGATACTAATTCCTGTTAATTTCAGACATTACATTTATTTTCAGTCTGTCACCCATATGTTAATTTTGTCTGTAGTTTGCTTATTGGAACTGAAATCTTTCATTTAAATGTAGTCAAATGATCTGCTATCTTTTTAAAATCCTTTAAGTGTATAGAATTCAGAAGAATCGCAAAAGAAAACTTAGAACAAAGCAATGACTACCCACTCCAGTATTCCTGTCTGGGAAATCTGATGGACAGAGGAGCCTAGTGGGCTACAGTCCATGGGGTTGCAAAGAGTCAGACACAACTGAATCAATTTAGCATGCATGTATATAGGAGTATGACACTCAAAAAAAAAAAAAAAAAGAACATGGTTAACACTGGCAAACTGCCCTTCTGTTGAATGGGGCATGATGTTTGAAAAACATCAGGGTTGTAAGTTTCATTTACTTATGGAGCCACATTCTGCTGCTGCTGCTGCTGCTGCTGCTGCTAAGTCACTTCAGTCGTGTCCGACTCTGTGAGACCCCATAGACAGCAGCCCAGTAGGCTCCTTTGTCCCTGGGATTCTCCAGGAAAAAATACTGGAGTGGGTTGCCATTTCCTTCTCCAATGAATGCATGTATGCATGCTAAGTCGCTTCAGCTGTGTCCGACTCTGTGAGACCCTATGGACAGCAGCCCACCAGGCTCCTCTGTCCACAGGATTCTCTAGGCAAGAATACTGGAGTGGGTTGCCATTTACTTCTCCAGAGCCATGTTCTATCCCCGCTTAACTCCCTCTGACACACAGTAGGTAATTAATAAATCACAGAACACAACTACAATTATATCTCTATTCTGCTCATGGTCTATAAAGGAAGGAAAAAACAAGAAAGACCACATGCAATCAGTATCACCAGAGACAATGACTATTACTCAACAATGCTACTACTAATTTTTTTTCTCTATGAATATAACATGTATAAATATGTATCTCTATGAATACAAGTAGACATAGAAGATTTTTGAAGTAGAATTTGATAAGATACACATTGTTTTTAATCTGCTCCTTTTTTCTTCTTTTCTTTGTTCTTAAAAGGCCACTGCATCATAGGTACTATTCTTAAATCCTTATTTTTATTTTTGTATTTGTTTGCTGGATCTTAGTTGTGGTCTGTAGGATGTCCAGTCCTCCTTGAGGCATCTTTAGTTGCGGCATGCAAACTCTCAGTTGTGGCAAGTGGTGTCTAGTTCCCTGACCAGGGATCAAATTCAGGCCCCCTGCATTGAAAGCATGGAGTCTTAGCCACTGGACCACCAGGGAAATCCCCACAGGCATTATTCTATGTCAACAAATGTACCTACCTCATCATTCTTACTGGCTAATGATTGCAGATATTCCAGTGTTTGCATAAACCATAATTAAACCAATTTCCCATTTTTGAAACTTCAAGTTAGTTCTAGTATATATGTATTACATATGCACTACATTTTCTATGTGCGTTAAATTATTATATATTCAGTTATATCTATCACACAATTATGTAATAATAGTGCTCTTAGAGGAATATCTCTGACCATAAGTCTCTGAACCCTCAATGGAAATGGTCTCTCGCATGCTATTTCTCCACAAGAACTGCTCTCATTTCTATATCTTTTACTCTAAATCCCTGGAATTAAATCTGCAAAAATTAGAAGCATATCAAATTACCCACGCTAAATATTAAAGGGTTTGGGGATTTATTTACTTGCTTGCTTATGCGTTTGCCTGTTTATTTATTCATTTATTCTGGCAAGGTTTGTCAGAAACAAAATTCATCACATTTTAAGCCTAGATTTTGCATTATGTTTTTAGAGTCAAACAGGAAGTTTTCTCAGGTGAGTTTTCAAAAAGCCACACTACTTTTGGATGTAGTGACACATTCTAGGTAATTAAGTATAATGAACCATGCACTGAGAGAGAACTCCAAATCAGAAAAGAAACAAACCTGGCAAAGAAGAACTGTCTGCAGATTGCCGAAAATGGGATTTGATAAGTGAGGCCTGCCAATTTCCCTCTTTCTTGAATAGCAGAAAATCCCACCGAGGGTGTTGATTTCCCTTTAGGCTAGGTGGGGAGGGATGGCGCCCCTAGTGATTAGGAAACATGCATTTCCACTTTGGGCCACCTGTGGTTAATTGTCTTTGTTATCTCAGGAATAGCTTTTCTGGCTCCTCCCCCAAAAATGGATCATCCTCTCAAAGATACCTCAATATAAGTAATAGAATAATTGTAAAAAATGAACAAATGTACTCCTCTGCATTTGAGTGGTTGCCATGGCAATGAGCGAACCACCAGTGCAAATTTCCTGTGAGCCTGCTATACAGGTCCGTGAAGGACCCGACTCTGCATCTCTTAACCAGAGGCTGCCTCTGCTGCTGAGCTTGGGAGGCCCTGTGTGCGCGCAGTTAGAGGACACTCAAACCTCTCGGAGGAGAGCTGCCCACTTTCTAAATGACAGATCTCTCAGCATCTCTATGATCCCACTTCGACTGCTCGCTTGTCCGTTTCCTAATGGAGTCAGCAGAGACGTGATTCACACCAATCCCAAGTGTTCATTAGAAATATTGGTACTAATGAACTCAGATAATTTATTTGAAACATGTACTTAAAAATCACTCATCTTTCTGTTTTCAGGCTAATGAGCTCTTTTCCCCTCTAAGCGGCATAGGAGGCTCTCTATGCGGTTGTCATAATTATATATTTGGGGCTGGTCTCCTTCTATCTTTAAGTTTTTGTGTCTTTCTCTTTTCCCAATTCTTCTTATTCCAAAGGGTTTGCTTCCATGTCATTAGTTACTGTCCAGAATGTATTAAGGAAATCACTGCTATCAGGATCCATAACTGGGATACAGCATGAAAAAGCCAATAGAAGTCAGAGCTTGGAGGTGGGGAGAGGGAAAACACACTGGACGTTTGGGTCCTGTTTGACAGCCACGGATCCCAGAGTCTCCCAGTCAAAATGGCCTTTGATCTCTGGCCAACTCAGAACCCTTCTTCCCCAACTCCATCCCATCCCTCAGGCTTTTAATGGTAAAATCCCTCACATCTGGAAGAGCCTTCACTGGTCCTAGAAAAGCCCTGAGTCCTTGCACCGTCCATTTGCCAGCACCAAGGAGTAACAGGAGGCTCATTCCTCATGCCTTTGAGGATGTTGAACTCTTTGAATCTGATGACAGTTGAAGACTTTGTCCCCAGAAACGTGGGCATGCACACACACACACATACACAAGCACAATTTCACTAATAGTTTGGTACAATTTCAGAGGATTGGTGAAACACAGAGTCAAATATACTAGTCAGGAGGAAGGGGTACCATCCCAGATCCTGGCCTCTGGTTTTCTGTTCCAACGTCATTTCCTCCAAGAGTGCTGATTAAATGCTTCTTTGACGCCTAATCTCTCACTAGATACTTTGAACTGGAAAACAAAAGAAGATACATATCTTTTTTCAGGAGGATTCTGCAGATGGGTGAGAGAGATGAGGGGAAGCAAATATCTGAACAAACAGAAAACACATAGGGTAAAGGAGGGGAGGCAAGTCACACACACACACAGACACACATGGACACATACTCAAATACCTGTTCACATACACATGCTACAGGGAGGAAGAGACGTATGGCCTGGTATTAGTCACAGAAGGCTTCCTACAAGAAGTAATTCTTGGATTAAAAATCCAGATTACAGGCTGCACCAGAACAAAATAGGTAGGAAATCAGCAACTTTCAAAGTTGGACTCTCTGAGGCTGATAGTGTGATGGGTATACTCACTTCCATATTAAAGCTATTGTTAATTTTTCCCACATCCGGAAATGGCAAGGAGAAAGGATGAACAGTTTACAGGAAACAAGGAACTTTCTGTCTGCCTGAAAGTGGCGTGGCTCTGCATCTTCTCTCACGGTTTTTAAAATAATCGTGGAAAACCAACGTGCCAAGAAGCTATTTCCTTGACACCCGGGGCAGAATTACTGAAGGCTGAGAAAGGCTCTGTTATGGGGAGAGTTCATGGAAGTATTTCTTAGGCAGAGGGAAAAATAACAAAAGGGTTTTTTCCAACTTAAAATATTTATATGAACAGGAATACTGCGCTCTATCAATCTAATTCTACCCAAGGCTGCAAATCCGTGCAACCTTCCTCGGCCAAGCCTCAGCTAGGGAAGGTCGAGTTTATGTAAAAACGCATAACCAGTCCTTGGTTATCCATATGGAACAGTCCTGAGAACGAGGGTCTTGCATATATGAAGTATGTGCCATGGGCTTTTCAAAACATTGGGAAAGGATGTATACTTTAGATAGCATGTTCTGGGTTTTAT
The DNA here is from genome assembly GCF_016772045.2 of Ovis aries. Taxonomy (NCBI): domain Eukaryota; kingdom Metazoa; phylum Chordata; class Mammalia; order Artiodactyla; family Bovidae; genus Ovis; species Ovis aries. The sequence continues at coordinate 70,573,868 of NC_056059.1, read as the reverse complement.
CATTATTTTTAAAAAAATTTAATACAACTGTCTGAGCTGACCAAATGATTTAGACAAATCTAATCATGGCTGTAAAAAGAAATCATTGCATTTTTGAGTTTCACTCTAAGTTTGCATATCTAAAGTTCAGAAAATGACATTTAAGAAAAACGAAGTTTTCATAGACATAGAAGCAAGAACACACCCAATTTAAAGTTCTCTGAGGCAACAACTTGCTCCCAAATTGTGTAGATTAGAGCATTCTTGATAGTTACAGAAATAACCTAAAATATCACATGGAAGTCAAGTGGGAAAGTGAACAATATTATTAGAACTTGAACATTTCTATTTTTTAATCTGATGTTTAAATTGGTGGCATTATTGCTGAGCAAGGACCTTGTGAGTTAGAAATCACTCTTAAGTATTGCCTGAATATAACTATTTGCTCTTACATTTAATTAAGGCTATTTGGAGTCATTTGCTGACTCTTTGGAGAAAGGAAGTGGAAAATGATCAGAAAAACCTTCTGTGGGCCACCAAAGGCTAACGTCTATCCCTATAGCTCATAAACTCAGAATAATCTGGGGTAGGCATTTCCCTTGAATTCTTCACCTCCTGCCTCTCTCACTTAGTCATGTCTACTGCTATGTGTTGGGGATGTAAATATAGCAAGTGGCCGCAGATGCCCTACATACTGAGACACTTGGAAATGTGTCCCGGCTTTGGACCATTCTGATACTTTGTTACTGGTGCACTGGGGGTAAGGCATACCTAACATCCTCAGTTGCATCTATGAGTCAACTTAAGAAGAGGCTTTGCATCCATGCTCAGTCATGTCCAACTCTTTGCGACCCCAAGGACTGTAGCCCACCAGGCTCCTCTGTCCATGGGATTTTTCAGGCAAGAATACTGGAGTGGGTTGCCATTTTCTGCTCCAGGGGATCTTCCTGACCCAGGGATCAAACCCATGTCTCTGGCATCTCCTGCATTGGCAGGCAGGTTCTTTACCACTGTGTCACCTGGGTAGCCCATTAACTCATTGATGATGACCCAAATGCTCTATCAAGTAGCCCTCTGAGACTTTTTCTTACCCAAACCCTCTGTAGCAGCTGCCATGACTAGTCCTTTCTTGAAGCTTCTTCTTAGAGTCTACAACACAACACCCTATCCTATCTCCTGCTTTTACATACTGTCTTCACCCATACTCCATCCCCCAGGCTCTTTTTCCTATATCCTTCCCTTTGTAAGTGTGAGTCTTCACCCAAGTTTCCATTCTTAACTATTTTCTCTTCTTGTTCTACAGATTTTCCCATTTCCAATGATCTTCACCATACCATGACTCCAATCATCTCTCTAGGCCAACATTTCCAAAATTGTTCTTCAGTCTAGCTTTCCCTTCTGAATATCAAGCCCAAATTTCCATTTTTCACCTGTGATATTTTCATCTGATTGTCCCATAGATCACTCAAAAATCAGCACATCTAGAATCAACTCAATGTCTTCACCTTCAAACTTGCTGGTCCCCCTGTATTTCCTTCCTTGGATAATATCACTACCATCCACTCATTCAACAAACACTTATTGAGAA